>NW_027135940.1:3157233-3472956 GCF_039906515.1 Pseudorca crassidens
TTTAATATGGGGTGTTGAGTCCGCTTCGTTGAGCAAGGAGTAGCTCTTGTCTATTACATATTTGTCTTCTGGAAAGGTATCTTTGTTAATTTCCATCTCTGGTTTTATGCAGCACCCCAACTCACCTTTCCCCTTAAGCAAGCATAAGTTGGTTTTCTACATTTGAGACCCTGTTCTGTTTTGTAATTCAGTTCCTGTGTAGCCAAGCTTACATTCCGTGTATTAGTGATATCTTATGATGTTTCTTTTTCTGTGTGACTTATTTCACGTAGAATCATCGTACCTGAATGCACTCATTATGCTGCTCCTGGCCTGATGACATAGATTTCATTGCTGAGTGATATTGCATTGTACGTAAGTACAACAACTTCTTTATCCATTTTTCGATTTCTGTGATATTGAACTTGTACCGTAAACGAGGTTCTTGTAAACAGAGCCGTCCCAAACTTTGAGGTGGCTGTGTCTTTTTGATTTTAATTTCCCTAAGCTATAGGACCATAAGTGGAAGTGCCCTAGGCTCTGTTGCTTTTTTTTTAGATGTTTCAGGAACCACCATACACTTTTGCAGTTTGGCTGTTGGTAATTTACATCCCGCCCATCAGCATAAGAAGGCTCCCAGTTCTCCATGGCCTGTCCTGCCTTTCTGGATTTTACACTTTTTTCAGATGGCCCTTTTGACCGGGGGGCAGTGAGACTTCATTGTAGTGCAGATTTCCTTTGCAAGCTTGCTTGGTTGGCCAAAAAGGGCGTATGCGTTTTTTCCTGAATATATTCAGGAAAAAACGCATACGCCCTTTTTGGCCAAGTGCATCATTGTGGACGTTCTGCTTCTTTTCCTATGCTTTACATGGAATTCCAGTCTACCTCCTGAAATCGGTTTCCTGCAATTGTGACCCGCTTTCAAGTCCTCTTGGCAGCCTTACTTCAATATATTTTTGGACGATAGCTGTCATTTACAACTCTGCAGGTGTGTGAATTACAGGGCCCCTGAGCTCCTTTCTTCAACTCGCTTTCTTGTGAGCTGGCCGCAACACCGCAGGATGGCTTCAGGCCCTAGTGTGGTTCCGGCATGGCTCGCTGAGCCTTTGGTTAATTCCTCTTCTTGGTGGGAAATGAGAGTTAAATTTACCCGTCCAGACTCCTCCAGCTAGTCTCTCATTGGTTCTCCCTATTCCTGTTCATTTTCCGCAGAAATTGCAAACTGGGCCAAACAGGAGGTTAAAGGCACTGACTCTCCAAGTGGGGAGAGTGTTAGTAAAGCGTCTGGAATGTTGCACCCGAGTACCAGGGGACGAAAACTGAGACACATTTGAACACGTTTCCCGATCACACGGTGGATCATCCTCTGGGTTCCACATGCATGTTTTAGCTGAAGGAAGAATCCCTTAAACCTGGAGAGTTGAGACCCATGGAATGGGTACCATGCAATACGACTTCAAAGGGTCTGCATTTGCTCACCGAACCTCACCAATCCTATCACTGCTGTGTTTATGCCGCTGTACACACGCTTGATTCTCTTTCGGAGACATATAAATCCATAGGTTTTAAGATTCTTACTAGTCAGGTATATTCTTAGGCGTTTAATATGGGGTGTTGAGTCCACTTCGTTGAGCAAGCAGTAGCTCTTGTCTATTACATATTTGGCTTATGGAAAGGTATCTGTGCTAATTTCAATCTCTGGTTTTATGCAGCACCACAACTCACCTTTCCCCTTAAGCAAGCATAAGTTGGTTTTTTGCATTTGAGACCCTATTCTGTTTTGTAATTCAGTTCCTGTGTAGCCAAGTTTACATTCCGTGTATTAGTGATATCTTATGATGTTTCTTTTTCTGTGTGACTTATTTCACTTAGAATCATCGTACCTGAATCCACTCATTATGCTGCTACTGGCCTGATGACATAGATTTCATTGTTGAGTGATATTGCATTGTACCAAAGTACCACAACTTCTTTATCCATTTTTCGCTTTCTGCGATATTGAACTTGTACCATAAACGAGCTTCTTGTATACAGAGCCGTCCCAAACTTTGGGGTGGCTGTGTCTTTTTGATTTTAATTTCCCTAAGCTATAGGACCATAAGTGGAAGTGCCCTAGGCTCTGTTTCTTTGTTTTTTAGATGTTTCAGGAAACACCATACACTTCTCCAGAGTGGCTGTTGGCAATTTACATCCCGCCCATCAGCATAACAAGGCTCCCAGTTCTCCATGGCCTGTCCTGCCTTTCTGGATTTTACACTTTTTTCAGATGGCCCTTTTGACCGGGGGGCAGTGAGACTTCATTGTAGTGCAGATTTCCTTTTCAAGCTTGCTTGGTTGGCCAAAAAGTGCGTATGCGTTTTTTCCTGAATATATTCAGGAAAAAACGCATACGCCCTTTTTGGCCAAGTGCATCATTGTGGACGTTCTGCCTCTTTTCCTATGCTTTACATGCAATTCCAGTCTACCTCCTGAAATCGGTTTCCTGCAATTCTGCCCCGCTTTCAAGTCCTCTTGGCAGCCTTACTTCAATATATTTTTGGACGATAGCTGTCATTTAC
Organism: Pseudorca crassidens; assembly: GCF_039906515.1. Classification (NCBI taxonomy): domain Eukaryota; kingdom Metazoa; phylum Chordata; class Mammalia; order Artiodactyla; family Delphinidae; genus Pseudorca; species Pseudorca crassidens. Next base: position 3,159,771 of record NW_027135940.1, read on the forward strand.
AACTCTGCAGGTGTGTGAATTACAGGGCCCCTGAGCTCCTTTCTTCAACTCGCTTTCTTGTGAGCTGGCCGCAACACCGCAGGATTGCTTCAGGCCCTAGTGTGGTTCCGGCATGGCTCGCTGAGCCTTTGGTTAATTCCTCTTCTTGGTGGGAAATGAGAGTTAAATTTACCCGTCCAGACACCTCCAGCTAGTCTCTCATTGGTTCTCCCTATTCCTGTTCATTTTCCGCAGAAATTGCAAACTGGGCCAAACAGGAGGTTAAAGGCACTGACTCTCCAAGTGGGGAGAGTGTTAGTAAAGCGTCTGGAATGTTGCACCCGAGTACCAGGGGACGAAAACTGAGACACATTTGAACACGTTTCCCGATCACACGGTGGATCATACTCTGGGTTCCACATGCATGTTTTAGCTGAAGGAAGAATCCCTTAAACCTGGAGAGTTGAGAACCATGGAATGGGTACCATGCAATATGACTTCAAAGGGTCTGCATTTGCTCACCGAACCTCACCAATCCTATCACTGCTGCGTTTATGCCGCTGTACACATGCTTGATTCTCTTTCGGAGACATATAAATCCATAGGTTTTAAGATTCTTACTAGTCAGGTATATTCTTAGGCGTTTAATATGGGGTGTTGAGTCCACTTCGTTGAGCAAGCAGTAGCTCTTGTCTATTACATATTTGGCTTATGGAACGGTATCTGTGCTAATTTCTATCTCTGGTTTTATGCAGCACCCCAACTCACCTTTCCCCTTAAGCAAGCATAAGTTGGTTTTCTACATTTGAGACCCTATTCTGTTTTGTAATTCAGTTCCTGTGTAGCCAAGTTTACATTCCGTGTATTAGTGATATCTTATGATGTTTCTTTTTCTGTGTGACATATTTCACTTAGAATCATCGTACCTGAATCCACTCATTATGCTGCTATGGGCCTGATGAAAGAGATTTCATTGCTGAGTGATATTGCATTGTACGTTAGTACCACAACTTCTTTATGCATTTTTCGCTTTCTGCGATATTGAACTTGTACCGTAAACGAGGTTCTTGTAAACAGAGCTGTCCCAAACTTTGGGGTGGCTGTGTCTTTTTGATTTTAATTTCCCTAAGCTATAGGACCATAAGTGGAAGTGCCCTAGGCTCTGTTGCTTTGTTTTTTAGATGTTTCAGGAAACACCATACACTTTTGCAGGTTGGCTGTTGGTAATTTACATCCCGCCCATCAGCATAAGAAGGCTCCCAGTTCTCCATGGCCTGTCCTGCCTTTCTGGATTTTACACTTTTTTCAGATGGCCCTTTTGACCGGGGGGCAGTGAGACTTCATTGTAGTGCAGATTTCCTTTGCAAGCTTGCTTGGTTGGCCAAAAAGGGCGTATGCGTTTTTTCCTGAATATATTCAGGAAACAACGCATACGCCCTTTTTGGCCAAGTGCATCATTGTGGACGTTCTGCCTCTTTTCCTATGCTTTACATGCAATTCCAGTCTACCTCCTGAAATTGGTTTCCTGCAATTCTGCCCCGCTTTCAAGTCCTCTTGGCAGCCTTACTTCAATATATTTTTGGACGATAGCTGTCATTTATAACTCTGCAGGTTTGTGAATTACAGTGCCCCTGAGCTCCTTTCTTCAACTCGCTTTCTTGTGAGCTGGTCGCAACACCGCAGGATTGCTTCAGGCCCTAGTGTGGTTCCGGCATGGCTCGCTGAGCCTTTGGTTAATTCCTCTTCCTGTTGGGAAATGAGAGTTAAATTTGCCCGTCCAGACACCTCCAGCTAGTCTCTCATTGGTTCTCCCTATTCCTGTTCATTTTCCGCAGAAATTGCAAACTGGGCCAAACAGGAGGTTAAAGGCACTGACTCTCCAAGTGGGGAGAGTGTTAGTAAAGCATCTGGAATGTTGCACCCGAGTACCAGGGGACGAAAACTGAGACACATTTGAACACGTTTCCCGATTACACGGTGGATCATACTCTGGGTTCCACATGCATCTTTTAGCTGAAGGAAGAATCCCTTAAACCTGGAGAGTTGAGAACCATGGAATGGGTACCATGCAATATGACTTCAAAGGGTCTGCATTTGCTCACCGAACCTCACCAATCCTATCACTGCTGCGTTTATGCTGCTGTACACACGCTTGATTCTCTTTCGGAGACATATAAATCCATAGGTTTTTTAAGATTCTTACTAGTCAGGTATATTCTTAGGCGTTTAATATGGGGTGTTGAGTCCACTTCGTTTAGCAAGCAGTAGCTCTTGTCTATTACATATTTAGCTTATGGAAAGGTATCTGTGCTAATTTCAATCTCTGGTATTATGCAGCACCCCAACTCACCTTTCCCCTTAAGCAAGCATAAGTTGGTTTTCTACATTTGAGACCCTATTCTGTTTTGTAATTCAGTTCCTGTGTAGCCAAGTTTACATTCCGTGTATTAGTGATATCTTATGATGTTTCTTTTTCTGTTTGACTTATTTCACTTAGAATCATCGTACCTGAATCCACTCATTATGCTGCTACTGGCCTGATGACATAGATTTCATTCCTGAGTGATATTGCATTGTACGTAAGTACCACAACTTCTTTATCCATTTTTCGCTTTCTGCGATATTGAACTTGTACCGTAAACGAGGTTCTTGTAAACAGAGCCTTCCCAAACTTTGGGTTGGGTTTGTCTTTTTGATTTTAATTTCCCTAAGCTATAGAACCATAAGTGGAAGTGCCTTAGGCTCTGTTGCTTTGTTTTTTAGATGTTTCAGGAAACACCATACACTTTTGCAGGTTTGCTGTTGGTAATTTACATCCCGCCCATCAGCATAAGAAGGCTCCCAGTTCTCCATGGTCTGTCCTGCCTTTTTGGATTTTACACTTTTTTCAGATGTCCCTTTTGACCGGGGGGCAGTGAGACTTCATTGTAGTGCAGATTTCCTTTGCAAGCTTGCTTGGTTGGCCAAAAAGGGCGTATGCGTTTTTTCCTGAATATATTCAGGAAAAAACGCATACGCCCTTTTTGGCCAAGTGCATCATTGTGGACGTTCTGCCTCTTTTCCTATGCTTTACATGCAATTCCAGTCTACCTCCTGAAATTGGTTTCCTGCAGTTCTTCCCCGCTTTCAAGTCCTCTTGGCAGCCTTACTTCAATATATTTTTGGACGATAGCTGTCATTTATAACTCTGCAGGTTTGTGAATTACTGTGCCCCTGAGCTCCTTTCTTCAACTCGCTTTCTTGTGAGCTGGCCGCAACTCCGTAGGATTGCTTCAGGCCCTAGTGTGGTTCTGGCATGGCTCGCTGAGCCTTTGGTTAATTCCTCTTCCTGTTGGGAAATGAGAGTTAAATTTGCCCGTCCAGACACCTCCAGCTAGTCTCTCATTGGTTCTCCCTATTGCTCTTCATTTTCCGCAGAAATTGCAAACTGGGCCCAACAGCAGGTTAAAGGCACTGACTCTCCAAGTGGGGAGAGTGTTAGTAAAGCGTCTGGAATGTTGCACCCGAGTACCAGGGAACGAAAACTGAGACACATTTGAACACGTTTCCCGATCACATGGTGGAACATACTCTGGGTTCCACATGCATGTTTTAGCTGAAGGAAGAATCCCTTAAACCTGGAGAGTTGAGAACCATGGAATGGGTACCATGAAATATGACTTCACAGGGTCTGCATTTGCTCACCGAACCTCACCAATCCTATCACTGCTGCGTTTATGCCACTGTACACACGCCTGATTCTCTTTCGGAGACATATAAATCCATAGGTTTTAAGATTCTTACTAGTCAGGTATATTCTTAGGCGTTTAATATGGGGTGTTGAGTCCACTTCGTTGAGCAAGGAGTAGCTCTTGTCTATTACATATTTGGCTTATGGAAAGGTATCTGTGCTAATTTCAATCTCTGGTTTTATGCAGCACCCCAACTCACCTTTCCCCTTAAGCAAGCATAAGTTGGTTTTCTACATTTGAGACCCTATTCTGTTTTGTAATTCAGTTCCTGTGTAGCCAAGTTTACATTCCGTGTATTAGTGATATCTTATGATGTTTCTTTTTCTGTGTGACTTATTTCACTTAGAATCATCGTACCTGAATCCACTCATTATGCTGCTATGGGCCTGATGACATAGATTTCATTGCTGAGTGATATTGCATTGTACGTTAGTACCACAATTTCTTTATCCATTTTTCGCTTTCTGTGATATTGAACTTGTACCGTAAACGAGGTTCTTGTAAACAGAGCCGTCCCAAACTTTGGGGTGGCTGAGTCTTTTTGATTTTAATTTCCCTAAGCTATAAGACCATAAGTGGAAGTGCCCTAGGCTCTGTTGCTTTGTTTTTTAGATGTTTCAGGAAACACCATACACTTCTCCAGAGTGGCTGTTGGCAATTTACATCCCGCCCATCAGCCTAACTAGGCTCCCACTTCTCCATGGCCTGTCCTGCCTTTCTGGATTTTACACTTTTGTCAGATGGCCCTTTTGACCGGGGGGCAGTGAGACTTCATTGTAGTGCAGATTTCCTTTGCAAGCTTGCTTGGTTGGCCAAAAAGGGCGTATGCGCTTTTTCCTGAATATATTCAGGAAAAAACGCATACGCGCTTTTTGGCCAAGTGCATCATTGTGGACGTTCTGCCTCTTTTCCTATGCTTTACATGCAATTCCAGTCTACCTCCTGAAATCGGTTTCCTGCAATTCTGCCCCGCTTTCAAGTCCTCTTGGCAGCCTTACTTCAATATATTTGTGGACGATAGCTGTCATTTATAACTCTGCAGGTTTGTGAATTACAGGGCCCCTGAGCTCCTTTCTTCAACTCGCTTTCTTGTGAGCTGGCCGCAACACCGCAGGATTGCTTCAGGCCCTAGTGTGGTTCCGGCATGGCTCGCTGAGCCTTTGGTTAATTCCTCCTCCTGGTGGGAAATGAGAGTTAAATTTGCCCGGCCAGACACCTCCAGCTAGTCTCTCATTGGTTCTCCCTATTCCTGTTCATTTTCCGCAGAAATTGCAAACTGGGCCAAACAGGAGGTTAAAGGCACTGACTCTCCAAGTGGGGAGAGTGTTAGTAAAGCGTCTGGAATGTTGCACCCGAGTACCAGGGGACGAAAACTGAGACACATTTGAACACGTTTCCCGATCACACGGTGGATCATACTCTGGGTTCCACATGCATGTTTTAGCTGAAGGAAGAATCCCTTAAACCTGGAGAGTTGAGACCCATGGAATGGGTACCATGCAATATGAATTCAAAGGGTCTGCATTTGCTCACCGAACCTCACCATTCCTATCACTGCTGCGTTTATGCCGCTGTACACACGCTTGATTCTCTTTCGGAGACATATCAATCCATAGGTTTTAAGATTCTTACTAGTCAGGTATATTCTTAGGCGTTTAATATGGGGTGTTGAGTCCACTTCGTTGAGCAAGCAGTAGCTCTTGTCTATTACGTATTTGGCTTATGGAAAGGTATCTGTGCTAATTTCAATCTCTGGTTTTATGCAGCACCCCAACTCACCTTTCCCCTTAAGCAAGCATAAGTTGGTTTTCTACATTTGAGACCCTATTCTGTTTTGTAATTCAGTTCCTGTGTAGCCAAGTTTACCTTCCGTGTATTAGTGATATCTTATGATGCGTCTTTTTCTGTGTGACTTATTTCACTTAGAATCATCGTACCTGAATCCACTCATTATGCTGCTACGGGCCTGATGACATAGATTTAATTGCTGAGTGATATTGCATTGTACGTAAGTACCACAACTTCTTTATCCATTTTTCGCTTTCTGCGATATTGAACTTGTACCGTAAACGAGGTTCTTGTAAACAGAGCCGTCCCAAACTTTGGGGTGGCTGTTTCTTTTTGATTTTAATTTCCCTAAGCTATAGGACCATAAGTAGAAGTGCCCTAGGCTCTGTTTCTTTGTTTTTTAGATGTTTCAGGAAACACCATACACTTCTCCAGAGTGGTTCTTGGCAATTTACATCCCGCCCCTCAGCATAACAAGGCTCCCAGTTCTCCATGGCCTGTCCTGCCTTTCAGGATTTTACACTTTTTTCAGATGACCCTTTTGACAGGGGGGCAGTGAGACTTCATTGTAGTGCAGATATCTTTGCAAGCTTGCTTGGTTGGCCAAAAAGGGCGTATGCGTTTTTTCCTGAATATATTCAGGAAAAAACGCATACGCCCTTTTTGGCCAAGTGCATCATTGTGGACGTTCTGCTTCTTTTCCTATGCTTTACATGGAATTCCAGTCTACCTCCTGAAATCGGTTTCCTGCAATTCTGCCCCGCTTTCAAGTCCTCTTGGCAGCCTTACTTCAATATATTTTTGGACGATAGCTGTCATTTATAACTCTGAAGGTTTGTGAATTACAGTGCCCCTGAGCTCCTTTCTTCAACTCGCTTTCTTGTGAGCTGGCCGCAACACCGCAGGATTGCTTCAGGCCCTAGTGTGGTTCCGGCATGGCTCGCTGAGCCTTTGGTTAATTCCTCTTCCTGGTGGGAAATGAGAGTTAAATTTGCCCGTCCAGACACCTACAGCTAGTCTCTCATTGGTTCTCCCTATTCCTGTTCCTTTTCTGCAGAAATTGCAAACTGGGCCAAACAGGAGGTTAAAGGCACTGACTCTCCAAGTGGGGAGAGTGTTAGTTAAGCATCTGGAATGTTGCACCCGAGTACCAGGGGACGAAAACTGAGACACATTTGAACACGTTTCCCGATCACACGGTGGATCATCCTCTGGGTTCCACATGCATGTTTTAGCTGAAGGAAGAATCCCTTAAACCTGGAGAGTTGAGAACCATGGAATGGGTACCATGCAATATGACTTCAAACGGTCTTCATTTGCTCACCGAACCTCACCAATCTTTTCACTGCTGCCTTTATGCCGCTGTACACACGCTTGATTCTCTTTCGGAGACATATCAATCCATAGGTTTTAAGATTCTTACTAGTCAGGTATATTCTTAGGCGTTTAATATGGGGTGTTGAGTCCGCTTCGTTGAGCAAGGAGTAGCTCTTGTCTATTACATATTTGTCTTATGGAAAGGTATCTGTGTTAATTTCAATCTCTGGTTTTCTGCAGCACCCCAACTCACCTTTCCCCTTAAGCAAGCATAAGTTGGTTTTCTACATTTGAGACCCTATTCTGTTTTGTAATTCAGTTCCTGAGTAGCCAAGCTTACATTCCGTGTATTAGTGATATCTTATGATGTTTCCTTTTCTGTGTGACTTATTTCACTTAGAATCATCGTACCTGAATCCACTCATTATACTGCTATGAGCCTGATGATATAGATTTCATTGCTGAGTGATATTGCATTGTACGTTAGTACCACAACTTCTTTATCCATTTTTCGCTTTCTGTGATATTGAACTTGTACCGTAAATGAGGTTCCTGTAAACAGAGCCGTCCCCAATTTTGGGGTGGCTGTGTCTTTTTGATTTTAATTTCCCTAAGCTATAGGACCATAATTGGAAGTACCCAAGGCTCTGTTGCTTTGTTTTTTAGATGTTTCAGGAAACACCATACACTTCTGCAGAGTGGCTGTTGGCAATTTACATCCCGCCCATCAGCCTAACTAGGCTCCCAGTTCTCCATGGCCTGTCCTGACTTTCTGGATTTTACACTTTTTTCAGATGGCCCTTTTGACCGGGGGGCAGTGAGACTTCATTGTAGTGCAGATTTCTTTTGCAAGCTTGCTTGGGTGGCCAAAAAGGACGTATGCGTTTTTTCCTGAATATATTCAGGAAAAAACGCATACGCCCTTTTTGGCCAAGTGCATCATTGTGGACGTTCTGCCTCTTTTCCTATGCTTTACATGCAATTCCAGTCTACCTCCTGAAATCGGTTTCCTGCAATTCTGCCCCGCTTTCAAGTCCTCTTGGCAGCCTTACTTCAATATATTTTTGGACGATAGCTGTCATTTATATCTCTGCAGGTTTGTGAATTACAGTGCCCCTGAGCTCCTTTCTTCAACTCGCTTTCTTGTGAGCTGGCCGCAACACTGCATGATTGCTTCAGGCCCTAGTGTGATACTGGCATGGCATGCTGAGCCTTTGGTTAATTCCTCTTCCTGGTGGGAAATGAGAGTTAAATTTGCCCGTCCAGACACCTCCAGCTAGTCTCTCATTGGTTCTCCCTATTCCTGTTCATTTTCCGCAGAAATTGCAAACTGGGCCCAACAGCAGATTAAAGGCACTGACTCTGCAAGTGGGGAGAGTGTTAGTAAAGCGTCTGGAATGTTGCACCCGAGTACCAGGGGACGAAAACTGAGACACATTTGAACACGTTTCCCGATCACACGGTGGATCATACTCTGGGTTCCACATGCATGTTTTAGCTGAAGGAAGAATCCCTTAAACCTGGAGAGTTGAGAACCATTGAATGGGTACCATGCAATATGACTTCAAAGGGTCTTCATTTGCTCACCGAACCTCACCAATCCTATCACTGCTGCGTTTATGCCGCTGTACACACGCTTGATTCTCTTTCGGAGACATATAAATCCATAGGTTTTAAGATTCTTACTAGTCAGGTATATTCTTAGGCGTTTAATATGGGGTGTTGAGTCCACTTCGTTGAGCAGGGAGTAGCTCTTGTCTATTACATATTTGTCTTATGGAAAGGTATCTGTGCTAATTTCAATCTCTGGTTTTATGCAGCATCCCAACTCACCTTTCCCCTTAAGCAAGCATAAGTTGGTTTTCTACATTTGAGACCCTATTCTGTTTTGTAATTCAGTTCCTGTGTAGCCAAGTTTACATTCTGTGTATTAGTGATATCTTATGATGTTTCTTTTTCTGTGTGACTTATTTCACTTAGAATCATCGTACCTCAATCCATTCATTATGCTGCTACTGGCCTGATGACATAGATTTCATTGCTGAGTGATATTGCATTGTACGTAAGTACAACAACTTCTTTATCCATTTTTCACTTTCTGCGATATTGAACTTGTACCGTAAACGAGGTTCTTGTAAACAGAGCCGTCCCAAACTTTGGGGTGGCTGTGTCTTTTTGATTTTAATTTCCCTAAGCTATAGGAGCATAAGTGGAAGTACCCAAGGCTCTGTTGCTTTGTTTTTTAGATGTTTCAGGAAACACCATACACTTCTGCTGAGTGGCTGTTGGCAATTTACATCCCGCCCATCAGCCTAACTAGGCTCCCAGTTCTCCATGGCCTGTCCTGCCTTTCTGGATTTTACACTTTTTTCAGATGGCCCTTTTGACCGGGGGGCAGTGAGACTTCATTGTAGTGCAGATTTCCTTTGCAAGCTTGCTTGGGTGGCCAAAAAGGACGTATTCGTTTTTTCCTGAATATATTCAGGAAAAAACACATACGCCCTTTTTGGCCAAGTGCATCATTGTGGACGTTCTGCCTCTTTTCCTATGCTTTACATGCAATTCCAGTCTACCTCCTGAAATCGGTTTCCTGCAATTCTGCCCCGCTTTCAAGCCCTCTTGGCAGCCTTACTTCAATATATTTTTGGACGATAGCTGTCATGTATAACTCTGCAGGTTTGTGAATTACAGGGCCCCTGAGCTCCTTTCTTCAACTCGCTTTCTTGTGAGCTGGCCGCAACACCGCAGGATTGCTTCAGGCCCTAGTGTGGTTGTGGCATGGCTCGCTGAGCCATTGCTTAATTCCTCTTCTTGGTGGGAAATGAGAGTTCAATTTGCCCGTCCAGACACCTCCAGCTAGTCTCTCATTGGTTCTCCCTATTCCTGTTCATTTTCCGCAGAAATTGCAAACTGGGCCAAACAGGAGGTTAAAGGCACTGACTCACCAAGTGGGGAGAGTGTTAGTAAAGCGTCTGGAATGTTGCACCCGAGTACCAGAGGACGAAAACTGAGACACATTTGAACACGTTTCCCGATCACACGGAGGATCATACTCTGGGTTCCACATGCATGTTTTAGCTGAAGGAAGAATCCCTTAAACCTGGAGAGTTGAGAACCATGGAATGGGTACCATGCAATATGACTTCAAAGGGTCTGCATTTGCTCACCGAACCTCACCAATCCTATCACTGTTGCTTTTATGTCGCTGTACACACGCTGGATTATCTTTTGGAGACATATAAATCCATACGTTTTAAGATTCTTACTAGTCAGGTGTATTCTTAGGCTTTTAATATGGGGTGTTGAGTCCACTTCGTTGAGCAAGGAGTAGTTCTTGTCTATTACATATTTGGCTTATGGAAAGGTATCTGTGTTAATTTCAATCTCTGGTTTTATGCAGCACCCCAACTCACCTTCCCCTTAAGCAAGCATAAGTTGGTTTTCTACATTTGAGACCCTATTCTGTTTTGTAATTCAGTTCCTGTGTAGCCAAGTTTACATTCCGTGTATTAGTGATACCTTATGATGTTTCTTTTTCTGTGTGACTTATTTCACTTAGAATCATCGTACCTGAATCCACTCATTATGCTGCTACTGGCCTGATGACATAGATTTCATTGCTGAGTGATATTGCAGTGTACGAAAGTACCACAACTTCTTTATCCATTTTTCGCTTTCTGTGATATTGAACTTGTACCGTAAACGAGGTTCTTGTAAACAGAGCGGTCCCAAACTTTGGGGTGGCTGTGTCTTTTTAATTTTAATTTCCCTAAGCTATAGGACCATAAGTGGAAGTGCCCTAGGCTCTGTTGCTTTGTTTTTTAGATGTTTCAGGAAACACCATACACTTCTCCAGAGTGGCTGTTGGCAATTTACATCCCTCCCATCAGCATAACAAGGCTCCCAGTTCTCCATGGCCTATCTTGCCTTTCTGGATTTTACACTTTTTTCAGATGGCCCTTTTGACCGGGGGGGCAGTGAGACTTCATTGTAGTGCAGATTTCCTTTGCAAGCTTGCTTGGTTGGCCAAAAAGGGCGTATGCGTTTTTTCCTGAATATATTCAGGAAAAAACGCATACGCCCTTTTTGGCCAAGTGCATCATTGTGGACGTTCTGCCTCTTTTCCTATGCTTTACATGCAATTCCAGTCTACCTCCTGAAATCGGTTTCCTGCAATTGTGACCCGCTTTCAAGTCCTCTTGGCAGCCTTACTTCAATATATTTTTGGACGATAGCTGTAATTTACAACTCTGCAGGTGTGTGAATTACAGGGCCCCTGAGCTCCTTTCTTCAACTCGCTTTCTTGTGAGCTGGCCGCAACACCGCAGGATTGCTTCAGGCCCTAGTGTGGTTCCGGCATGGCTCGCTGAGCCTTTGGTTAATTCCTCTTCTTGGTGGGAAATGAGAGTTAAATTTACCCGTCCAGACACCTCCAGCTAGTCTCTCATTGGTTCTCCCTATTCCTGTTCATTTTCCGCAGAAATTGCAAACTGGGCCAAACAGGAGGTTAAAGGCACTGACTCTCCAAGTGGGGAGAGTGTTAGTAAAGCGTCTGGAATGTTGCACCTGAGTACCAGGGGACAAAAACTGAGACACATTTGAACACGTTTCCCGATCACACGGTGGATCATCCTCTGGGTTCCACATGCATGTTTTAGCTGAAGGAAGAATCCCTTAAACCTGGAGAGTTGAGACCCATGGAATGGGTACCATGCAATACGACTTCAAAGGGTCTGCATTTGCTCACCGAACCTCACCAATCCTATCACTGCTGCGTTTATGCCGCTGTACACACGCTGGATTCTCTTTCGGAGACATATAAATCCATAGGTTTTAAGATTCTTACTAGTCAGGTATATTCTTAGGTGTTTAATATGGGGTGTTGAGTCCACTTCGTTGAGCAAGCAGTAGCTCTTGTCTATTACATATTTGGCTTATGGAAAGGTATCTGTGCTAATTTCAATCTCTGGTTTTCTGCAGCACCCCAACTCACCTTTCCCCTTAGGCAAGCATAAGTTGGTTTTCTACATTTGAGACCCTATTCTGTTTTGTAATTCAGTTCCTGTGTAGCCAAGTTTACATTCCGTGTATTAGTGATATCTTATGATGTTTCTTTTTCTGTGTGACTTATTTCACTTAGAATCATCGTACCTGAATCCACTCATTATGCTGCTACTGGCCTGATGACATAGATTTCATTGCTGAGTGATATTGCATTGTACGTAAGTACCACAACTTCTTTATCCATTTTTTGCTTTCTGCGATATTGAACTTGTACCGTAAACGAGGTTCTTGTAAACAGAGCTGTCCCAAACTTTGGGGTGGCTGTGTCTTTATTTTAATTTCCCTAAGCTATAGGACCATAAGTGGAAGTGCCCTAGGCTCTGTTGCTTTGGTTTTTTAGATGTTTCAGGAAACACCATACACTTCTCCAGAGTGGCTGTTGGCAATTTACATCACACCCATCAGCATAACAAGGCTCCCAGTTCTCCATGGCCTGTCCTGCCTTTCTGGATTTTACACTTTTTTCAGATGGCCCTTTTGACCGGGGGGCAGTGAGACTTCATTGTAGTGCAGATTTCCTTTGCAAGCTTGCTTGGTTGGCCAAAAAGTGCGTATGCGTTTTTTCCTGAATATATTCAGGAAAAAATGCATACGCCCTTTTTGGCCAAGTGCATCATTGTGGACGTTCTGCCTCTTTTCCTATGCTTTACATGCAATTCCAGTCTACCTCCTGAAATCGGTTTCCTGCAATTGTGACCCGCTTTCAAGTCCTCTTGGCAGCCTTACTTCAATATATTTTTGGACGATAGCTGTCATTTACAACTCTGCAGGTGTGTGAATTACAGGGCCCCTGAGCTCCTTTCTTCAACTCGCTTTCTTGTGAGCTGGCCGCAACACTGCAGGATTGCTTCAGGCCCTAGTGTGATACTGGCATGGCATGCTGAGCCTTTGGTTAATTCCTCTTCCTGGTGGGAAATGAGAGTTCAATTTGCCCGTCCAGACACCTCCAGCTAGTCTCTCATTGGTTCTCCCTATTCCTGTTCATTTTCCGCAGAAATTGCAAACTGGGCCCAACAGCAGATTAAAGGCACTGACTCTGCAATGGGGAGAGTGTTAGTAAAGCGTCTGGAATGTTGCACCCGAGTACCAGGGGATGAAAACTGAGACACATTTGAACACGTTTCCCGATCACACGGTGGATCATAATCTGGGTTCCACATGCATGTTTTAGCTGAAGGAAGAATCCCTTAAACCTGGAGAGTTGAGAACCAATGAATGGGTACCATGCAATATGACTTCAAAGGGTCTTCATTTGCTCACCGAACCTCACCAATCCTTTCACTGCTGCGTTTATGCCGCTGTACACACGCTTGATTCTCTTTCGGAGACATATAAATCCATAGGTTTTAAGATTCTTACTAGTCAGGTATATTCTTAGGCGTTTAATATGGGGTGTTGAGTCCACTTCGTTGAGCAGGGAGTAGCTCTTGTCTATTACATATTTGTCTTATGGAAAGGTATCTGTGCTAATTTCAATCTCTGGTTTTATGCAGCACCCCAACTCACCTTTCCCCTTAAGCAAGCATAAGTTGGTTTTCTACATTTGAGACCCTATTCTGTTTTGTAATTCAGTTCCTGTGTAGCCAAGTTTACATTCTGTGTATTAGTGATATCTTATGATGTTTCTTTTTCTGTGTGACTTATTTCACTTAGAATCATCGTACCTCAATCCACTCATTATGCTGCTACTGGCCTGATGACATAGATTTCATTGCTGAGTGATATTGCATTGTACGTAAGTACAACAACTTCTTTATCCATTTTTCGCTTTCTGCGATATTGAACTTGTACCGTAAACGAGGTTCTTGTAAACAGAGCCATCCCAAACTTTGGGGTGGCTGTGTCTTTTTTATTTTAATTTCCCTAAGCTATAGCACCATAGGTGGAAGTGCCCTAGGCTCTGTTGCTTTGTTTTTTAGATGTTTCAGGAAACACCATACACTTCTCCAGAGTGGCTGTTGGCAATTTACATCACGCCCATTGGCATAACAAAACTCCCAGTTCTCCATGGCCTGTCCTGCCTTTCTGGATTTTACTCTTTTTTCAGATGGCCCTTTTGACCGGGGAGCAGTGAGACTTCATTGTAGTGCAGATTTCCTTTGCAAGCTTGCTTGGTTGGCCAAAAAGTGCATATGCGTTTTTTCCTGAATATATTCAGGAAAAAACGCATACGCCCTTTTTGGCCAAGTGCATCATTGTGGACGTTCTGCCTCTTTTCCTATGCTTTACATGCAATTCCAGTCTACCTCCTGAAATCGGTTTCCTGCAATTCTGCCCCACTTTCAAGTCCTCTTGGCAGCCTTACTTCAATATATTTTTGGACGATAGCTGTCTTTTAGAACACTGCATGTTTGTGAATTACAGGGCCCCTGAGCTCCTTTCTTCAACTCGCTTTCTTGTGAGCTGGTCGCAACACTGCAGGATTGCTTCAGGCCCTAGTGTGGTACCGGCATGGCACGCTGACCCTTTGGTTAATTCCTCTTCCTGGTGGGAAATGAGAGTTAAATTTACCCGTCCAGACACCTCCAGCTAGCCTCTCATTGGTTCTCCCTATTCTTGTTCATTTTCTGCAGAAATTGCAAACTGGGCCAAACAGGAGGTTAAAGGCACTGACTCTCCAAGTGGGGAGAGTGTTAGTAAAGCGTCTGTAATGTTGCACCCGAGTACCAGGGGACGAAAACTGAGACACATTTGAACACGTTTCCCGATCACACGTTGGATCATATTCTTGGTTCCACATGCATGTTTTAGCTGAAGGAAGAATCCCTTAAACCTGGAGAGTTGAGAACCATGGAATGGGTACCATGCAATATGACTTCAAAGGGTCTGCATGTGCTCACCGAACCTCACCAATCCTATCATTGCTGCGTTTATGCCACTGTACACACGCTTGATTCTCTTTCAGAGACATATAAATCCATAGGTTTTAAGATTCTTACTAGTCAGGTATATTTTTAGGTGTTTAATATGGGGTGTTGAGTCCACTTCGTTGAGCAAGCAGTAGCTCTTGTCTATTACATAATTGGCTAATGGAAAGGTATCTGTGCTAATATCAATCTCTGGTTTTATGCAGCACCCCAACTCACCTTTCCGCTTAAGCAAGCATAAGTTGGTTTTCTACATTTGAGACCCTATTCTGTTTTGTAATTCAGTTCCTGTGTAGCCATGTTTACATTCCGTGTATTAGTGATATCTTATGATGTTTCTTTTTCTGTGTGACTTATTTCACTTAGAATCATCGTACCTGAATCCACTCATTATGCTGCTACTGGCCTGATGACATAGATTTCATTGCTGAGTGATATTGCATTGTACATTAGTACCACAACTTCTTTATCCATTTTTCGCTTTCTGTGATATTGAACTTTTACCGTAAACGAGGTTTTGAAAAGAGAGCCGTCCCAAATTTTCGGGTGGCTGTGTCTTTTTCATTTTAATTTCCCTAAGCTATAGGACCATAAGTGGAAGTGCCCTAGGCTCTGTTGCTTTGTTTTTTAGATGTTTCAGGAAACACCATACACTTCTCCAGAGTGGCTGTTGGCAATTTACATCACGCCCATCAGCATAACAAGGCTCCCAGTTCTCCATGGACTGTCCTGCCTTTCTGGATTTTACACTTTTTTCAGATGGCCCTTTTGACCGGGGGGCAGTGAGACTTCATTGTAGTGTAGATTACCTTTGCAAGCTTGCTTGGTTGGCCAAAAAGGACGTATGCGTTTTTTCCTGAATATATTCAGGAAAAAACGCATACGCCCTTTTTGGCCAAGTGCATCATTGTGGACGTTCTACCTCTTTTCCTATGCTTTACATGCAATTCCAGTCTACCTCCTGAAATCGGTTTCCTGCAATTCTGCCCCGCTTTCAAGCCCTCTTGGCAGCCTTACTTCAATATATTTTTGGACGATAGCTGTCATGTATAACTCTGCAGGTTTGTGAATTACAGGGCCCCTGAGCTCCTTTCTTCAACTCGCTTTCTTGTGAGCTGGCCGCAACACCGCAGGATTGCTTCAGGCCCTAGTGTGGTACCGGCATGGCTCGCTGAGCCTTTGCTTAATTCCTCTTCTTGGTGGGAAATGAGAGTTCAATTTGCCCGTCCAGACACCTCCAGCTAGTCTCTCATTGGTTCTCCCTATTCCTGTTCATTTTCCGCAGAAATTGCAAACTGGGCCAAACAGGAGGTTAAAGGCACTGACTCACCAAGTGGGGAGAGTGTTAGTAAAGCGTCTGGAATGTTGCACCCGAGTACCAGGGGACGAAAACTGAGACACATTTGAACACGTTTCCCGATCACACGGAGGATCATACTCTGGGTTCCACATGCATGTTTTAGCTGAAGGAAGAATCCCTTAAACCTGGAGAGTTGAGACCCATGGAATGGGTACCATGCAATACGACTTCAAAGGGTCTGCATTTGCTCACCGAACCTCACCAATCCTATCACTGCTGCGTTTATGCCGCTGTACACATGCTTGATTCTCTTTCGGAGACATATAAATCCATAGGTATTAAGATTCTTACTAGTCAGGTATATTCTTAGGCGTTTAATATGGGGTGTTGAGTCCACTTCGTTGAGCAAGCAGTAGCTCTTGTCTATTACATATTTGGCTTATGGAACGGTATCTGTGCTAATTTCTATCTCTGGTTTTATGCAGCACCCCAACTCACCTTTCCCCTTAAGCAAGCATAAGTTGGTTTTCTACATTTGAGACCCTATTCTGTTTTGTAATTCAGTTCCTGTGTAGCCAAGTTTACATTCCGTGTATTAGTGATATCTTATGATGTTTCTTTTTCTGTGTGACTTATTTCACTTAGAATCATCGTACCTGAATCCACTCATTATGCTGCTACTGGCCTGATGACATAGATTTCATTGCTGAGTGATATTGCATTGTACGTAAGTACCACAACTTCTTTATCCATTTTTCGCTTTCTGCGATATTGAACTTGTACCGTAAACGAGGTTCTTGTAAACAGAGCCGTCCCAAACTTTGGGGTGGCTGTGTCTTTTTGATTTTAATTTCCCTAATCTATAGGACCATAAGTGGAAGTGCCCTAGGCTCTGTTGCTTTGTTTTTTAGATGTTTCAGGAAACACCATACACTTCTCCAGAGTGGCTGTTGGCAATTTACATCCCGCCCATCAGCATAAGAAGGCTCCCATTTCTCCATGGCCTGTCCTGCCTTTCTGGATTTTACACTTTTTTCAGATGTCCCTTTTGACCGGGGGGCAGTGAGACTTCATTGTAGTGCAGATTTCTTTGCAAGCTTGCTTGGTTGGCCAAAAAGGGCGTATGCTTTTTTTCCTGAATATATTCAGGAAAAAAAGCATACGCCCTTTTTGGCCAAGTGCATCATTGTGGACGTTCTGCCTCTTTTCCTATGCTTTACATGCCATTCCAGTCTACCTCCTGAAATCGGTTTCCTGCAATTGTGACCCGCTTTCAAGTCCTCTTGGCAGCCTTACTTCAATATATTTTTGGACGATAGCTGTCATTTAGAACTCTGCAGGTGTGTGAATTACAGGGCCCCTGAGCTCCTTTCTTCAACTCGCTTTCTTGTGAGCTGGCCGCAACACCGCAGGATTGCTTCAGGCCCTAGTGTGGTTGCGGCATGGCTCGCTGAGCCTTTGGTTAATTCCTCTTCTTGGTGAGAAATGAGAGTTAAATTTACCCGTCCAGACACCTCCAGCTAGTCTCTCATTGGTTCTCCCTATTCCTGTTCATTTTCTGCAGAAATTGCAAACTGGGCCAAACAGGAGGTTAAAGGCACTGACTCACCAAGTGGGGAGAGTGTTAGTAAAGCGTCTGGAATGTTGCACCCGAGTACCAGGGGACGAAAACTGAGACACATATGAACACGTTTCCCGATCACACGGTGGATCATCCTCTGGGTTCCACATGCATGTTTTAGCTGAAGGAAGAATCCCTTAAACCTGGAGAGTTGAGAACCATGGAATGGGTACCATGCAATATGACTTCAAAGGGTCTGCATGTGCTCACCGAACCTCACCAATCGTATCACTGCTGCATTTATGCTGCTGTACACACGCTTGATTCTCTTTCGGAGACATATAAATCCATAGGTTTTAAGATTCTTACTAGTCAAGTATATTCTTAGGCGTTTAATATGGGGTGTTGAGTCCACTTCGTTGAGCAAGCAGTAGCTCTTGTCTATTACATATTTGGCTTATGGAAAGGTATCTGTGCTAATTTCAATCTCTGGTTTTAGGCAGCACCCCAACTCACCTTTCCCCTTAAGCAAGCATAAGTTGGTTTTCTACATTTGAGACCCTATTCTGTTTTGTAATTCAGTTCCTGTGTAGCCAAGTTTACATTCCGTGTATTAGTGATATCTTATGATGTTTCTTTTTCTGTGTGACATATTTCACTTAGAATCATCGTACCTGAATCCACTCATTATGCTGCTATGGGCCTGATGAAAGAGATTTCATTGCTGAGTGATATTGCATTGTACGTTAGTACCACAACTTCTTTATGCATTTTTCGCTTTCTGCGATATTGAACTTGTACCGTAAACGAGGTTCTTGTAAACAGAGCTGTCCCAAACTTTGGGGTGGCTGTGTCTTTTTGATTTTAATTTCCCTAAGCTATAGGACCATAAGTGGAAGTGCCCTAGGCTCTGTTGCTTTGTTTTTTAGATGTTTCAGGAAACACCATACACTTCTCCAGAGTGGCTGTTGGCAATTTACATCACGCCCATCAGCATAACAAGGCTCCCAGTTCTCCATGGCCTGTCCTGCCTTTCTGGATTTTACACTTTTTTCAGATGGCCCTTTTGACCGGGGGGCAGTGAGACTTCATTGTAGTGCAGATTTCCTTTGCAAGCTTGCTTGGTTGGCCAAAAAGGGCGTATGCGTTTTTTCCTGAATATATTCAGGAAAAAACGCATAAGCCCTATTTGGCCAAGTGCATCATTGTGGACGTTCTGCCTCTTTTCCTATGCTTTACATGCAATTCCAGTCTACCTCCTGAAATCGGTTTCCTGCAATTCTGCCCCGCTTTCAAGTCCTCTTGGCAACCTTACTTCAATATATTTTTGGACGATAGCTGTCATTTATAACTCTGCAGGTGTGTGAATTACAGGGCCCCTGAGCTCCTTTCTTCAACTCGCTTTCTTGTGAGCTGGCCGCAACACCGCAGGATTGCTTCAGGCCCTAGTGTGGTTCCGGCATGGCTCGCTGAGCCTTTGGTTAATTCCTCTTCCTGTTGGGAAATGAGAGTTAAATTTGCCCGTCCAGACTCCTCCAGCAAGTCTGTCATTCGTTCTCCCTATTCCTGTTAATTTTCCACAGAAATTGGAAACTGGGCCAAACAGGAGGTTAAAGGCACTGACTCTCCAAGTGGGGAGAGTGTTAGTAAAGCGTCTGGAATGTTGCACCCGAGTACCAGGGGACGAAAACTGAGACACATTTGAACACGTTTCCCGATCACACGGTGGATCATCCTCTGGGTTCCACATGCATGTTTTAGCTGAAGGAAGAATCCCTTAAACCTGGAGAGTTGACACCCATGGAATGGGTACCATGCAATACGACTTCAAAAGGTCTGCATTTGCTCACCGAACCTCACCAATCCTATTACTGCTGCGTTTATGCCGCTGTACACACGCTTGATTCTCTTTCAGAGACATATAAATCCATAGGTTTTAAGATTCTTACTAGTCAGGTATATTCTTAGGCGTTTAATATGGGGTGTTGAGTCCACTTCGTTGAGCAAGCAGTAGCTCTTGTCTATTACATATTTGTCTTATGGAAAGGTATCTGTGCTAATTTCAATCTCTGGTTTTATGCAGCACCCCAACTCACCTTTCCCCTTAAGCAAGCATAAGTTGGTTTTCTACATTTGAGACCTTATTCTGTTTTGTAATTCAGTTCCTGTGTAGCCAAGTTTACATTCCGTGTATTAGTGATATCTTATGATGTTTCTTTTTCTGTGTGACTTATTTCACTTAGAATCATCGTACCTGAATCCACTCATTATGCTGCTACTGGCCTGATGACATAGATTTCATTGCTGAGTGATATTGCATTGTACGTAAGTACCACAACTTCTTTATCCATTTTTCGCTTTCTGCGATATTGAACTTGTACTGTAAACGAGGTTCTTGTAAACAGAGCTGTCCCAAACTTTGGGGTGGCTGTGTCTTTATTTTAATTTCCCTAAGCTATAGGAGCATAAGTGGAAGTACCCAAGGCTCTGTTGCTTTGTTTTTTAGATGTTTCAGGAAACACCATACACTTCTCCACAGTGGCTGTTGGCAATTTACATCACGCCCATCAGCATAACAAGGCTCCCAGTTCTCCATGGCCTGTCCTGCTTTTCTGGATTTTACACTTTTTACAGATGGCCCTTTTGACCGGGGGGCAGTGAGACTTCATTGTAGTGCAGATTTCCTTTGCAAGCTTGCTTGGTTGGCCAAAAAGTGCGTATGCGTTTTTTCCTGAATATATTCAGGTTAAAAACGCATATGCCCTTTTTGGCCAAGTGCATCATTGTGGACGTTCTGCCTCTTTTCCTATGCTTTACATGCAATTCCAGTCTACCTCCTGAAATCGGTTTCCTGCAATTCTGCCCCGCTTTCAAGTCCTCTTGGCAGCCTTACTTCAATATATTTTTGGACGATAGCTGTCATTTAGAACTCTGCAGGTGTGTGAATTACAGGGCCCCTGAACTCCTTTCTTCAACTCGCTTTCTTGTGAGCTGGCCGCAAAACCGCAGGATTGCTTCAGGCTCTAGTGTGGTTCCGGCATGGCTCGCTGAGCCTTTGGTTAATTCCTCTTCTTGGTGGGAAATGAGAGTTAAATTTGCCCGTCCAGACACCTCCAGCTAGTCTCTCATTGGTTCTCCCTATTCCTGTTCATTTTCCGCAGAAATTGCAAACTGGGCCAAACAGGAGGTTAAAGGCACTGACTCTCCAAGTGGGGAGAGTGTTAGTAAAGCGTCTGGAATGTTGCACCCGAGTACCAGGGGACGAAAACTGAGACACATTTGAACACGTTTCCCGATCACACGGTGGATCATCCTCTGGGTTCCACATGCATGTTTTAGCTGAAGGAAGAATCCCTTAAACCTGGAGACTTGAGACCCATGGAATGGGTACCATGCAATATGACTTCAAAGGGTCTGCATGTGCTCACCGAACCTCACCAATCCTATCACTGCTGCGTTTATGCCACTGTACACATGCTTGATTCTCCTTCGGAGACATATAAATCCATAGGTTTTAAGATTCTTACTAGTCAAGTATATTCTTAGGCGTTTAATATGGGGTGTTGAGTCCACTTCATTGAGCAAGCAGTAGCTCTTGTCTATTACATATTTGGCTTATGGAAAGGTATCTGTGCTAATTTCCATCTCTGGTTTTATGCAGCACCCCAACTCACCTTTCCCCTTAAGCAAGCATAAGTTGGTTTTCTACATTTGAGACCCTATTCTGTTTTGTAATTCAGTTCCTGTGTAGCCAAGTTTACATTCCGTGTATTAGTGATATCTTATGATGTTTCTTTTTCTGTGTGACATATTTCACGTAGAATCATCGTACCTGAATCCACTCATTATGCTGCTATGGGCCTGATGAAAGAGATTTCATTGCTGAGTGATATTGCATTGTACGTTAGTACCACAACTTCTTTATGCATTTTTCGCTTTCTGCGATATTGAACTTGTACCGTAAACGAGGTTCTTGTAAACAGAGCTGTCCCAAACTTTGGGGTGGCTGTGTCTTTTTGATTTTAATTTCCCTAAGCTATAGGACCATAAGTGGAAGTGCCCTAGGCTCTGTTGCTTTGTTTTTTAGATGTTTCAGGAAACACCATACACTTCTCCAGAGTGGCTGTTGGCAATTTACATCACGCCCATCAGCATAACAAGGCTCCCAGTTCTCCATGGCCTGTCCTGCCTTTCTGGATTTTACACTTTTTTCAGATGGCCCTTTTGACCGGGGGGCAGTGAGACTTCATTGTAGTGCAGATTTCCTTTGCAAGCTTGCTTGGTTGGCCAAAAAGGGCGTATGCGTTTTTTCCTGAATATATTCAGGAAAAAACGCATAAGCCCTATTTGGCCAAGTGCATCATTGTGGACGTTCTGCCTCTTTTCCTATGCTTTACATGCAATTCCAGTCTACCTCCTGAAATCGGTTTCCTGCAATTCTGCCCCGCTTTCAAGTCCTCTTGGCAACCTTACTTCAATATATTTTTGGACGATAGCTGTCATTTATAACTCTGCAGGTGTGTGAATTACAGGGCCCCTGAGCTCCTTTCTTCAACTCGCTTTCTTGTGAGCTGGCCGCAACACCGCAGGATTGCTTCAGGCCCTAGTGTGGTTCCGGCATGGCTCGCTGAGCCTTTGGTTAATTCCTCTTCCTGTTGGGAAATGAGAGTTAAATTTGCCCGTCCAGACTCCTCCAGCAAGTCTGTCATTCGTTCTCCCTATTCCTGTTAATTTTCCACAGAAATTGGAAACTGGGCCAAACAGGAGGTTAAAGGCACTGACTCTCCAAGTGGGGAGAGTGTTAGTAAAGCGTCTGGAATGTTGCACCCGAGTACCAGGGGACGAAAACTGAGACACATTTGAACACGTTTCCCGATCACACGGTGGATCATCCTCTGGGTTCCACATGCATGTTTTAGCTGAAGGAAGAATCCCTTAAACCTGGAGAGTTGACACCCATGGAATGGGTACCATGCAATACGACTTCAAAAGGTCTGCATTTGCTCACCGAACCTCACCAATCCTATTACTGCTGCGTTTATGCCGCTGTACACACGCTTGATTCTCTTTCAGAGACATATAAATCCATAGGTTTTAAGATTCTTACTAGTCAGGTATATTCTTAGGCGTTTAATATGGGGTGTTGAGTCCACTTCGTTGAGCAAGCAGTAGCTCTTGTCTATTACATATTTGGCTTATGGAAAGGTATCTGTGCTAATTTCAATCTCTGGTTTTATGCAGCACCCCAACTCACCTTTCCCCTTAAGCAAGCATAAGTTGGTTTTCTACATTTGAGACCCTATTCTGTTTTGTAATTCAGTTCCTGTGTAGCCAAGTTTACATTCCGTGTATTAGTGATATCTTATGATGTTTCTTTTTCTGTGTGACTTATTTCACTTAGAATCATCGTACCTGAATCCACTCATTATGCTGCTACTGGCCTGATGACATAGATTTCATTGCTGAGTGATATTGCATTGTACGTAAGTACCACAACTTCTTTATCCATTTTTCGCTTTCTGCGATATTGAACTTGTACTGTAAACGAGGTTCTTGTAAACAGAGCTGTCCCAAACTTTGGGGTGGCTGTGTCTTTATTTTAATTTCCCTAAGCTATAGGACCATAAGTGGAAGTGCCCTAGGCTCTGTTGCTTTGTTTTTTAGATGTTTCAGGAAACACCATACACTTCTCCACAGTGGCTGTTGGCAATTTACATCACGCCCATCAGCATAACAAGGCTCCCAGTTCTCCATGGCCTGTCCTGCTTTTCTGGATTTTACACTTTTTACAGATGGCCCTTTTGACCGGGGGGCAGTGAGACTTCATTGTAGTGCAGATTTCCTTTGCAAGCTTGCTTGGTTGGCCAAAAAGTGCGTATGCGTTTTTTCCTGAATATATTCAGGTTAAAAACGCATATGCCCTTTTTGGCCAAGTGCATCATTGTGGACGTTCTGCCTCTTTTCCTATGCTTTACATGCAATTCCAGTCTACCTCCTGAAATCGGTTTCCTGCAATTCTGCCCCGCTTTCAAGTCCTCTTGGCAGCCTTACTTCAATATATTTTTGGACGATAGCTGTCATTTAGAACTCTGCAGGTGTGTGAATTACAGGGCCCCTGAACTCCTTTCTTCAACTCGCTTTCTTGTGAGCTGGCCGCAAAACCGCAGGATTGCTTCAGGCTCTAGTGTGGTTCCGGCATGGCTCGCTGAGCCTTTGGTTAATTCCTCTTCTTGGTGGGAAATGAGAGTTAAATTTGCCCGTCCAGACACCTCCAGCTAGTCTCTCATTGGTTCTCCCTATTCCTGTTCATTTTCCGCAGAAATTGCAAACTGGGCCAAACAGGAGGTTAAAGGCACTGACTCTCCAAGTGGGGAGAGTGTTAGTAAAGCGTCTGGAATGTTGCACCCGAGTACCAGGGGACGAAAACTGAGACACATTTGAACACGTTTCCCGATCACACGGTGGATCATCCTCTGGGTTCCACATGCATGTTTTAGCTGAAGGAAGAATCCCTTAAACCTGGAGACTTGAGACCCATGGAATGGGTACCATGCAATATGACTTCAAAGGGTCTGCATGTGCTCACCGAACCTCACCAATCCTATCACTGCTGCGTTTATGCCACTGTACACATGCTTGATTCTCCTTCGGAGACATATAAATCCATAGGTTTTAAGATTCTTACTAGTCAAGTATATTCTTAGGCGTTTAATATGGGGTGTTGAGTCCACTTCATTGAGCAAGCAGTAGCTCTTGTCTATTACATATTTGGCTTATGGAAAGGTATCTGTGCTAATTTCCATCTCTGGTTTTATGCAGCACCCCAACTCACCTTTCCCCTTAAGCAAGCATAAGTTGGTTTTCTACATTTGAGACCCTATTCTGTTTTGTAATTCAGTTCCTGTGTAGCCAAGTTTACATTCCGTGTATTAGTGATATCTTATGATGTTTCTTTTTCTGTGTGACATATTTCACTTAGAATCATCGTACCTGAATCCACTCATTATGCTGCTATGGGCATGATGACATAGATTTCATTGCTGAGTGATATTGCATTGTACGTAAGTCCCACAACTTCTCTATCCATTTTTCGCATTCTGCGATATTGAACTTGTACCGTAAACGAGGTTCTTGTAAACAGAGCCGTCCCAAACTTTGGGGTGGCTGTGTCTTTTTGATTTTAATTTCCCTAAGCTATAGGACCATAAGTGGAATTGCCCTAGGCTCTGTTGCTTTGTTTTTTAGATGTTTCAGGAAACACCATACACTTCTCCAGAGTGGCTGTTGGCAATTTACATCCCGTCCTTCAGCATAAGAAGGCTCCCAGTTCTCCATGGCCTGTCCTGCCTTTCTGGATTTTACACTTTTTTCAGATGGCCCTTTTGACCGGGGGGCAGTGAGACTTCATTGTAGTGCAGATTTCCTTTGCAAGCTTGCTTGGTTGGCCAAAAAGGACGTATGCGTTTTTTCCTGAATATATTCAGGAAAAAACGCATACGCCCTTTTTGGCCAAGTGCATCATTGTGGACGTTCTGCCTCTTTTCCTATGCTTTACATGCAATTCCAGTCTACCTCCTGAAATCGGTTTCTTGCAATTCTGCCCCGCTTTCAAGTCCTCTTGACAGCCTTACTTCAATATATTTTTGGACGATAGCTGTCATTTATAACTCTGCAGGTTTGTGAATTACAGTGCCCCTGAGCTCATTTCTTCAACTCGCTTTCTTGTGAGCTGCCCGCAACACCGCAGGATTGCCTCAGGCCCTAGTGTCGTTCTGGCATGGCTCGCTGAGCCTTTGGTTAATTCCTCTTCTTGGTGGGAAATGAGAGTTAAATTTACCCGTCCAGACACCTCCAGCTAGTCTCTCATTGGTTCTCCCTATTCCTGTTCATTTTCCGCAGAAATTGCAAACTGGGCCAAACAGGAGGTTAAAGGCACTGACTCTCCAAGTGGGGAGAGTGTTAGTAAAGCGTCTGGAATGTTGCACCCGAGTACCAGGGGACGAAAACTGAGACACATTTGAACACGTTTCCCGATCACACGGTGGATCATACTCTGGGTTCCACATGCATGTTTTAGCTGAAGGAAGAATCCCTTAAACCTGGAGAGTTGAGAACCATGGAATGGGTACCATGCAATATGACTTCAAAGGGTCTGCATTTGCTCACCGAACCTCACCAATCCTATCACTGCTGCGTTTATGCCGCTGTACACACGCTTGATTCTCTTTCGGAGACATATAAATCCATAGGTTTTAAGATTCTTACTAGTCAGGTATATTCTTAGGCGTTTAATATGGGGTGTTGAGTCCACTTCGTTGAGCAAGCAGTAGCTCTTGTCTATTACATATTTGGCTTATGGAACGGTATCTGTGCTAATTTCAATCTCTGGTTTTATGCAGCACCCCAACTCACCTTTCCCCTTAAGCAAGCATAAGTTGGTTTTCTCCATTTGAGACCCTATTCTGTTTTGTAATTCAGTTCCTCTGTAGCCAAGTTTACATTCCGTGTATTAGTGATATCTTATGATGTTTCTTTTTCTGTGTGACTTATTTCACTTAGAATCATCTTACCTGAATCCACTCATTATGCTGCTACTGGCCTGATGACATAGATTTCATTGCTGAGTGATATTGCATTGTACGTAAGTACCACAAATTCTTTATCCATTTTTCGCTTTCTGTGATATTGGACTTGTACTGTAAACGAGGTTCTTGTAAACAGAGCCGTCTCAAACTTTGGGGTTGCTGTGTCTTTTTGATTTTAATTTCCCTAATCGATAGGACCATAAGTGGAAGTGCCCTAGGCTCTGTTGCTTTGTTTTTTAGATGTTTCAGGAAACACCATACACTTCTCCAGAGTGGCTTTTTGCAATTTACATCCCGCCCATCAGCATAACAAGGCTCCCAGTTCTCCATGGCCTGTCCTGCCTATCTGGATTTTACACTTTTTTCAGATGGCCCTTTTGACCGGGGGGCAGTGAGACTTCATTGTAGTGCAGATTTCCTTTGCAAGCTTGCTTGGTTGGCCAAAAAGGGCGTATGCGTTTTTTCCTGAATATATTCAGAAAAAAACGCATACGCCCTTTTTGGCCAAGTGCATCATTGTGGACGTTATGCCTCTTTTCCTATGCTTTACATGCAATTCCAGTCTACCTCCTGAAATCGGTTTCTTGCAATTCTGCCCCGCTTTCAAGTCCTCTTGACAGCCTTACTTCAATATATTTTTGGACGATAGCTGTCATTTATAACTCTGCAGGTTTGTGAATTACAGTGCCCCTGAGCTCATTTCTTCAACTCGCTTTCTTGTGAGCTGCCCGCAACACCCCAGGATTGCCTCAGGCCCTAGTGTGGTTCTGGCATGGCTTGCTGAGCCTTTGGTTAATTCCTCTTCCTGGTGGGAAATGAGAGTTCAATTTGCCCGTCCAGACACCTCCAGCTAGTCTCTCATTGGTTCTCCCTATTCCTGTTCATTTTCCGCAGAAATTGCAAACTGGGCCAAACAGGAGGTTAAAGGCACTGACTCACCAAGTGGGGAGAGTGTTAGTAAAGCGTCTGGAATGTTGCACCCGAGTACCAGGGGACGAAAACTGAGACACATTTGAACACGTTTCCCGATCACACGGAGGATCATACTCTGGGTTCCACATGCATGTTTTAGCTGAAGGAAGAATCCCTTAAACCTGGAGAGTTGAGAACCATGGAATGGGTAAAATGCAATATGACTTCAAAGGGTCTGCATTTGCTCACCGAACATCACCAACCCTTTCTCTGCTGCGTTTATGCCACTGTACACACACATCCTTCTCTTTCGGAGACATATAAATCCATAGGTTTTAAGATTCTTACTAGTCAGGTATATTCTTAGGCGTTTAATATGGGGTGTTGAGTCCACATCGTTGAGCAAGCAGTAGCCCTTGTCTATTACATATTTGGCTTATGGAAAGGTATCTGTGCTAATTTCAATCTCTGGTTTTATGCAGCACCCCAACTCACCTTTCCCCTTAAGCAAGCATAAGTTGGTTTTCTACATTTGAGACCCTATTCTGTTTTGTAATTCAGTTCCTGTGTAGCCAAGTTTACATTCCGTGTATTAGTGATATCTTATGATGTTTCTTTTTCTGTGTGACTTATTTCACTTAGAATCATCGTACCTGAATCCACTCATTATGCTGCTACTGGCCTGATGACATAGATTTCATTGCTGAGTGATATTGCATTGTACGTAAGTACCACAACTTCTTTATCCATTTTTCGCTTTCTGCGATATTGAACTTGTACCGTAAACGAGGTTCTTGTAAACAGAGCTGTCCCAAACTTTGGGGTGGCTGTGTCTTTATTTTAATTTCCCTAAGCTATAGGACCATAAGTGGAAGTGCCCTAGGCTCTGTTGCTTTGTTTTTTAGATGTTTCAGGAAACACCATACACTTCTCCAGAGTGGCTTTTTGCAATTTACATCCCACCCATCAGCATAACTAGGCTCCCATTTCTCCATGGCCTGTCCTGCCTTTCTGGATTTTACACTTTTTTCAGATGGCCCTTTTGACCGGGGGGCAGTGAGACTTCATTGTAGTGCAGATTTCCTTTGCAAGCTTGCTTGGTTGGCCAAAAAGAGCGTATGCGTTTTTTCCTGAATATATTCAGGAAAAAACGCATACGCCCTATTTGGCCAAGTGCATCATTGTGGACGTTCTGCCTCTTTTCCTATGCTTTACATGCAATTCCAGTCTACCTCCTGAAATCGGTTTCCTGCAATTCTGACCCGCTTTCAAGTCCTCTTGGCAACCTTACTTCAATATATTTTTGGACGATAGCTGTCATTTACAACTCTGCAGGTTTGTGAATTACAGGGCCCCTGAGCTCCTTTCTTCAACTCGCTTTTTTGTGAGCTGGCCGCAACACCGCAAGATTGCTTCAGGCCCTAGTGTGGTTCCGGCATGGCTCGTTGAGCCTTTGGTTAATTCCTCTTCCTGGTGGGAAATGAGAGTTAAATTTGCCCGTCCAGACACCTCCAGCTAGTCTCTCATTGGTTCTCCCTATTCCTGTTCATTTTCCGCAGAAATTGCAAACTGGGCCAAACAGGAGGTTAAAGGCACTGACTCTCCAAGTGGGGAGAGTGTTAGTAAAGCATCTGGAATGTTGCACCCGAGTACCAGGGGACGAAAACTGAGACACATTTGAACACGTTTCCCTATCACACGGTGGGTCATACTCTGGGTTCAACATGCATGTTTTAGCTGAAGGAAGAATCCCTTAAACCTGGAGAGTTGAGAACCATGGAATGGGTACCATGCAATATGACTTCAAAGGGTCTGCATTTGCTCACCGAACCTCACCAATCCTATCACTGCTGCGTTTATGCCGCTGTACACATGCTTGATTCTCTTTCGGAGACATATAAATCCATAGGTTTTAAGATTCTTACTAGTCAGGTGTATTCTTAGGCTTTTAATATGGGGTGTTGAGTCCACTTCGTTGAGCAAGGAGTAGTTCTTGTCTATTACATATTTGGCTTATGGAAAGGTATCTGTGTTAATTTCAATCTCTGGTTTTATGCAGCACCCCAACTCACCTTCCCCTTAAGCAAGCATAAGTTGGTTTTCTACATTTGAGACCCTATTCTGTTTTGTAATTCAGTTCCTGTGTAGCCAAGTTTACATTCCGTGTATTAGTGATACCTTATGATGTTTCTTTTTCTGTGTGACTTATTTCACTTAGAATCATCGTACCTGAATCCACTCATTATGCTGCTACTGGCCTGATGACATAGATTTCATTGCTGAGTGATATTGCAGTGTACGTAAGTACCACAACTTCTTTATCCATTTTTCGCTTTCTGTGATATTGAACTTGTACCGTAAACGAGGTTCTTGTAAACAGAGCGGTCCCAAACTTTGGGGTGGCTGTGTCTTTTTGATTTTAATTTCCCTAAGCTATAGGACCATAAGTGGAAGTGCCCTAGGCTCTGTTGCTTTGTTTTTTAGATGTTTCAGGAAACACCATACACTTCTCCAGAGTGGCTGTTGGCAATTTACATCCCTCCCATCAGCATAACAAGGCTCCCAGTTCTCCATGGCCTATCTTGCCTTTCTGGATTTTACACTTTTTTCAGATGGCCCTTTTGACCGGGGGGCAGTGAGACTTCATTGTAGTGCAGATTTCCTTTGCAAGCTTGCTTGGTTGGCCAAAAAGGGCGTATGCGTTTTTTCCTGAATATATTCAGGAAAAAACGCATACGCCCTTTTTGGCCAAGTGCATCATTGTGGACGTTCTGCCTCTTTTCCTATGCTTTACATGCAATTCCAGTCTACCTCCTGAAATCGGTTTCCTGCAATTGTGACCCGCTTTCAAGTCCTCTTGGCAGCCTTACTTCAATATATTTTTGGACGATAGCTGTAATTTACAACTCTGCAGGTGTGTGAATTACAGGGCCCCTGAGCTCCTTTCTTCAACTCGCTTTCTTGTGAGCTGGCCGCAACACCGCAGGATTGCTTCAGGCCCTAGTGTGGTTCCGGCATGGCTCGCTGAGCCTTTGGTTAATTCCACTTCTTGGTGGGAAATGAGAGTTAAATTTACCCGTCCAGACACCTCCAGCTAGTCTCTCATTGGTTCTCCCTATTCCTGTTCATTTTCCGCAGAAATTGCAAACTGGGCCAAACAGGAGGTTAAAGGCACTGACTCTCCAAGTGGGGAGAGTGTTAGTAAAGCGTCTGGAATGTTGCACCCGAGTACCAGGGGACAAAAACTGAGACACATTTGAACACGTTTCCCGATCACACGGTGGATCATCCTCTGGGTTCCACATGCATGTTTTAGCTGAAGGAAGAATCCCTTAAACCTGGAGAGTTGAGAACCATGGAATGGGTACCATGCAATATGACTTCAAAGGGTCTGCATTTGCTCACCGAACCTCACCAATCCTATCACTGCTGCGTTTATGCCGCTGTACACATGCTTGATTCTCTTTCGGAGACATATAAATCCATAGGTTTTAAGATTCTTACTAGTCAGGTATATTCTTAGGTGTTTAATATGGGGTGTTGAGTCCACTTCGTTGAGCAAGCAGTAGCTCTTGTCTATTACATATTTGGCTTATGGAACGGTATCTGTGCTAATTTCTATCTCTGATTTTATGCAGCACCCCAACTCACCTTTCCCCTTAAGCAAGCATAAGTTGGTTTTCTACATTTGAGACCCTATTCTGTTTTGTAATTCAGTTCCTGTGTAGCCAAGTTTACATTCCATGTATTAGTGATATCTTATGATGTTTCTTTTTCTGTGTGACTTATTTCACTTAGAATCATCGTACCTGAATCCACTCATTATGCTGCTACTGGCCTGATGACATAGATTTCATTGCTGAGTGATATTGCATTGTACGTAAGTACCACAACTTCTTTATCCATTTTTCGCTTTCTGCGATATTGAACTTGTACCATAAACGAGGTTCTTGTAAACAGAGCCGTCCCAAACTTTGGGGTGGCTGTGTCTTTTTGATTTTAATTTCCCTAATCTATAGGACCATAAGTGGAAGTGCCCTAGGCTCTGTTGCTTTGTTTTTTAGATGTTTCAGGAAACACCATACACTTCTCCAGAGTGGCTGTTGGCAATTTACATCCCGCCCATCAGCATAAGAAGGCTCCCATTTCTCCATGGCCTGTCCTGCCTTTCTGGATTTTACACTTTTTTCAGATGTCCCTTTTGACCGGGGGGCAGTGAGACTTCATTGTAGTGCAGATTTATTTGCAAGCTTGCTTGGTTGGCCAAAAAGGGCGTATGCTTTTTTTCCTGAATATATTCAGGAAAAAAAGCATACGCCCTTTTTGGCCAAGTGCATCATTGTGGACGTTCTGCCTCTTTTCCTATGCTTTACATGCAATTCCAGTCTACCTCCTGAAATCGGTTTCCTGCAATTGTGACCCGCTTTCAAGTCCTCTTGGCAGCCTTACTTCAATATATTTTTGGACGATAGCTGTCATTTAGAACTCTGCAGGTGTGTGAATTACAGGGCCCCTGAGCTCCTTTCTTCAACTCGCTTTCTTGTGAGCTGGCCGCAACACCGCAGGATTGCTTCAGGCCCTAGTGTGGTTCCGGCATGGCTCGCTGAGCCTTTGGTTAATTCCTCTTCTTGGTGAGAAATGAGAGATAAATTTACCCGTCCACACACCTCCAGCTAGTCTCTCATTGGTTCTCCCTATTCCTGTTCATTTTCTGCAGAAATTGCAAACTGGGCCAAACAGGAGGTTAAAGGCACTGACTCACCAAGTGGGGAGAGTGTTAGTAAAGCGTCTGGAATGTTGCACCCGAGTACCAGGAGACGAAAACTGAGACACATATGAACACGTTTCCCGATCACACGGTGGATCATCCTCTGGGTTCCACATGCATGTTTTAGCTGAAGGAAGAATCCCTTAAACCTGGAGAGTTGAGACCCATGGAATGGGTACCATGCAATATGACTTCAAAGAGTCTGCATGTGCTCACCGAACCTCACCAATCGTATCACTGCTGCATTTATGCCGCTGTACACACGCTTGATTCTCTTTCGGAGACATATAAATCCATAGGTTTTAAGATTCTTACTAGTCAAGTATATTCTTAGGCGTTTAATATGGGGTGTTGAGTCCACTTCGTTGAGCAAGCAGTAGCTCTTGTCTATTACATATTTGGCTTATGGAAAGGTATCTGTGCTGATTTCAATCTCTGGTTTTATGCAGCACCCCAACTCACCTTTCCCCTTAAGCAAGCATAAGTTTGTATTCTACATTTGAGACCCTATTCTGTTTTGTAATTCAGTTCCTCTGTAGCCAAGCTTACATTCCGTGTATTAGTGATATCTTATGATGTTTCTTTTTCTGTGTGACTTATTTCACTTAGAATCATCTTACCTGAATCCACTCATTATGCTGCTACTGGCCTGATGACATAGATTTCATTGCTGAGTGATATTGCATTGTACGTAAGTACCACAACTTCTTTATCCATTTTTCGCTTTCTGTGATATTGGACTTGTACTGTAAACGAGGTTCTTGTAAACAGAGCCATCTCAAACTTTGGGGTTGCTGTGTCTTTTTGATTTTAATTTCCCTAATCGATAGGACCATAAGTGGAAGTGCCCTAGGCTCTGTTGCTTTGTTTTTTAGATGTTTCAGGAAACACCATACACTTCTCCAGAGTGGCTTTTTGCAATTTACATCCCACCCATCAGCATAACTAGGCTCCCAGTTCTCCATGGCCTGTCCTGCCTTTCTGGATTTTACACTTTTTTCAGATGGCCCTTTTGACCGGGGGGCAGTGAGACTTCATTGTAGTGCAGATTTCCTTTGCAAGCTTGCTTGGTTGGCCAAAAAGGGCGTATGTGTTTTTTCCTGAATATATTCAGGAAAAAACGCATACGCCCTTTTTGGCCAAGTGCATCATTGTGGACGTTCTGCCTTTTTTCCTATGCTTTACATGCAATTCCAGTCTACCTCCTGAAATCGGTTTCCTGCAATTCTGCCCCGCTTTCAAGTCCTCTTGGCAGCCTTACTTCAATATATTTTTGGACGATAGCTGTCATTTACAACCCTGCAGGTGTGTGAATTACAGGGCCCCTGAGCTCCTTTCTTCAACTCGCTTTCTTGTGAGCTGGCCGCAACACCGCAGGATTGCTTCAGGCCCTAGTGTGGTTCCGCCATGGCTCGCTGAGCCTTTGCTTAATTCCTCTTCTTGGTGGGAAATGAGAGTTAAATTTACCCGTCCAGACACCTCCAGCTAGTCTCTCATTGGTTCTCCCTATTCCTGTTCATTTTCCGCAGAAATTGCAAACTGGGCCAAACAGGAGGTTAAAGGCACTGACTCTCCAAGTGGGGAGAGTGTTAGTAAAGCGTCTGGAATGTTGCACCCGAGTACCAGGGGACAAGAACTGAGACACATTTGAACACGTTTCCCGATCACACGGTGGATCATCCTCTGGGTTCCACATGCATGTTTTAGCTGAAGGAAGAATCCCTTAAACCTGGAGAGTTGAGAACCATGGAATGGGTACCATGCAATATGACTTCAAAGGGTCTGCATTTGCTCACCGAACCTCAC
This sequence comes from Pseudorca crassidens, assembly GCF_039906515.1. Classification (NCBI taxonomy): domain Eukaryota; kingdom Metazoa; phylum Chordata; class Mammalia; order Artiodactyla; family Delphinidae; genus Pseudorca; species Pseudorca crassidens. The sequence goes on from NW_027135940.1 coordinate 3,193,449, forward strand.
CAATCCTATCACTGCTGCGTTTATGCCGTTGTACACACGCTTGATTCTCTTTCGGAGACGTATAAATCCATAGGTTTTAAGATTTTACTAGTCAGGTATATTCTTAGGCGTTTAATATGGGGTGTTGAATCCACTTCGTTGAGCAAGCAGTAGCTCTTGTCTATTACGTATTTGGCTTATGGAAAGGTATCTGTGCTAATTTCAATCTCTGGTTTTATGCAGCACCCCAACTCACCTTTCCCCTTAAGCAAGCATAAGTTGGTTTTCTCCATTTGAGACCCTATTCTGTTTTGTAATTCAGTTCCTCTGTAGCCAAGTTTACATTCCGTGTATTAGTGATATCTTATGATGTTTCTTTTTCTGTGTGACTTATTTCACTTAGAATCATCGTACCTGAATCCACTCATTATGCTGCTACTGGCCTGATGACATAGATTTCATTGCTGAGTGATATTGCATTGTACGTAAGTACCACAACTTCTTTATCTATTTTTCGCTTTCTGCGATACTGAACTTGTACCGTAAACGAGGTTCTTGTAAACAGAGCCGTCCCAAACTTTGGGGTGCCTGTGTCTTTTTGATTTTACTTCCCTAATCTATAGGACCATAAGTGGAAGTGCCCTAGGCTCTGTTGCTTTGTTTCTTAGATGTTTCAGGAAACACCATACACTTCTCCGGAGTGGCTTTTGGCAATTCACATCACGCCCATCAGCATAACAAGGCTCCCAGTTCTCCATGGCCTGTCCTGCCTTTCTGGATTTTACACTTTTTTCAGATGGCCCTTTTGACCGGGGGGCAGTGAGACTTCATTGTAGTGCAGATTTCCTTTGCAAGCTTGCTTGGTTGGCCAAAAAGGGCGTATGCGTTTTTTCCTGGGAAAAAACGCATACGCCCTTTTTGGCCAAGTGCATCATTGTGGACGTTCTGCCTCTTTTCCTATGCTTTACATGCAATTCCAATCTACCTCCTGAAATCGTTTTCCTGCAATTCTGCCCCGCTTTCAAGTCCTCTTGGCAGCCTTACTTCAATATATTTTTGGATGATAGCTGTCATTTATAACGCTGCAGGTGTGTGAATTACAGGGCCCCTAAGCTACTTTCTTCAACTCGCTTTCTTGTGAGCTGGCCGCAACACCGCAGGATTGCTTCAGGCCCTAGTGTGGTTCCGGCATGGCTCGCTGAGCCTTTGGTTAATTCCTCTTCTTGGTGGGATATGAGAGTTAAATTTACCCGTCCAGACACCTCCAGCTAGTCTCTCATTGGTTCTCCCTATTCCTGTTCATTTTCCGCAGAAATTGCAAACTGGGCCAAACAGGAGGTTAAAGGCACTGACTCTCCAAGTGGGGAGAGTGTTAGTAAAGCGTCTGGAATGTTGCACCCGAGTACCAGGGGACAAAAACTGAGACACATTTGAACACGTTTCCCGATCACACGGTGGATCATCCTCTGGTTTCCACATGCATGTTTTAGCTGAAGGAAGAATCCCTTAAACCTGGAGAGTTGAGACCCATGGAAAGGGTGCCATGCAACATGACTTCAAAGGGTCTGCATTTGCTCACCGAACCTCACCAATCCTATCACTGCTGCGTTTATGCCGCTGTACACACGCTTGATTCTCTTTCGGAGACGTATAAATCCATAGGTTTTAAGATTCTTACTAGTCAGGTATATTCTTAGGCGTTTAATATCTGGTGTTGAGTCCACTTCGTTGAGCAAGCAGTATCTCTTGTCTATTACGTATTTGGCTTATGGAAAGGTATCTGTGCTAATTTCAATCTCTGGTTTTATGCAGCACCTCAACTCACCTTTCCCCTTAAGCAAGCATAAGTTGGTTTTCTACATTTGAGACCCTATTCTGTTTTGTAATTCAGTTCCTGTGTAGCCAAGTTTACACTCCGTGTATTAGTGATATCTTATGATGTTTCTTTTTCTGTGTGACTTATTTCACTTAGAATCATCGTACCTGAATCCACTCATTATGCTGCTACGGGCATGATGACATAGATTTCATTGCTGAGTGATATTGCATTGTACGTAAGTCCCACAACTTCTCTATCCATTTTTCGCATTCTGCGATATTGAACTTGTACCGTAAACGAGGTTCTTGTAAACAGAGCCGTCCCAAACTTTGGGGTGGCTGTGTCTTTTTGATTTTAATTTCCCTAAGCTATAGGACCATAAGTGGAATTGCCCTAGGCTCTGTTGTTTTGTTTTTTAGATGTTTCAGGAAACACCATACACTTCTCCAGAGTGGCTGTTGGCAAATTACATCCCGTCCTTCAGCATAAGAAGGCTCCCAGTTCTCCATGGCCTGTCCTGCCTTTCTGGATTTTACACTTTTTTCAGATGGCCCTTTTGACCGGGGGGCAGTGAGACTTCATTGTAGTGCAGATTTCCTTTGCAAGCTTGCTTGGTTGGCCAAAAAGGGCGTATGCGTTTTTTCCTGAATATATTCAGGAAAAAACGCATACGCCCTTTTTGGCCAAGTGCATCATTGTGGACGTTATGCCTCTTTTCCTATGCTTTACATGCAATTCCAGTCTACCTCCTGAAATCGGTTTCTTGCAATTCTGCCCCGCTTTCAAGTCCTCTTGACAGCCTTACTTCAATATATTTTTGGACGATAGCTGTCATTTATAACTCTGCAGGTTTGTGAATTACAGTGCCCCTGAGCTCATTTCTTCAACTCGCTTTCTTGTGAGCTGCCCGCAACACCCCAGGATTGCCTCAGGCCCTAGTGTGGTTCTGGCATGGCTTGCTGAGCCTCTGGTTAATTCCTCTTCCTGGTGGGAAATGAGAGTTCAATTTGCCCGTCCAGACACCTCCAGCTAGTCTCTCATTGGTTCTCCCTATTCCTGTTCATTTTCCGCAGAAATTGCAAACTGGGCCAAACAGGAGGTTAAAGGCACTGACTCTCCAAGTGGGGAGAGTGTTAGTAAACCGTCTGGAATGTTGCACCCGAGTACCAGGGGACGAAAACTGAGACACATTTGAACACGTTTCCCGATCACACGGAGGATCATACTCTGGGTTCCACATGCATGTTTTAGCTGAAGGAAGAATCCCTTAAACCTGGAGAGTTGAGAACCATGGAATGGGTACCATGCAATATGACTTCAAAGGGTCTGCATTTGCTCACCGAACATCACCAACCCTTTCTCTGCTGCGTTTATGCCACTGTACACACACATCCTTCTCTTTCGGAGACATATAAATCCATAGGTTTTAAGATTCTTACTAGTCAGGTATATTCTTAGGCGTTTAATATGGGGTGTTGAGTCCACATCGTTGAGTAAGCAGTAGCCCTTGTCTATTACATATTTGGCTTATGGAAAGGTATCTGTGCTAATTTCAATCTCTGGTTTTATGCAGCACCCCAACTCACCTTTCCCCTTAAGCAAGCATAAGTTGGTTTTCTACATTTGAGACCCTATTCTGTTTTGTAATTCAGTTCCTTTGTAGCCAAGTTTACATTCCGTGTATTAGTGATATCTTATGATGTTTCTTTTTCTGTGTGACTTATTTCACTTAGAATCATCGTACCTGAATCCACTCATTATGCTGCTACTGGCCTGATGACATAGATTTCATTGCTGAGTGATATTGCATTGTACGTAAGTACCACAACTTCTTTATCCAGTTTTCGCTTTCTGCGATATTGAACTTGTACCGTAAACGAGGTTCTTGTAAACAGAGCTGTCCCAAACTTTGGGGTGGCTGTGTCTTTATTTTAATTTCCCTAAGCTATAGGACCATAAGTGGAAGTGCCCTAGGCTCTGTTGCTTTGTTTTTTAGATGTTTCAGGAAACACCATACACTTCTCCAGAGTGGCTTTTTGCAATTTACATCCCACCCATCAGCATAACTAGGCTCCCATTTCTCCATGGCCTGTCCTGCCTTTCTGGATTTTACACTTTTTTCAGATGGCCCTTTTGACCGGGGGGCAGTGAGACTTCATTGTAGTGCAGATTTCCTTTGCAAGCTTGCTTGGTTGGCCAAAAAGGGTGTATGCGTTTTTTCCTGAATATATTCAGGAAAAAACGCATACGCCCTATTTGGCCAAGTGCATCATTGTGGACGTTCTGCCTCTTTTCCTATGCTTTACATGCAATTCCAGTCTACCTCCTGAAATCGGTTTCCTGCAATTCTGACCCGCTTTCAAGTCCTCTTGGCAACCTTACTTCAATATATTTTTGGACGATAGCTGTCATTTACAACTCTGCAGGTTTGTGAATTACAGGGCCCCTGAGCTCCTTTCTTCAACTCGCTTTTTTGTGAGCTGGCCGCAACACCGCAGGATTGCTTCAGGCCCTAGTGTGGTTCCGGCATGGCTCGTTGAGCCTTTGGTTAATTCCTCTTCCTGGTGGGAAATGAGAGTTAAATTTGCCCGTCCAGACACCTCCAGCTAGTCTCTCATTGGTTCTCCCTATTCCTGTTCATTTTCCGCAGAAATTGCAAACTGGGCCAAACAGGAGGTTAAAGGCACTGACTCTCCAAGTGGGGAGAGTGTTAGTAAAGCATCTGGAATGTTGCACCCGAGTACCAGGGGACGAAAACTGAGACACATTTGAACACGTTTCCCTATCACACGGTGGGTCATACTCTGGGTTCCACATGCATGTTTTAGCTGAAGGAAGAATACCTTAAACCTGGAGAGTTGAGAACCATGGAATGGGTACCATGCAATATGACTTCAAAGGGTCTGCATTTGCTCACCGAACCTCACCAATCCTATCACTGTTGCTTTTATGTCGCTGTACACACGCTGGATTATCTTTTGGAGACATATAAATCCATACGTTTTAAGATTCTTACTCGTCAGGTGTATTCTTAGGCTTTTAATATGGGGTGTTGAGTCCACTTCGTTGAACAAGGAGTAGTTCTTGTCTATTACATATTTGGCTTATGGAAAGGTATCTGTGTTAATTTCAATCTCTGGATTTATGCAGCACCCCAACTCACCTTCCCCTTAAGCAAGCATAAGTTGGTTTTCTACATTTGAGACCCTATTCTGTTTTGTAATTCAGTTCCTGTGTAGCCAAGTTTACATTCCGTGTATTAGTGATACCTTATGATGTTTCTTTTTCTGTGTGACTTATTTCACTTAGAATCATCGTACCTGAATCCACTCATTATGCTGCTACTGGCCTGATGACATAGATTTCATTGCTGAGTGATATTGCAGTGTACGTAAGTACCACAACTTCTTTATCCATTTTTCGCTTTCTGTGATATTGAACTTGTACCGTAAACGAGGTTCTTGTAAACAGAGCGGTCCCAAACTTTGGGGTGGCTGTGTCTTTTTGATTTTAATTTCCCTAAGCTATAGGACCATAAGTGGAAGTGCCCTAGGCTCTGTTGCTTTGTTTTTTAGATGTTTCAGGAAACACCATACACTTCTCCAGAGTGGCTGTTGGCAATTTACATCCCTCCCATCAGCATAACAAGGCTCCCAGTTCTCCATGGCCTGTCCTGCCTTTCTGGATTTTACACTTTTTTCAGATGGCCCTTTTGACCGGGGGGCAGTGAGACTTCATTGTAGTGCAGATTTCCTTTGCAAGCTTGCTTGGTTGGCCAAAAAGGGCGTATGCGTTTTTTCCTGAATATATTCAGGAAAAAACGCATACGCCCTATTTGGCCAAGTGCATCATTGTGGACGTTCTGCCTCTTTTCCTATGCTTTACATGCAATTCCAGTCTACCTCCTGAAATCGGTTTCCTGCAATTCTGACCCGCTTTCAAGTCCTCTTGGCAACCTTACTTCAATATATTTTTGGACGATAGCTGTCATTTACAACTCTGCAGGTTTGTGAATTACAGGGCCCCTGAGCTCCTTTCTTCAACTCGCTTTTTTGTGAGCTGGCCGCAACACCGCAGGATTGCTTCAGGCCCTAGTGTGGTTCCGGCATGGCTCATTGAGCCTTTGGTTAATTCCTCTTCCTGGTGGGAAATGAGAGTTAAATTTGCCCGTCCAGACACCTCCAGCTAGTCTCTCATTGGTTCTCCCTATTCCTGTTCATTTTCCGCAGAAATTGCAAACTGGGCCAAACAGGAGGTTAAAGGCACTGACTCTCCAAGTGGGGAGAGTGTTAGTAAAGCATCTGGAATGTTGCACCCGAGTACCAGGGGACGAATACTGAGACACATTTGAACACGTTTCCCTATCACACGGTGGGTCATACTCTGGGTTCCACATGCATGTTTTAGCTGAAGGAAGAATACCTTAAACCTGGAGAGTTGAGAACCATGGAATGGGTACCATGCAATATGACTTCAAAGGGTCTGCATTTGCTCACCGAACCTCACCAATCCTATCACTGTTGCTTTTATGTCGCTGTACACACGCTGGATTATCTTTTGGAGACATATAAATCCATACGTTTTAAGATTCTTACTAGTCAGGTGTATTCTTAGGCTTTTAATATGGGGTGTTGAGTCCACTTCGTTGAGCAAGGAGTAGTTCTTGTCTATTACATATTTGGCTTATGGAAAGGTATCTGTGTTAATTTCAATCTCTGGTTTTATGCAGCACCCCAACTCACCTTCCCCTTAAGCAAGCATAAGTTGGTTTTCTACATTTGAGACCCTATTCTGTTTTGTAATTCAGTTCCTGTGTAGCCAAGTTTATATTCCGTGTATTAGTGATACCTTATGATGTTTCTTTTTCTGTGTGACTTATTTCACTTAGAATCATCGTACCTGAATCCACTCATTATGCTGCTACTGGCCTGATGACATAGATTTCATTGCTGAGTGATATTGCAGTGTACGTAAGTACCACAACTTCTTTATCCATTTTTCGCTTTCTGTGATATTGAACTTGTACCGTAAACGAGGTTCTTGTAAACAGAGCTGTCCCAAACTTTGGGGTGGCTGTGTCTTTTTGATTTTAATTTCCCTAAGCTATAGGACCATAAGTGGAAGTGCCCTAGGCTCTGTTGCTTTGTTTTTTAGATGTTTCAGGAAACACCATACACTTCTCCAGAGTGGCTGTTGGAAATTTACATCACGCCCATCAGCATAACAAGGCTCCCAGTTCTCCATGGCCTGTCCTGCCTTTCTGGATTTTACACTTTTTTCAGATGGCCCTTTTGACCGGGGGGCAGTGAGACTTCATTGTAGTGCAGATTTCCTTTGCAAGCTTGTTTGGTTGGCCAAAAAGGGCGTATGCGTTTTTTCCTGAATATATTCAGGAAAAAACGCATACGCCCTTTTTGGCCAAGTGCATCATTATGGACGTTCTGCCTCTTTTCCTATGCTTTACATGCAATTCCAGTCTACCTCCTGAAATCGGTTTCCTGCAATTGTGACCCGCTTTCAAGTCCTCTTGGCAGCCTTACTTCAATATATTTTTGGACGATAGCTGTCATTTACAACTCTGCAGGTGTGTGAATTACAGGGCCCCTGAGCTCCTTTCTTCAACTCGCTTTCTTGTGAGCTGGCCGCAACACCGCAGGATTGCTTCAGGCCCTAGTGTGGTTCCGGCATGGCTCGCTGAGCCTTTGGTTAATTCCTCTTCTTGGTGGGAAATGAGAGTTAAATTTACCCGTCCAGACTCCTCCAGCTAGTCTCTCATTGGTTCTCCCTATTCCTGTTCATTTTCCGCAGAAATTGCAAACTGGGCCAAACAGGAGGTTAAAGGCACTGACTCTCCAAGTGGGGAGAGTGTTAGTAAAGCGTCTGGAATGTTGCACCCGAGTACCAGGGGACGAAAACTGAGACACATTTGAACACGTTTCCCGATCACACGGTGGATCATCCTCTGGGTTCCACATGCATGTTTTAGCTGAAGGAAGAATCCCTTAAACCTGGAGAGTTGAGACCCATGGAATGGGTACCATGCAATACGACTTCAAAGGGTCTGCATTTGCTCACCGAACCTCACCAATCCTATCACTGCTGTGTTTATGCCGCTGTACACACGCTTGATTCTCTTTCGGAGACATATAAATCCATAGGTTTTAAGATTCTTACTAGTCAGGTATATTCTTAGGCATTTAATATGGGGTGTTGAGTCCACTTCGTTGAGCAAGCAGTAGCTCTTGTCTATTACATATTTGGCTTATGGAAAGGTATCTGTGCTAATTTCAATCTCTGGTTTTATGCAGCACCCCAACTCACCTTTCCCCTTAAGCAAGCATAAGTTGGTTTTCTACATTTGAGACCCTATTCTGTTTTGTAATTCAGTTCCTGTGTAGCCAAGTTTACATTCCGTGTATTAGTGATATCTTATGATGTTTCTTTTTCTGTGTGACTTATTTCACTTAGAATCATCGTACCTGAATCCACTCATTATGCTGCTACTGGCCTGATGACATAGATTTCATTGCTGAGTGATATTGCATTGTACGTAAGTACCACAACTTCTTTATCCATTTTTTGCTTTCTGCGATATTGAACTTGTACCGTAAACGAGGTTCTTGTAAACAGAACTGTCCCAAACTTTGGGGTGGCTGTGTCTTTATTTTAATTTCCCTAAGCTATAGGACCATAAGTGGAAGCCCTAGGCTCTGTTGCTTTGTTTTTTAGATGTTTCAGGAAACACCATACACTTCTCCAGAGTGGCTGTTGGCAATTTACATCACGCCCATCAGCATAACAAGGCTCCCAGTTCTCCATGGCCTGTCCTGCCTTTCTGGATTTTACACTTTTTTCAGATGGCCCTTTTGACCGGGGGGCAGTGAGACTTCATTGTAGTGCAGATTTCCTTTGCAAGCTTGCTTGGTTGGCCAAAGAGGGCGTATGCGTTTTTTCCTGAATATATTCAGGAAAAAACGCATACGCCCTTTTTGGCCAAGTGCATCATTGTGGACGTTCTGCCTCTTTTCCTATGCTTTACATGCAATTCCAGTCTACCTCCTGAAATCGGTTTCCTGCAATTCTGCCCCGCTTTCAAGTCCTCTTGGCAGCCTTACTTCAATATATTTTTGGACGATAGCTGTCATTTACAACTCTGCAGGTGTGAGAATTACAGGGTCCCTGAGCTCCTTTCTTCAACTCGCTTTCTTGTGAGCTGGCCGCAACACCGCAGGATTGCTTCAGGCCCTAGTGTGGTTTCGGCATGGCTCGCTGAGCCTTTGGTTAATTCCTCTTCTTGGTGGGAAATGAGAGTTAAATTTACCCGTCCAGACACCTCCAGCTAGTCTCTCATTGGTTCTCCCTATTCCTGTTCATTTTCCGCAGAAATTGCCAACTGGGCCAAACAGGAGGTTAAAGGCACTGACTCTCCAAGTGGGGAGAGTGTTAGTAAAGCGTCTGGAATGTTGCACCCGAGTACCAGGGGACGAAAACTGAGACACATTTGAACACGTTTCCCGATCACACGGTGGATCATACTCTGGGTTCCACATGCATGTTTTAGCTGAAGGAAGAATCCCTTAAACCTGGAGAGTTGAGAACCATGGAATGGGTACCATGCAATATGACTTCAAAGGGTCTGCATTTGCTCACCGAACCTCACCAATCCTATCACTGCTGCGTTTATGCCGCTGTACACATGCTTGATTCTCTTTCGGAGACATATAAATCCATAGGTTTTAAGATTCTTACTAGTCAGGTATATTCTTAGGCGTTTAATATGGGGTGTTGAGTCCACTTCGTTGAGAAAGCAGTAGCTCTTGTCTATTACATATTTGGCTTATGGAAAGGTATCTGTGCTAATTTCAATCTCTGGTTTTATGCAGCACCCCAACTCACCTTTCCCCTTAAGCAAGCATAAGTTGGTTTTCTACATTTGAGACCCTATTCTGTTTTGTAATTCAGTTCCTCTGTAGCCAAGTTTACATTCCATGTATTAGTGATATCTTATGATGTTTCTTTTTCTGTGTGACATATTTCACTTAGAATCATCGTACCTGAATCCACTCATTATGCTGCTATGGGCCTGATGAAAGAGATTTCATTGCTGAGTGATATTGCATTGTACGTTAGTACCACAACTTCTTTATCCATTTTTCGCTTTCTGCGATATTGAACTTGTACCGTAAACGAGGTTCTTGTAAACAGAGCCGTCCCAAACTTTGGGGTGGCTGTGTCTTTTTGATTTTAATTTCCCTAAGCTATAGGACCATAAGTGGAAGTGCCCTAGGCTCTGTTGCTTTGTTTTTTAGATGTTTCAGGAAACACCATACACTTCTCCAGAGTGGCTGTTGGAAATTTACATCACGCCCATCAGCATAACAAGGCTCCCAGTTCTCCATGGCCTGTCCTGCCTTTCTGGATTTTACACATTTTTCAGATGGCCCTTTTAACCGGGGGACAGTGAGACTTCATTGTACTGCAGATTTCCTTTGCAAGCTTGCTTGGTTGGCCAAAAAGGGCGTATGCGTTTTTTCCTGAATATATTCAGGAAAAAACGCATACGCCCTTTTTGGCCAAGTGCATCATTGTGGACGTTCTGCCTCTTTTCCTATGCTTTACATGCAATTCCAGTCTACCTCCTGAAATCGGTTTCCTGCAATTCTGCCCCGCTTTCAAGTCCTCTTGGCAGCCTTACTTCAATATATTTTTGGACGATAGCTGTCATTTAGAACTCTGCATGTGTGTGAATTACAGGGACCCTGAGCTCCTTTCTTCAACTGGCTTTCTTGTGAGCTGGCCGCAAAACCGCAGGATTGCTTCAGGCCCTAGTGTGGTTCCGGCATGGCTCGCTGAGCCTTTGGTTAATTCCTCTTCTTGGTGGGAAATGAGAGTTAAATTTGCCCGTCCAGACTCCTCCAGCTAGTCTCTCATTGGTTCTCCCTATTCCTGTTCATTTTCCGCAGAATTTGCAAACTGGGCCAAACAGGAGGTTAAAGGCACTGACTCTCCAAGTGGGGAGAGTGTTAGTAAAGCGTCTGGAATGTTGCACCCGAGTACCAGGGGACGAAAACTGAGACACATTTGAACACGTTTCCCGATCACACGGTGGATCATACTCTGGGTTCCACATGCATGTTTTAGCTGAAGGAAGAATCCCTTAAACCTGGAGAGTTGAGAACCATGGAATGGGTACCATGCAATATGACTTCAAAGGGTCTGCATTTGCTCACCGAACCTCACCAATCCTATCACTGCTGCGTTTATGCCACTGTAAACATGCTTGATTCTCTTTCGGAGACATATAAATCCATAGGTTTTAAGATTCTTACTAGTCAGGTATATTTTTAGGCGTTTAATATGGGGTGTTGAGTCCACTTCGTTGAGAAAGCAGTAGCTCTTGTCTATTACATATTTGGCTTATGGAAAGGTATCTGTGCTAATTTCAATCTCTGGTTTTATGCAGCACCCCAACTCACCTTTCCCCTTAAGCAAGCATAAGTTGCTTTTTTGCATTTGAGACCCTGTTCTGTTTTGTAATTCAGTTCCTGTGTAGCCAAGCTTACATTCCGTGTATTAGTGATATCTTATGATGTTTCTTTTTCTGTGTGACTTATTTCACTTAGAATCATCGTACCTGAATCCACTCATTATCCTGCTATGGGCCTGATGACATAGATTTCATTGCTGAGTGATATTGCATTGTACGTAAGTACCACAACTTCTTTATCCATTTTTCGCTTTCTGCGATATTGAACTTGTACTGTAAACGAGGTTCTTGTAAACAGAGCCGTCCCAAACTTTGGGGTGGCTGTGTCTTTTTCATTTTAATTTCCCTAAGCTATAGGACCATAAGTGGAAGTGCCCTAGGCTCTGTTGCTTTGTTTTTTAGATGTTTCAGGAAACACCATACACTTCTCCAGAGTGGCTGTTGGCAATTTACATCCCGCCCTTCAGCATAAGAAGGCTCCCAGTTCTCCATGGCCTGTCCTGCCTTTCTGGATTTTACACTTTTTTCAGATGGCCCTTTTGACCGGGGGGCAGTGAGACTTCATTGTAGTGCAGATTTCCTTTGCAAGCTTGCTTGGTTGACCAAAAAGGGCGTATGCGTTTTTTCCTGAATATATTCAGGAAAAAACGCATACGCCCTTTTTGGCCAAGTGCATCATTGTGGACGTTCTGCCTCTTTTCCAATGCTTTACATGCAATTCCAGTCTACCTCCTGAAATCGGTTTCCTGCAATTCTGCCCCGCTTTCAAGTCCTCTTGGCAGCCTTACTTCAATATATTTTTGGACGATAGCTGTCATTTAGAACTCTGCAGGTGTGTGAATTACAGGGCCCTTGAGCTCCTTTCTTCAACTCGCTTTCTTGTGAGCTGGCCGCAACACCGCAGGATTGCTTCAGGCCCTAGTGTGGTTCCGGCATGGCTCGCTGAGCCTTTGGTTAATTCCTCTTCCTGTTGGGAAATGAGAGTTAAATTTGCCCCTCCAGACTCCTCCAGATAGTCTCTCATTGGTTCTCCCTATTCCTGTTCATTTTCCGCAGAAATTGCAAACTGGGCCAAACAGGAGGTTAAAGGCACTGACTCTCCAAGTGGGGAGAGTGTTAGTAAAGCGTCTGGAATGTTGCACCCGAGTACCAGGGGACGAAAACTGAGACACATTTGAACACGTTTCCCAATCACACGGTGGATCATCCTCTGGGTTCCACATGCATGTTTTAGCTGAAGGAAGAATCCCTTAAACCTGGAGAGTTGAGACCCATGGAATGGGTACCATGCAATATGACTTCAAAGGGTCTGCATTTGCTCACCGAACCTCACCAATCCTATCACTGCTGCGTTTATGCCACTGTACACACGCTTGATTCTCTTTCGAAGACATATAAATCCATAGGTTTTAAGATTCTTACTAGTCAGGTATATTCTTAGGCGTTTAATATGGGGTGTTGAATCCACTTCGTTGAGCAAGCAGTTGCTCTTGTCTATTACATATTTGGCTTATGGAAAGGTATCTGTGGTAATTTCAATCTCTGGTTTTATGCAGCACCCCAACTCACCTTTCCCCTTAAGCAAGCATAAGTTGGTTTTCTACATTTGAGACCCTATTCTGTTTTGTAATTCAGTTCCTGTGTAGCCAAGTTTACATTCCGTGTATTAGTGATATCTTATGATGTTTCTTTTTCTGTGTGACTTATTTCACTTAGAATCATCGTACCTGAATCCACTCATTATGCTGCTACTGGCCTGATGACATAGATTTCATTGCTGAGTGATATTGCATTGTACGTAAGTACCACAACTTCTTTATCCATTTTTCGCTTTCTGCGATATTGAACTTGTACCGTAAACGAGGTTCTTGTAAACAGAGCCGTCTCAAACTTACTGGTGGCTGTGTCTTTTTGATTTTAATTTCCCTAATCTATAGGACCATAAGTGGAAGTGCCCTAGGCTCTGTTGCTTTGTTTTTTAGATGTTTCAGGAAACACCATACACTTCTCCAGAGTGGCTGTTGGCAATTTACATCATGCCCATCAGCATAACAAGGCTCCCAGTTCTCCATGGCCTGTCCTGCCTTTCTGGATTTTACACTTTTTTCAGATGGCCCTTTTCACCGGGGGGCAGTGAGACTTCATTGTAGTGCAGATTTCCTTTGCAAGCTTGCTTGGTTGGCCAAAAAGGGCGTATGCGTTTTTTCCTGAATATATTCAGGAAAAAACGCATATGCCCTTTTTGGCCAAGTGCATCATTGTGGACGTTCTGCCTCTTTTCCTATGCTTTACATGCAATTCCAGTCTACCTCCTGAAATCGGTTTCCTGCAATTCTGCCCCGCTTTCAAGTCCTCTTGGCAGCCTTACTTCAATATATTTTTGGACGATAGCTGTCATTTACATCTCTGCAGGTGTGTGAATTACAGGGCCCCTGAGCTCCTTTCTTCAACTCGCTTTCTTGTGAGCTGGCCGCAACACCGCAGGATTGCTTCAGGCCCTAGTGTGGTTCCGGCATGGCTCGCTGAGCCTTTGGTTAATTCCTCTTCTTGGTGGGAAATGAGAGTTAAATTTACCTGTCCAGACACCTCCAGCTAGTCTCTCATTGGTTCTCCCTATTCCTGTTCATTTTCCGCAGAAATTGCAAACTGGGCCAAACAGGAGGTTAAAGGCACTGACTCTCCAAGTGAGGAGAGTGTTAGTAAAGCGTCTGGAATGTTGCACCCGAGTACCAGGGGACGAAAACTGAGACACATTTGAACACGTTTCCCGATCACACGGTGGATCATCCTCTGTGTTCCACATGCATGTTTTAGCTGAAGGAAGAATCCCTTAAACCTGGAGAGTTGAGAACCATGGAATGGGTACCATGCAATATGACTTCAAAGGGTCTGCATTTGCTCACCGAACCTCACCAATCCTATCACTGCTGCGTTTATGCCACTGTACACATGCTTGATTCTCTTTCGAAGACATATAAATCCATAGGTTTTAAGATTCTTACTAGTCAGGTATATTCTTAGGCGTTTAATATGGGGTGTTGAGTCCACTTCGTTGAGCAAGCAGTAGCTCTTGTCTATTACATATTTGGCTTATGGAAAGGTATCTGTGCTAATTTCAATCTCTGGTTTTATGCAGCACCCCAACTCACCTTTCCCCTTAAGCAAGCATAAGTTGGTTTTCTACATTTGAGACCCTATTCTGTTTTGTAATTCAGTTCCTGTGTAGCCAAGTTTACATTCCGTGTATTAGTGATATCTTATGATGTTTCTTTTTCTGTGTGACTTATTTCACTTAGAATCATCGTACCTGAATCCACTCATTATGCTGCTACTGGCCTGATGACATAGATTTCATTGCTGAGTGATATTGCATTGTACGTAAGTACCACAACTTCTTTATCCATTTTTCGCTTTCTGCGATATTGAACTTGTACCGTAAACGAGGTTCTTGTAAACAGAGCCGTCCCAAACTTACTGGTGGCTGTGTCTTTTTGATTTTAATTTCCCTAATCTATAGGACCATAAGTGGAAGTGCCCTAAGCTCTGTTGCTTTGTTTTTTAGATGTTTCAGGAAACACCATACACTTCTCCAGAGTGGCTGTTGGCAATTTACATCATGCCCATCAGCATAACAAGGCTCCCAGTTCTCCATGGCCTGTCCTGCCTTTCTGGATTTTACACTTTTTTCAGATGGCCCTTTTGACCGGGGGGCAGTGAGACTTCATTGTAGTGCAGATTTCCTTTGCAAGCTTGCTTGGTTGGCCAAAAAGGGCGTATGCGTTTTTTCCTGAATATATTCAGGAAAAAACGCATATGCCCTTTTTGGCCAAGTGCATCATTGTGGACGTTCTGCCTCTTTTCCTATGCTTTACATGCAATTCCAGTCTACCTCCTGAAATCGGTTTCCTGCAATTCTGCCCCGCTTTCAAGTCCTCTTGGCAGCCTTACTTCAATATATTTTTGGACGATAGCTGTCATTTACAACTCTGCAGGTGTATGAATTACAGGGCCCCTGAGCTCCTTTCTTCAACTCGCTTTCTTGTGAGCTGGCCGCAACACCGCAGGATTGCTTCAGGCCCTAGTGTGGTTCCGGCATGGCTCGCTGAGCCTTTGGTTAATTCCTCTTCCTGTTGGGAAATGAGAGTTAAATTTGCCCGTCCAGACTCCTCCAGCTAGTCTCTCATTGGTTCTCCCTATTCCTGTTCATTTTCCGCAGAAATTGCAAACTGGGCCAAACAGGAGGTTAAAGGCACTGACTCTCCAAGTGGGGAGAGTGTTAGTAAAGCGTCTGGAATGTTGCACCCGAGTACCAGGGGACGAAAACTGAGACACATTTGAACACGTTTCCCGATCACATGGTGGATCATACCCTGGGTTCCACATGCATGTTTTAGCTGAAGGAAGAATCCCTTACACCTGGAGAGTTGAGACCCATGGAATGGGTACCATGAAATATGACTTCAAAGGGTCTGCGTTTGCTCACCGAACCTCACCAATCCTATCACTGCTGAGTTTATGCCGCTGTACACACGCTGGTTTCTCTTTCGGAGACATATAAATCCATAGGTTTTAAGATTCTTACTAGTCAGGTATATTCTTAGGCGTTTAATATGGGGTGTTGGGTCCACTTCGTTGAGCAAGGAGTAGCTCTTGTTTATTACATATTTGGCTTATGGAACGGTATCTGTGCTAATTTCTATCTCTGGTTTTATGCACCACCCCAACGCACCTTTCCCCTTAAGCAAGCATAAGTTGGTTTTCTACATTTGAGACCGTGTTCTGTTTTGTAATTCAGTTCCTGTGTAGCCAAGTTTACATTCCGTGTATTAGTGATATCTTATGATGTTTCTTTTTCTGTGTGACATATTTCACTTAGAATCATCGTACCTGAATCCACTCATTATGCTGCTACTGGCCTGATGACATAGATTTCATTGCTGAGTGATATTGCAGTGTACGTAAGTACCACAACTTCTTTATCCATTTTTCGCTTTCTGTGATATTGAACTTGTACCGTAAACAAGGTTCTTGTAAACAGAGACGACCCAAACTATGGGGTGGCTGTGTCTTTTTGATTTCAATTTCCCTAAGCTATAGGACCATAAGTGGAAGTGCCCTAGGCTCTGTTGCTTTGTTTTTTAGATGTTTCAGGAAACACCATACACTTCTCCAGAGTGGCTGTTGGCAATTTACATCCCGCCCATCAGCATAACAAGGTTCCCAGTTCTCCATGGCCTGTCCTGCCTTTCTGGATTTTACACTTTTTTCAGATGGCCCTTTTGACCGGGGGGCAGTGAGACTTCATTGTAGTGCAGATTTCCTTTGCAAGCTTGCTTGGTTGGCCAAAAAGGTCGTATGGGTTTTTTCCTGAATATATTCAGGAAAAAACGCATACGCCCTTTTTGGCCAAGTGCATCATTGTGGACGTTCTGTCTCTTCTCCTATGCTTTACATGAAATTCCTGTCTACCTCCTGAAATCGGTTTCCTGCAATTCTGCCCAACTTTCAAGTCCTCTTGGCTGCCTTACTTCAATATATTTTTTGACGATAGCTGTCATTTATAACTCTGCAGGTTTGTGAATTACAGTGCTCCTGAGCTCCTTTCTTCAACTCGTTTTCTTGTGAGCTGGCCGCAACACCGCAGGATTGCTTCAGGCCCTAGTGTGGTTCCGGCATGGCATGCTGAGCCTTTGGTTAATTCCTCTTCTTGGTGGGAAATGAGAGTTAAATTTGCCCGTCCAGACACCTCCAGCTAGTCTCTCATTGGTTCTCCCTATTCCTGTTCATTTTCCGCAGAAATTGCAAACTGGGCCAAACAGGAGGTTAAAGGCACTGACTCTCCAAGTGGGGAGAGTGTTAGTAAAGCGTCTGGAATGTTGCACCCAAGTACCAGGGGACGAAAACTGAGACACATTTGAACACGTTTCCCAATCACACGGTGGATCATACTCTGGGTTCCACATGCATGTTTTAACTGAAGGAAGAATCCCTTAAACGTGGAGAGTTGAGAACCATGGAATGGGTACCATGCAATATGACTTCAAAGGGTCTGCATTTGCTCACCGAACCTCACCAATCCTATCACTGCTGCGTTTATGCCGCTGTACACACGCTTGATTCTCTTTCGGAGACTTATAAATCCATAGGTTTTAAGATTCTTACTAGTCAGGTATATTCTTAGGTGTTTAATATGGGATGTTGAGTCCACTTCGTTGAGCAAGCAGTAGCTCTTGGCTATTACATATTTGGCTTATGGAAAGGTATCTGTGCTAATTTCAATCTCTGGTTTTATGCAGCACCCCAACTCACCTTTCCCCTTAAGCAAGCATAAGTTGGTTTTCTACATTTGAGACCCTATTCTGTTTTGTAATTCAGTTCCTGTGTAGCCAAGTTTACATTCCGTGTATTAGTGATATCTTATGATGTTTCTTTTTCTGTGTGACTTATTTCACTTAGAATCATCGTACCTGAATCCACTCATTATGCTGCTACTGGCCTGATGACATAGATTTCATTGCTGAGTGATATTGCATTGTACGTAAGTACCACAACTTCTTTATCCATTTTTCGCTTTCTGCGATATTGAACTTGTACCGTAAACGAGGTTCTTGTAAACAGAGCCGTCCCAAACTTTGGGGTGGCTGTGTCTTTTTGATTTTAATTTCCCTAATCTATAGGACCATAAGTGGAAGTGCCCTAGGCTCTGTTGCTTTGTTTTTTAGATGTTTCAGGAAACACCATACACTTCTCCAGAGTGGCTGTTGGCAATTTACATCCCGCCCATCAGCATAACAAGGCTCCCAGTTCTCCATGGCCTGTCCTGCCTTTCTGGATTTTACACTTTTTTCAGATGGCCCTTTTGACCGGGGGGCAGTGAGACTTCATTGTAGTGCAGATTTCCTTTGCAAGCTTGCTTGGTTGGCCAAAAAGGGCGTATGCGTTTTTTCCTGAATATATTCAGGAAAAAACGCATATGCCCTTTTTGGCCAAGTGCATCATTGTGGACGTTCTGCCTCTTATCCTATGCTTTACATGCAATTCCAGTCTACCTCCTGAAATCGGTTTCCTGCAATTCTGCCCCGCTTTCAAGTCCTCTTGGCAGCCTTACTTCAATATATTTTTGGACGATAGCTGTCATTTAGAACTGTGCAGGTGTATGAATTACAGGGCCCCTGAGCTCCTTTCTTCAACTCGCTTTCTTGTGAGCTGGCCGCAACATCGCAGGATTGCTTCAGGCCCTAGTGTGGTTCCGGCATGGCTCGCTGAGCCTTTGGTTAATTCCTCTTCCTGTTGGGAAATGAGAGTTAAATTTGCCCATCCAGACTCCTCCAGCTAGTCTCTCATTGGTTCTCCCTATTCCTGTTCATTTTCCGCAGAAATTGCAAACTGGGCCAAACAGGAGGTTAAAGGCACTGACTCTCCAAGTGGGGAGAGTGTTAGTAAAGCGTCTGGAATGTTGCACCCGAGTACCAGGGGACGAAAACTGAGACACATTTGAACACGTTTCCCGATCACATGGTGGATCATACTCTGGGTTCCACATGCATGTTTTAGCTGAAGGAAGAATCCCTTACACCTGGAGAGTTGAGACCCATGGAATGGGTACCATGAAATATGACTTCAAAGGGTCTGCGTTTGCTCACCGAACCTCACCAATCCTATCACTGCTGAGTTTATGCTGCTGTACACACGCTGGTTCCTCTTTCGGAGACATATAAATCCATAGGTTTTAAGATTCTTACTAGTCAGGTATATTCTTAGGCGTTTAATATGGGGTGTTGGGTCCACTTCGTTGAGGAAGGAGTAGCTCTGGTTTATTACATATTTGGCTTATGGAACGGTATCTGTGCTAATTTCTATCTCTGGTTTTATGCACCACCCCAACTCACCTTTCCCCTTAAGCAAGCATAAGTTGGTTTTCTACATTTGAGACCCTGTTCTGTTTTGTAATTCAGTTCCTGTGTAGCCAAGTTTACATTCCATGTATTAGTGATACCTTATGATGTTTCTTTTTCTGTGTGACTTATTTCACTTAGAATTATCGTACCTGAATCCACTCATTATGCTGCTACTGGCCTGATGACATAGATTTCATTGCTGAGTGATATTGCAGTGTACGTAAGTACCACAACTTCTTTATCCATTTTTCGCTTTCTGTGATATTGAACTTGTACCGTAAACAAGGTTCTTGTAAACAGAGACGACCCAAACTTTGGGGTGGCTGTGTCTTTTTGATTTCAATTTCCCTAAGCTATAGGACCATAAGTGGAAGTGCCCTAGGCTCTGTTGCTTTGTTTTTTAGATGTTTCAGGAAACACCATACACTTCTCCAGAGTGGCTGTTGGCAATTTACATCCCGCCCATCAGCATAACAAGGTTCCCAGTTCTCCATGGCCTGTCCTGCCTTTCTGGATTTTACAAGTTTTTCAGATGGCCCTTTTGACCGGGGGGCAGTGAGACTTCATTGTAGTGCAGATTTCCTTTGCAAGCTTGCTTGGTTGGCCAAAAAGGTCGTATGGGTTTTTTCCTGAATATATTCAGGAAAAAACGCATACGCCCTTTTTGGCCAAGTGCATCATTGTGGACGTTCTGCCTCTTTTCCTATGCTTTACATGAAATTCCTGTCTACCTCCTGAAATCGGTTTCCTGCAATTCTGCCCAACTTTCAAGTCCTCTTGGCTGCCTTACTTCAATATATTTTTTGACGATAGCTGTCATTTATAACTCTGCAGGTTTGTGAATTACAGTGCCCCTGAGCTCCTTTCTTCAACTCGTTTTCTTGTGAGCTGGCCGCAACACCGCAGGATTGCTTCAGGCCCTAGTGTGGTTCCGGCATGGCACGCTGAGCCTTTGGTTAATTCCTCTTCTTGGTGGGAAATGAGAGTTAAATTTGCCCGTCCAGACACCTCCAGCTAGTCTCTCATTGGTTCTCCCTATTCCTGTTCATTTTCCACAGAAATTGCAAACTGGGCCAAACAGGAGGTTAAAGGCACTGACTCTCCAAGTGGGGAGAGTGTTAGTAAAGCGTCTGGAATGTTGCACCCAAGTACCAGGGGACGAAAACTGAGACACATTTGAACACGTTTCCCAATCACACGGTGGATCATACTCTGGGTTCCACATGCATGTTTTAACTGAATGAAGAATCCCTTAAACCTGGAGAGTTGAGAACCATGGAATGGGTACCATGCAATATGACTTCAAAGGGTCTGCATTTGCTCACCGAACCTCACCAATCTTATCACTGCTGCTTTTATGTCACTGTACACACGCTGGATTCTCTTTTCGAGACATATAAATCCATAGGTTTTAAGATTCTTACTAGTCAGGTATATTCTTAGGCGTTTAATATGGGGTGTTGAGTCCACTTCGTTGAGCAAGGAGTAGCTCTTGGCTATTACATATTTGGCTTATGGAAAGGTATCTGTGTTAATTTCAATCTCTGGTTTTATGCAGCACCCCAACTCACCTTTCCCCTTAAGCAAGCATAAGTTGGTTTTCTACATTTGAGACCCTATTCTGTTTTGTAATTCAGTTCCTGTGTAGCCAAGTTTACATTCCGTGTATTAGTGATATCTTATGATGTTTCTTTTTCTGTGTGACTTATTTCACTTAGAATCATCGTACCTGAATCCACTCATTATGCTGCTACTGGCCTGATGACATAGATTTCATTGCTGAGTGATATTGCATTGTACGTTAGTACCACAATTTCTTTATCCATTTTTCGCTTTCTGTGATATTGAACTCTTACCGTAAACGAGGTTCTTGTAAACAGAGCCGTCCCAAACTTTGGGGTGGCTGTGTCTTTTTGATTTTAATTTCCCTAAGCTATAGGACCATAAGTGGAAGTGCCCTAGGCTCTGTTGCTTTGTTTTTTAGATGTTTCAGGAAACACCATACACTTCTCCAGAGTGGCTGTTGGCAATTTACATCCCGCCCATCAGCATAACAAGGCTCCCAGTTCTCCATGGCTTGTCCTGCCTTTCTGGATTTTACACTTTTTTCAGATGGCCCTTTTGACCGGGGGGCAGTGAGACTTCATTGTAGTGCAGATTTCCTTTGCAAGCTTGCTTGGTTGGCCAAAAAGGGCGTATGCATTTTTTCCTGAATATATTCAGGAAAAAACGCGTACGCCCTTTTTGGCCAAGTGCATCATTGTGGACGTTCTGCCTCTTTTCCTATGCTTTACATGCAATTCCAGTCTACCTCCTGAAATCGGTTTCCTGCAATTCTGCCCCGCTTTCAAGTCCTCTTGGCAGCCTTACTTCAATATATTTTTGGACGATAGCTGTCATTTAGAACTCTGCAGGTGTGTGAATTACAGGGCCCCTGAGCTCCTTTCTTCAACTCGTTTTCTTGTGAGCTGGCTGCAACACCGCAGGATTGCTTCAGGCCCTAGTGTGGTTCCGTCATGGCTCGCTGAGCCTTTGGTTAATTCCTCTTCTTGGTGGGGAATGAGAGTTAAATTTACCCGTCCAGACACCTCCAGCTAGTCTCTCATTGGTTCTCCCTATTCCTGTTCATTTTCCGCAGAAATTGCAAACTGGGCCAAACAGGTGGTTAAAGGCGCTGACTCTCCAAGTGGGGAGAGTGTTAGTAAAGCGTCTGGAATGTTGCACCCGAGTACCAGGGGACGAAAACTGAGACACATTTGAACACGTTTCCCGATCACATGGTGGATCATCCTCTGGGTTCCACATGCCTGTTTTAGCTGAAGGAAGAATCCCTTAAACCTGGAGAGTTGAGAACCATGGAATGGGTACCATGCAATATGACTTCAAAGGGTCTGCATTTGCTCACCGAACCTCACCAATCCTATCACTGCTGCGTTTATGCCGCTGTACACACGCTTGATTCTCTTTCGGAGACATATAAATCCATAGGTTTTAAGATTCTTACTAGTCAGGTATATTCTTAGGCGTTTAATATGGGGTGTTGAGTCCACTTCGTTGAGCAAGCAGTAGCTCTTGTCTATTACATATTTGGCTTATGGAAAGGTATCTGTGCTAATTTCAATCTCTGGTTTTATGCAGAACCCCAACTCACCTTTCCCCTTAAGCAAGCATAAGTTGGTTTTCTACATTTGAGACCCTATTCTGTTTTGTAATTCAGTTCCTGTGTAGCCAAGTTTACATTCCGTGTATTAGTGATATCTTATGATGTTTCTTTTTCTGTGTGACTTATTTCACTTAGAATCATCGTACCTGAATCCACTCATTATGCTGCTACTGGCCTGATGACATAGATTTCATTGCTGAGTGATATTGCATTGTACGTAAGTACCACAACTTCTTTATCCATTTTTCGCTTTCTGCGATATTGAACTTGTACCGTAAACGAGGTTCTTGTAAACAGAGCCGTCCCAAACTTTGGGGTGGCTGTGTCTTTTTGATTTTAATTTCCCTAATCTATAGGACCATAAGTGGAAGTGCCCTAGGCTCTGTTGCTTTGTTTTTTAGATGTTTCAGGAAACACCATACACTTCTCCAGAGTGGCTGTTGGCAATTTACATCCCGCCCATCAGCATAACAAGGCTCCCAGTTCTCCATGGGCTGTCCTGCCTTTCTGGATTTTACACTTTTTTCAGATGTCCCTTTTGACCGGGGGGCAGTGAGACTTCATTGTAGTGCAGATTTCCTTTGCAAGCTTGCTTGGTTGCCCAAAAAGGGCGTATGCGTTTTTTCCTGAATATATTCAGGAAAAAACGCATACGCCCTTTTTGGCCAAGTGCATCATTGTGGACGTTCTGCCTCTTTTCCTATGCTTTACATGCAATTCCAGTCTACCTCCTGAAATCGGTTTCCTGCAATTCTGCCCCGCTTTCAAGTCCTCTTGGCAGCCTTACTTCAATATATTTTTGGACGATAGCTGTCATTTATAACTCTGCAGGTGTGTGAATTTCAGGGCCCCTGAGCTCCTTTCTTCAACTCGCTTTCTTGTGAGCTGGCCGCAACACCGCAGGATTGCTTCAGGCCCTAGTGTGGTTCCGGCATGGCTCGCTGAGCCTTTGGTTAATTCCTCTTCTTGGTGGGAAATGAGAGTTAAATTTACCCATCCAGACACCTCCAGCTAGTCTCCCGTTGGTTCTCCCTATTCCTGTTAATTTTCCGCAGAAATTGCAAACTGGGTCAAACAGGAGGTTTAAGGCACTGACTCTCCAAGTGGGGAGAGTGTTAGTAAAGCGTCTGGAATGTTGCACCCGAGTACCAGGGGACGAAAACTGAGACACATTTGAACATGTTTCCCGATCACACGGTGGATCATCCTCTGGGTTCCACATGCATGTTTTAGCTGAAGGAAGAATCCCTTAAACCTGGAGAGTTGAGAACCATGGAATGGGTACCATGCAATATGACTTCAAAGGGTCTGCATTTGCTCACCGAACCTCACCAATCCTATCACTGCTGCGTTTATGCCGCTGTACACATGCTTGATTCTCTTTCGGAGACATATAAATCGATAGGTTTTAAGATTCTTACTAGTCACGTGTATTCTTAGGCGTTTAATATGGGGTGTTGAGTCCACTTCGTTGAGCAAGCAGTAGCTCTTGTCTATTACATATTTGTCTTATGGAAAGGTATCTGTGTTAATTTCAATCTCTGGTTTTCTGCAGCACCCCAACTCACCTTTCCCCTTAAGCAAGCATTAGTTGGTTTTCTGCATTTGAGACCGTGTTCTGTTTTCTAATTCAGTTCCTGTGTAGCCAAGCTTACATTCCGTGTATTAGTGATATCTTATGATGTTTCTTTTTCTGTGTGACTTATTTCACTTAGAATCATTGTACCTGAATCCACTCATTATCCTGCTATGGGCCTGATGACATAGATTTCATTGCTGAGTGATATTGCATTGTACGTAAGTACCACAACTTCTTTATCCATTTTTCGCTTTCTGCGATATTGAACTTGTACCGTAAACGAGGTTCTTGTAAACAGAGCCGTCCCAAACTTTGGGGTGGCTGTGTCTTTTTCATTTTAATTTCCCTAATCTATAGGACCATAAGTGGAAGTGCCCTAGGCTCTGTTGCTTTGTTTTTTAGATGTTTCAGGAAACACCATACACTTCTCCAGAGTGGCTGTTGGCAATTTACATCCCGCCCATCAGTCTAACTAGGCTCCCAGTTCTCCATGGCCTGTCCTGCCTTTATGGATTTTACACTTTTTTCAGATGGCCCTTTTGACCGGGGGGCAGTGAGACTTCATTGTAGTTCAGATTTCCTTTGCAAGCTTGCTTGGTTGGCCAAAAAGTGCATATGAGTTTTTTCCTGAGTATATTCAGGAAAAAACGCATACGCCCTTTTTGGCCAAGTGCATCATTGTGGACGTTCTGCCTCTTTTCCTATGCTTTACATGCAATTCCAGTCTACCTCCTGAAATCGGTTTCCTGCAATTCTGCCCCGCTTTCAAGTCCTCTTGGCAGCCTTACTTCAATATATTTTTGGATGATAGCTGTCATTTATAACTCTGCAGGTGTGTGAATTACTGGGCCCCTGAGCTCCTTTCTTCAACTCGCTTTCTTGTGAGCTGGCCGCAACACCGCAGGATTGCTTCAGGCCCTAGTGTGGTTCCGGCATGGCTCGCTGAGCCTTTGGTTAATTCCTCTTCCTGTTGGGAAATGAGCATTAAATTTGCCCGTCCAGACTCCTCCAGCTAGTCTCTCATTGGTTCTCCCTATTCCTGTTTATTTTCCGCAGAAATTGCAAACTGGGCCAAACAGGAGGTTAAAGGCACTGACTCTCCAAGTGGGGAGAGTGTTAGTAAAGCATCTGGAATGTTGCACCCGAGTACCAGGGGACGAAAACTGAGACACATTTCAATACGTTTCCCGATCACACGGTGGATCATCCTCTGGGTTCCACATGCATGTTTTAGCTGAAGGAAGAATCCCTTAAACCTGGAGAGTTGAGACCCATGGAATGGGTACCATGCAATATGACTTCAAAGGGTCTGCATTTGCTCACCGAACCTCACCAATCCTATCACTGCTGCGTTTATGCCGCTGTACACACGCTTGATTCTCTTTCGGAGACTTATAAATCCATAGGTTTTAAGATTCTTACTAGTCAGGTATATTCTTAGTTGTTTAATATGGGGTGTTGAGTCCACTTCGTTGAGCAAGCAGTAGCTCTTGTCTATTACATATTTGGCTTATGGAAAGGTATCTGTGCTAATTTCAATCTCTGGTTTTATGCAGCACCCCAACTCACCTTTCCCCTTAAGCAAGCAGAAGTTGGTTTTCTACATTTGAGACCCTATTCTGTTTTGTAATTCAGTTCCTGTGTAGCCAAGTTTACATTCCGTGTATTAGTGATATCTTATGATGTTTCTTTTTCTGTGTGACTTATTTCACTTAGAATCATCGTACCTGAATCCACTCATTATGCTGCTACTGGCCTGATGACATAGATTTCATTGCTGAGTGATATTGCATTGTACGTTAGTACCACAACTTCTTTATCCATTTTTCGCTTTCTGTGATATTGAACTCTTACCGTAAACGAGGTTCTTGTAAACAGAGCCGTCCCAAACTTTGGGGTGGCTGTGTCTTTTTGATTTTAATTTCCCTAAGCTATAGGACCATAAGTGGAAGTGCCCTAGGCTCTGTTGCTTTGTTTTTTAGATGTTTCAGGAAACACCATACACTTCTCCAGAGTGGCTGTTGGCAATTTACATCCCGCCCATCAGCATAACAAGGCTCCCAGTTCTCCATGGCCTGTCCTGCCTTTCTGGATTTTACACTTTTTTCAGATGGCCCTTTTGACCGGGGGGCAGTGAGACTTCATTGTAGTGCAGATTTCCTTTGCAAGCTTGCTTGGTTGGCCAAAAAGGGCGTATGCGTTTTTTCCTGAATATATTCAGGAAAAAACGCATACGCACTTTTTGGCCAAGTGCATCATTGTGGACGTTCTGCCTCTTTTCCTATGCTTTACATGCAATTCCAGTCTACCTCCTGAAATCGGTTTCCTGCAATTCTGCCCCGCTTTCAAGTCCTCTTGGCAGCCTTACTTCAATATATTTTTGGACGATAGCTGTCATTTAGAACTCTGCAGCTGTGTGAATTACAGGGCCCCTGAGCTCCTTTCTTCAACTCGTTTTCTTGTGAGCTGGCTGCAACACTGCAGGATTGCTTCAGGCCCTAGTGTGGTTCCGTCATGGCTCGCTGAGCCTTTGGTTAATTCCTCTTCTTGGTGGGGAATGAGAGTTAAATTTACCCGTCCAGACACCTCCAGCTAGTCTCTCATTGGTTCTCCCTATTCCTGTTCATTTTCCGCAGAAATTGCAAACTGGGCCCAACAGGAGGTTAAAGGCGCTGACTCTCCAAGTGGGGAGAGTGTTAGTAAAGCGTCTGGAATGTTGCACCCGAGTACCAGGGGACGAAAACTGAGACACATTTGAACACGTTTCCCGATCACATGGTGGATCATACTCTGGGTCCCACATGCATGTTTTAGCTGAAGGAAGAATCCCTTAAACCTGGAGAGTTGAGAACCATGGAATGGGTACCATGCAATATGACTTCAAAGGGTCTGCATTTGCTCACCGAACCTCACCAATCCTATCACTGCTGCGTTTATGCCGCTGTACACACGCTTGATTCTCTTTCGGAGACTTATAAATCCATAGGTTTTAAGATTCTTACTAGTCAGGTATATTCTTAGGCGTTTAATATGGGGTGTTGAGTCCACTTCGTTGAGCAAGCAGTAGCTCTTGTCTATTACATATTTGGCTTATGGAAAGGTATCTGTGCTAATTTCAATCTCTGGTTTTATGCAGCACCCCAACTCACCTTTCCCCTTAAGCAAGCATAAGTTGGTTTTCTACATTTGAGACCCTATTCTGTTTTGTAATTCAGTTCCTGTGTAGCCAAGTTTACATTCCGTGTATTAGTGATATCTTATGATGTTTCTTTTTCTGTGTGACTTATTTCACTTAGAATCATCGTACCTGAATCCACTCATTATGCTGCTACTGGCCTGATGACATAGATTTCATTGCTGAGTGATATTGCATTGTACGTAAGTACCACAACTTCTTTATCCATTTTTCGCTTTCTGCGATATTGAACTTGTACCGTAAACGAGGTTCTTGTAAACAGAGCCGTCCCAAACTTTGGGGTGGCTGTGTCTTTTTGATTTTAATTTCCCTAATCTATAGGACCATAAGTGGAAGTGCCCTAGGCTCTGTTGCTTTGTTTTTTAGATGTTTCAGGAAACACCATACACTTCTCCAGAGTGGCTGTTGGCAATTTACATCCCGCCCATCAGCATAACAAGGCTCCCAGTTCTCCATGGCCTGTCCTGCCTTTCTGGATTTTACACTTTTTTCAGATGGCCCTTTTGACCGGGGGGCAGTGAGACTTCATTGTAGTGCAGATTTCCTTTGCAAGCTTGCTTGGTTGGCCAAAAAGGGCGTATGCGTTTTTTCCTGAATATATTCAGGAAAAAACGCATATGCCCTTTTTGGCCAAGTGCATCATTGTGGACGTTCTGCCTCTTATCCTATGCTTTACATGCAATTCCAGTCTACCTCCTGAAATCGGTTTCCTGCAATTCTGCCCCGCTTTCAAGTCCTCTTGGCAGCCTTACTTCAATATATTTTTGGACGATAGCTGTCATTTAGAACTGTGCAGGTGTATGAATTACAGGGCCCCTGAGCTCCTTTCTTCAACTCGCTTTCTTGTGAGCTGGCCGCAACATCGCAGGATTGCTTCAGGCCCTAGTGTGGTTCCGGCATGGCTCGCTGAGCCTTTGGTTAATTCCTCTTCCTGTTGGGAAATGAGAGTTAAATTTGCCCATCCAGACTCCTCCAGCTAGTCTCTCATTGGTTCTCCCTATTCCTGTTCATTTTCCGCAGAAATTGCAAACTGGGCCAAACAGGAGGTTAAAGGCACTGACTCTCCAAGTGGGGAGAGTGTTAGTAAAGCGTCTGGAATGTTGCACCCGAGTACCAGGGGACGAAAACTGAGACACATTTGAACACGTTTCCCGATCACATGGTGGATCATACTCTGGGTTCCACATGCATGTTTTAGCTGAAGGAAGAATCCCTTACACCTGGAGAGTTGAGACCCATGGAATGGGTACCATGAAATATGACTTCAAAGGGTCTGCGTTTGCTCACCGAACCTCACCAATCCTATCACTGCTGAGTTTATGCTGCTGTACACACGCTGGTTCCTCTTTCGGAGACATATAAATCCATAGGTTTTAAGATTCTTACTAGTCAGGTATATTCTTAGGCGTTTAATATGGGGTGTTGGGTCCACTTCGTTGAGGAAGGAGTAGCTCTGGTTTATTACATATTTGGCTTATGGAACGGTATCTGTGCTAATTTCTATCTCTGGTTTTATGCACCACCCCAACTCACCTTTCCCCTTAAGCAAGCATAAGTTGGTTTTCTACATTTGAGACCCTGTTCTGTTTTGTAATTCAGTTCCTGTGTAGCCAAGTTTACATTCCGTGTATTAGTGATACCTTATGATGTTTCTTTTTCTGTGTGACTTATTTCACTTAGAATTATCGTACCTGAATCCACTCATTATGCTGCTACTGGCCTGATGACATAGATTTCATTGCTGAGTGATATTGCAGTGTACGTAAGTACCACAACTTCTTTATCCATTTTTCGCTTTCTGTGATATTGAACTTGTACCGTAAACGAGGTTCTTGTAAACAGAGACGACCCAAACTTTGGGGTGGCTGTGTCTTTTTGATTTCAATTTCCCTAAGCTATAGGACCATAAGTGGAAGTGCCCTAGGCTCTGTTGCTTTGTTTTTTAGATGTTTCAGGAAACACCATACACTTCTCCAGAGTGGCTGTTGGCAATTTACATCCCGCCCATCAGCATAACAAGGTTCCCAGTTCTCCATGGCCTGTCCTGCCTTTCTGGATTTTACAAGTTTTTCAGATGGCCCTTTTGACCGGGGGGCAGTGAGACTTCATTGTAGTGCAGATTTCCTTTGCAAGCTTGCTTGGTTGGCCAAAAAGGTCGTATGGGTTTTTTCCTGAATATATTCAGGAAAAAACGCATACGCCCTTTTTGGCCAAGTGCATCATTGTGGACGTTCTGCCTCTTTTCCTATGCTTTACATGAAATTCCTGTCTACCTCCTGAAATCGGTTTCCTGCAATTCTGCCCAACTTTCAAGTCCTCTTGGCTGCCTTACTTCAATATATTTTTGGACGATAGCTGTCATTTATAACTCTGCAGGTTTGTGAATTACAGTGCCCCTGAGCTCCTTTCTTCAACTCGTTTTCTTGTGAGCTGGCCGCAACACCGCAGGATTGCTTCAGGCCCTAGTGTGGTTCCGGCATGGCACGCTGAGCCTTTGGTTAATTCCTCTTCTTGGTGGGAAATGAGAGTTAAATTTGCCCGTCCAGACACCTCCAGCTAGTCTCTCATTGGTTCTCCCTATTCCTGTTCATTTTCCACAGAAATTGCAAACTGGGCCAAACAGGAGGTTAAAGGCACTGACTCTCCAAGTGGGGAGAGTGTTAGTAAAGCGTCTGGAATGTTGCACCCGAGTACCAGGGGACGAAAACTGAGACACATTTGAACACGTTTCCCAATCACACGGTGGATCATACTCTGGGTTCCACATGCATGTTTTAACTGAATGAAGAATCCCTTAAACCTGGAGAGTTGAGAACCATGGAATGGGTACCATGCAATATGACTTCAAAGGGTCTGCATTTGCTCACCGAACCTCACCAATCTTATCACTGCTGCTTTTATGTCACTGTACACACGCTGGATTCTCTTTTCGAGACATATAAATCCATAGGTTTTAAGATTCTTACTAGTCAGGTATATTCTTAGGCGTTTAATATGGGGTGTTGAGTCCACTTCGTTGAGCAAGGAGTAGCTCTTGTCTATTACATATTTGGCTTATGGAAAGGTATCTGTGTTAATTTCAATCTCTGGTTTTATGCAGCATCCCAACTCACCTTTCCCCTTAAGCAAGCATAAGTTGGTTTTCTACATTTGAGACCCTATTCTGTTTTGTAATTCAGTTCCTGTGTAGCCAAGTTTACATTCCGTGTATTAGTGATATCTTATGATGTTTCTTTTTCTGTGTGACTTATTTCACTTAGAATCATCGTACCTGAATCCACTCATTATGCTGCTACTGGCCTGATGACATAGATTTCATTGCTGAGTGATATTGCATTGTACGTAAGTACCACAACTTCTTTATCCATTTTTCGCTTTCTGCGATATTGAACTTGTACTGTAAACGAGGTTCTTGTAAACAGAGCCGTCCCAAACTTTGGGGTGGCTGTGTCTTTTTGATTTTAATTTCCCTAATCTATAGGACCATAAGTGGAAGTGCCCTAGGCTCTGTTGCTTTGTTTTTTAGATGTTTCAGGAAACACCATACACTTCTCCAGAGTGGCTGTTGGCAATTTACATCCCGCCCATCAGTCTAACTAGGCTCCCAGTTCTCCATGGCCTGTCCTACCTTTATGGATTTTACACTTTTTTCAGATGGCCCTTTTGACCGGGGGGCAGTGAGACTTCATTGTAGTTCAGATTTCCTTTGCAAGCTTGCTTGGTTGGCCAAAAAGTGCATATGAGTTTTTTCCTGAGTATATTCAGGAAAAAACGCATACGCCCTTTTTGGCCAAGTGCATCATTGTGGACGTTCTGCCTCTTTTCCTATGCTTTACATGCAATTCCAGTCTACCTCCTGAAATCGGTTTCCTGCAATTCTGCCCCGCTTTCAAGTCCTCTTGGCAGCCTTACTTCAATATATTTTTGGATGATAGCTGTCATTTATAACTCTGCAGGTGTGTGAATTACTGGGCCCCTGAGCTCCTTTCTTCAACTCGCTTTCTTGTGAGCTGGCCGCAACACCGCAGGATTGCTTCAGGCCCTAGTGTGGTTCCGGCATGGCTCGCTGAGCCTTTGGTTAATTCCTCTTCCTGTTGGGAAATGAGCATTAAATTTGCCCGTCCAGACTCCTCCAGCTAGTCTCTCATTGGTTCTCCCTATTCCTGTTCATTTTCCGCAGAAATTGCAAACTGGGCCAAACAGGAGGTTAAAGGCACTGACTCTCCAAGTGGGGAGAGTGTTAGTAAAGCATCTGGAATGTTGCACCCGAGTACCAGGGGACGAAAACTGAGACACATTTCAATACGTTTCCCGATCACACGGTGGATCATCCTCTGGGTTCCACATGCATGTTTTAGCTGAAGGAAGAATCCCTTAAACCTGGAGAGTTGAGAACCATGGAATGGGTACCATGCAATATGACTTCAAAGGGTCTGCATTTGCTCACCGAACCTCACCAATCCTATCACTGTTGCGTTTATGCCGCTGTACACACGCTTGATTCTCTTTCGGAGACTTATAAATCCATAGGTTTTAAGATTCTTACTAGTCAGGTATATTCTTAGGTGTTTAATATGGGATGTTGAGTCTACTTCGTTGAGCAAGCAGTAGCTCTTGTCTATTACATATTTGGCTTATGGAAAGGTATCTGTGCTAATTTCAATCTCTGGTTTTCTGCAGCACCCCAACTCACCTTTCCCCTTAAGCAAGCAGAAGTTGGTTTTCTACATTTGAGACCCTATTCTGTTTTGTAATTCAGTTCCTGTGTAGCCAAGTTTACATTCCGTGTATTAGTGATATCTTATGATGTTTCTTTTTCTGTGTGACTTATTTCACTTAGAATCATCGTACCTGAATCCACTCATTATGCTGCTACTGGCCTGATGACATAGATTTCATTGCTGAGTGATATTGCATTGTACGTTAGTACCACAACTTCTTTATCCATTTTTCGCTTTCTGTGATATTGAACTCTTACCGTAAACGAGGTTCTTGTAAACAGAGCCGTCCCAAACTTTGGGGTGGCTGTGTCTTTTTGATTTTAATTTCCCTAAGCTATAGCACCATAGGTGGAAGTGCCCTAGACTCTGTTGCTTTGTTTTTTAGATGTTTCAGGAAACACCATACACTTCTCCAGAGTGGCTGTTGGCAATTTACATCCCTCCCATCAGCATAACAAGGCTCCCAGTTCTCCATGGCCTGTCCTGCCTTTCTGGATTTTACACTTTTTTCAGATGGCCCTTTTGACCGGGGGGCAGTGAGACTTCATTGTAGTGCAGATTTCCTTTGCAAGCTTGCTTGGTTGGCCAAAAAGGGCGTATGCGTTTTTTCCTGAATATATTCAGGAAAAAACGCATACGCCCTTTTTGGCCAAGTGCATCATTGTGGACGTTCTGCCTCTTTTCCTATGCTTTACATGCAATTCCAGTCTACCTCCTGAAATCGGTTTCCTGCAATTCTGCCCCGCTTTCAAGTCCTCTTGGCAGCCTTACTTCAATATATTTTTGGACGATAGCTGTCATTTAGAACTCTGCAGGTGTGTGAATTACAGGGCCCCTGAGCTCCTTTCTTCAACTCGTTTTCTTGTGAGCTGGCTGCAACACCGCAGGATTGCTTCAGGCCCTAGTGTGGTTCTGTCATGGCTCGCTGAGCCTTTGGTTAATTCCTCTTCTTGGTGGGGAATGAGAGTTAAATTTACCCGTCCAGACACCTCCAGCTAGTCTCTCATTGGTTCTCCCTATTCCTGTTCATTTTCCGCAGAAATTGCAAACTGGGCCAAACAGGAGGTTAAAGGCGCTGACTCTCCAAGTGGGGAGAGTGTTAGTAAAGCGTCTGGAATGTTGCACCCGAGTACCAGGGGACGAAAACTGAGACACATTTGAACACGTTTCCCGATCACACGGTGGATCATCCTCTGGGTTCCACATGCATGTTTTAGCTGAAGGAAGAATCCCTTAAACCTGGAGAGTTGAGAACCATGGAATGGGTACCATGCAATATGACTTCAAAGGGTCTGCATTTGCTCACCGAACCTCACCAATCCTATCACTGCTGCGTTTATGCCGCTGTACACATGCTTGATTCTCTTTCGGAGACATATAAATCCATAGGTTTTAAGATTCTTACTAGTCACGTGTATTCTTAGGCGTTTAATATGGGGTGTTGAGTCCACTTCGTTGAGCAAGCAGTAGCTCCTGTCTATTACATATTTGTCTTATGGAAAGGTATCTGTGTTAATTTCAATCTCTGGTTTTATGCAGCACCCCAACTCACCTTTCCCCTTAAGCAAGCATTAGTTGGTTTTCTGCATTTGAGACCGTGTTCTGTTTTCTAATTCAGTTCCTGTGTAGCCAAGCTTACATTCCGTGTATTAGTGATATCTTATGATGTTTCTTTTTCTGTGTGACTTATTTCACTTAGAATCATCGTACCTGAATCCACTCATTATCCTGCTATGGGCCTGATGACATAGATTTCATTGCTGAGTGATATTGCATTGTACGTAAGTACCACAACTTCTTTATCCATTTTTCGCTTTCTGCGATATTGAACTTGTACCGTAAACGAGGTTCTTGTAAACAGAGCCGTCCCAAACTTTGGGGTGGCTGTGTCTTTTTGATTTTAATTTCCCTAATCTATAGGACCATAATTGGAAGTGCCCTAGGCTCTGTTGCTTTGTTTTTTAGATGTTTCAGGAAACACCATACACTTCTCCAGAGTGGCTGTTGGCAATTTACATCCCGCCCATCAGTCTAACTAGGCTCCCAGTTCTCCATGGCCTGTCCTGCCTTTATGGATTTTACACTTTTTCAGATGGCCCTTTTGACCGGGGGGCAGTGAGACTTCATTGTAGTTCAGATTTCCTTTGCAAGCTTGCTTGGTTGGCCAAAAAGTGCATATGAGTTTTTTCCTGAGTATATTCAGGAAAAAACGCATACGCCCTTTTTGGCCAAGTGCATCATTGTGGACGTTCTGCCTCTTTTCCTATGCTTTACATGCAATTCCAGTCTACCTCCTGAAATCGGTTTCCTGCAATTCTGCCCCGCTTTCAAGTCCTCTTGGCAGCCTTACTTCAATATATTTTTGGATGATAGCTGTCATTTATAACTCTGCAGGTGTGTGAATTACTGGGCCCCTGAGCTCCTTTCTTCAACTCGCTTTCTTGTGAGCTGGCCGCAACACCGCAGGATTGCTTCAGGCCCTAGTGTGGTTCCGGCATGGCTCGCTGAGCCTTTGGTTAATTCCTCTTCCTGTTGGGAAATGAGCATTAAATTTGCCCGTCCAGACTCCTCCAGCTAGTCTCTCATTGGTTCTCCCTATTCCTGTTCATTTTCCGCAGAAATTGCAAACTGGGCCAAACAGGAGGTTAAAGGCACTGACTCTCCAAGTGGGGAGAGTGTTAGTAAAGCATCTGGAATGTTGCACCCGAGTACCAGGGGACGAAAACTGAGACACATTTCAATACGTTTCCCGATCACACGGTGGATCATCCTCTGGGTTCCACATGCATGTTTTAGCTGAAGGAAGAATCCCTTAAACCTGGAGAGTTGAGACCCATGGAATGGGTACCATGCAATATGACTTCAAAGGGTCTGCATTTGCTCACCGAACCTCACCAATCCTATCACTGCTGCGTTTATGCCGCTGTACACACGCTTGATTCTCTTTCGGAGACTTATAAATCCATAGGTTTTAAGATTCTTACTAGTCAGGTATATTCTTAGGTGTTTAATATGGGATGTTGAGTCCACTTCGTTGAGCAAGCAGTAGCTCTTGTCTATTACATATTTGGCTTATGGAAAGGTATCTGTGCTAATTTCAATCTCTGGTTTTATGCAGCACCCCAACTCACCTTTCCCCTTAAGCAAGCAGAAGTTGGTTTTCTACATTTGAGACCCTATTCTGTTTTGTAATTCAGTTCCTGTGTAGCCAAGTTTACATTCCGTGTATTAGTGATATCTTATGATGTTTCTTTTTCGGTGTGACTTATTTCACTTAGAATCATCGTACCTGAATCCACTCATTATGCTGCTACTGGCCTGATGACATAGATTTCATTGCTGAGTGATATTGCATTGTACGTTAGTACCACAACTTCTTTATCCATTTTTCGCTTTCTGTGATATTGAACTCTTACCGTAAACGAGGTTCTTGTAAACAGAGCCGTCCCAAACTTTGGGGTGGCTGTGTCTTTTTGATTTTAATTTCCCTAAGCTATAGGACCATAAGTGGAAGTGCCCTAGGCTCTGTTGCTTTGTTTTTTAGATGTTTCAGGAAACACCATACACTTCTCCAGAGTGGCTGTTGGCAATTTACATCCCGCCCATCAGCATAACAAGGCTCCCAGTTCTCCATGGCCTGTCCTGCCTTTCTGGATTTTACACTTTTTTCAGATGGCCCTTTTGACCGGGGGGCAGTGAGACTTCATTGTAGTGCAGATTCCCTTTGCAAGCTTGCTTGGTTGGCCAAAAAGGGCGTATGTGTTTTTTCCTGAATATATTCAGGAAAAAACGCATACGCACTTTTTGGCCAAGTGCATCATTGTGGACGTTCTGCCTCTTTTCCTATGCTTTACATGCAATTCCAGTCTACCTCCTGAAATCGGTTTCCTGCAATTCTGCCCCGCTTTCAAGTCCTCTTGGCAGCCTTACTTCAATATATTTTTGGACGATAGCTGTCATTTAGAACTCTGCAGCTGTGTGAATTACAGGGCCCCTGAGCTCCTTTCTTCAACTCGTTTTCTTGTGAGCTGGCTGCAACACTGCAGGATTGCTTCAGGCCCTAGTGTGGTTCCGTCATGGCTCGCTGAGCCTTTGGTTAATTCCTCTTCTTGGTGGGGAATGAGAGTTAAATTTACCCGTCCAGACACCTCCAGCTAGTCTCTCATTGGTTCTCCCTATTCCTGTTCATTTTCCGCAGAAATTGCAAACTGGGCCCAACAGGAGGTTAAAGGCGCTGACTCTCCAAGTGGGGAGAGTGTTAGTAAAGCGTCTGGAATGTTGCACCCGAGTACCAGGGGACGAAAACTGAGACACATTTGAACACGTTTCCCGATCACATGGTGGATCATACTCTGGGTCCCACATGCATGTTTTAGCTGAAGGAAGAATCCCTTAAACCTGGAGAGTTGAGAACCATGGAATGGGTACCATGCAATATGACTTCAAAGGGTCTGCATTTGCTCACCGAACCTCACCAATCCTATCACTGCTGCGTTTATGCCGCTGTACACACGCTTGATTCTCTTTCGGAGACTTATAAATCCATAGGTTTTAAGATTCTTACTAGTCAGGTATATTCTTAGGCGTTTAATATGGGGTGTTGAGTCCACTTCGTTGAGCAAGCAGTAGCTCTTGTCTATTACATATTTGGCTTATGGAAAGGTATCTGTGCTAATTTCAATCTCTGGTTTTATGCAGCACCCCAACTCACCTTTCCCCTTAAGCAAGCATAAGTTGGTTTTCTACATTTGAGACCCTATTCTGTTTTGTAATTCAGTTCCTGTGTAGCCAAGTTTACATTCCGTGTATTAGTGATATCTTATGATGTTTCTTTTTCTGTGTGACTTATTTCACTTAGAATCATCGTACCTGAATCCACTCATTATGCTGCTACTGGCCTGATGACATAGATTTCATTGCTGAGTGATATTGCATTGTACGTAAGTACCACAACTTCTTTATCCATTTTTCGCTTTCTGCGATATTGAACTTGTACCGTAAACGAGGTTCTTGTAAACAGAGCCGTCCCAAACTTTGGGGTGGCTGTGTCTTTT
The DNA here is from genome assembly GCF_039906515.1 of Pseudorca crassidens. Lineage (NCBI taxonomy): Eukaryota > Metazoa > Chordata > Mammalia > Artiodactyla > Delphinidae > Pseudorca > Pseudorca crassidens. Next base: position 3,230,345 of record NW_027135940.1, read on the forward strand.
TGATTTTAATTTCCCTAATCTATAGGACCATAAGTGGAAGTGCCCTAGGCTCTGTTGCTTTGTTTTTTAGATGTTTCAGGAAACACCATACACTTCTCCAGAGTGGCTGTTGGCAATTTACATCCCGCCCATCAGCATAACAAGGCTCCCAGTTCTCCATGGCCTGTCCTGCCTTTCTGGATTTTACACTTTTTTCAGATGGCCCTTTTGACCGGGGGGCAGTGAGACTTCATTGTAGTGCAGATTTCCTTTGCAAGCTTGCTTGGTTGGCCAAAAAGGGCGTATGCGTTTTTTCCTGAATATATTCAGGAAAAAACGCATACGCCCTTTTTGGCCAAGTGCATCATTGTGGACGTTCTGCCTCTTATCCTATGCTTTACATGCAATTCCAGTCTACCTCCTGAAATCGGTTTCCTGCAATTCTGCCCCGCTTTCAAGTCCTCTTGGCAGCCTTACTTCAATATATTTTTGGACGATAGCTGTCATTTAGAACTGTGCAGGTGTATGAATTACAGGGCCCCTGAGCTCCTTTCTTCAACTCGCTTTCTTGTGAGCTGGCCGCAACATCGCAGGATTGCTTCAGGCCCTAGTGTGGTTCCGGCATGGCTCGCTGAGCCTTTGGTTAATTCCTCTTCCTGTTGGGAAATGAGAGTTAAATTTGCCCATCCAGACTCCTCCAGCTAGTCTCTCATTGGTTCTCCCTATTCCTGTTCATTTTCCGCAGAAATTGCAAACTGGGCCAAACAGGAGGTTAAAGGCACTGACTCTCCAAGTGGGGAGAGTGTTAGTAAAGCGTCTGGAATGTTGCACCCGAGTACCAGGGGACGAAAACTGAGACACATTTGAACACGTTTCCCGATCACATGGTGGATCATACTCTGGGTTCCACATGCATGTTTTAGCTGAAGGAAGAATCCCTTACACCTGGAGAGTTGAGACCCATGGAATGGGTACCATGAAATATGACTTCAAAGGGTCTGCGTTTGCTCACCGAACCTCACCAATCCTATCACTGCTGAGTTTATGCTGCTGTACACACGCTGGTTCCTCTTTCGGAGACATATAAATCCATAGGTTTTAAGATTCTTACTAGTCAGGTATATTCTTAGGCCTTTAATATGGGGTGTTGGGTCCACTTCGTTGAGGAAGGAGTAGCTCTGGTTTATTACATATTTGGCTTATGGAACGGTATCTGTGCTAATTTCTATCTCTGGTTTTATGCACCACCCCAACTCACCTTTCCCCTTAAGCAAGCATAAGTTGGTTTTCTACATTTGAGACCCTGTTCTGTTTTGTAATTCAGTTCCTGTGTAGCCAAGTTTACATTCCATGTATTAGTGATACCTTATGATGTTTCTTTTTCTGTGTGACTTATTTCACTTAGAATTATCGTACCTGAATCCACTCATTATGCTGCTACTGGCCTGATGACATAGATTTCATTGCTGAGTGATATTGCAGTGTACGTAAGTACCACAACTTCTTTATCCATTTTTCGCTTTCTGTGATATTGAACTTGTACCGTAAACAAGGTTCTTGTAAACAGAGACGACCCAAACTTTGGGGTGGCTGTGTCTTTTTGATTTCAATTTCCCTAAGCTATAGGACCATAAGTGGAAGTGCCCTAGGCTCTGTTGCTTTGTTTTTTAGATGTTTCAGGAAACACCATACACTTCTCCAGAGTGGCTGTTGGCAATTTACATCCCGCCCATCAGCATAACAAGGTTCCCAGTTCTCCATGGCCTGTCCTGCCTTTCTGGATTTTACAAGTTTTTCAGATGGCCCTTTTGACCGGGGGGCAGTGAGACTTCATTGTAGTGCAGATTTCCTTTGCAAGCTTGCTTGGTTGGCCAAAAAGGTCGTATGGGTTTTTTCCTGAATATATTCAGGAAAAAACGCATACGCCCTTTTTGGCCAAGTGCATCATTGTGGACGTTCTGCCTCTTTTCCTATGCTTTACATGAAATTCCTGTCTACCTCCTGAAATCGGTTTCCTGCAATTCTGCCCAACTTTCAAGTCCTCTTGGCTGCCTTACTTCAATATATTTTTTGACGATAGCTGTCATTTATAACTCTGCAGGTTTGTGAATTACAGTGCCCCTGAGCTCCTTTCTTCAACTCGTTTTCTTGTGAGCTGGCCGCAACACCGCAGGATTGCTTCAGGCCCTAGTGTGGTTCCGGCATGGCACGCTGAGCCTTTGGTTAATTCCTCTTCTTGGTGGGAAATGAGAGTTAAATTTGCCCGTCCAGACACCTCCAGCTAGTCTCTCATTGGTTCTCCCTATTCCTGTTCATTTTCCACAGAAATTGCAAACTGGGCCAAACAGGAGGTTAAAGGCACTGACTCTCCAAGTGGGGAGAGTGTTAGTAAAGCGTCTGGAATGTTGCACCCAAGTACCAGGGGACGAAAACTGAGACACATTTGAACACGTTTCCCAATCACACGGTGGATCATACTCTGGGTTCCACATGCATGTTTTAACTGAATGAAGAATCCCTTAAACCTGGAGAGTTGAGAACCATGGAATGGGTACCATGCAATATGACTTCAAAGGGTCTGCATTTGCTCACCGAACCTCACCAATCTTATCACTGCTGCTTTTATGTCACTGTACACACGCTGGATTCTCTTTTCGAGACATATAAATCCATAGGTTTTAAGATTCTTACTAGTCAGGTATATTCTTAGGCGTTTAATATGGGGTGTTGAGTCCACTTCGTTGAGCAAGGAGTAGCTCTTGTCTATTACATATTTGGCTTATGGAAAGGTATCTGTGTTAATTTCAATCTCTGGTTTTATGCAGCATCCCAACTCACCTTTCCCCTTAAGCAAGCATAAGTTGGTTTTCTACATTTGAGACCCTATTCTGTTTTGTAATTCAGTTCCTGTGTAGCCAAGTTTACATTCCGTGTATTAGTGATATCTTATGATGTTTCTTTTTCTGTGTGACTTATTTCACTTAGAATCATCGTACCTGAATCCACTCATTATGCTGCTACTGGCCTGATGACATAGATTTCATTGCTGAGTGATATTGCATTGTACGTAAGTACCACAACTTCTTTATCCATTTTTCGCTTTCTGCGATATTGAACTTGTACTGTAAACGAGGTTCTTGTAAACAGAGCCGTCCCAAACTTTGGGGTGGCTGTGTCTTTTTGATTTTAATTTCCCTAATCTATAGGACCATAAGTGGAAGTGCCCTAGGCTCTGTTGCTTTGTTTTTTAGATGTTTCAGGAAACACCATACACTTCTCCAGAGTGGCTGTTGGCAATTTACATCCCGCCCATCAGTCTAACTAGGCTCCCAGTTCTCCATGGCCTGTCCTACCTTTATGGATTTTACACTTTTTTCAGATGGCCCTTTTGACCGGGGGGCAGTGAGACTTCATTGTAGTTCAGATTTCCTTTGCAAGCTTGCTTGGTTGGCCAAAAAGTGCATATGAGTTTTTTCCTGAGTATATTCAGGAAAAAACGCATACGCCCTTTTTGGCCAAGTGCATCATTGTGGACGTTCTGCCTCTTTTCCTATGCTTTACATGCAATTCCAGTCTACCTCCTGAAATCGGTTTCCTGCAATTCTGCCCCGCTTTCAAGTCCTCTTGGCAGCCTTACTTCAATATATTTTTGGATGATAGCTGTCATTTATAACTCTGCAGGTGTGTGAATTACTGGGCCCCTGAGCTCCTTTCTTCAACTCGCTTTCTTGTGAGCTGGCCGCAACACCGCAGGATTGCTTCAGGCCCTAGTGTGGTTCCGGCATGGCTCGCTGAGCCTTTGGTTAATTCCTCTTCCTGTTGGGAAATGAGCATTAAATTTGCCCGTCCAGACTCCTCCAGCTAGTCTCTCATTGGTTCTCCCTATTCCTGTTCATTTTCCGCAGAAATTGCAAACTGGGCCAAACAGGAGGTTAAAGGCACTGACTCTCCAAGTGGGGAGAGTGTTAGTAAAGCATCTGGAATGTTGCACCCGAGTACCAGGGGACGAAAACTGAGACACATTTCAATACGTTTCCCGATCACACGGTGGATCATCCTCTGGGTTCCACATGCATGTTTTAGCTGAAGGAAGAATCCCTTAAACCTGGAGAGTTGAGAACCATGGAATGGGTACCATGCAATATGACTTCAAAGGGTCTGCATTTGCTCACCGAACCTCACCAATCCTATCACTGTTGCGTTTATGCCGCTGTACACACGCTTGATTCTCTTTCGGAGACTTATAAATCCATAGGTTTTAAGATTCTTACTAGTCAGGTATATTCTTAGGTGTTTAATATGGGATGTTGAGTCTACTTCGTTGAGCAAGCAGTAGCTCTTGTCTATTACATATTTGGCTTATGGAAAGGTATCTGTGCTAATTTCAATCTCTGGTTTTCTGCAGCACCCCAACTCACCTTTCCCCTTAAGCAAGCAGAAGTTGGTTTTCTACATTTGAGACCCTATTCTGTTTTGTAATTCAGTTCCTGTGTAGCCAAGTTTACATTCCGTGTATTAGTGATATCTTATGATGTTTCTTTTTCTGTGTGACTTATTTCACTTAGAATCATCGTACCTGAATCCACTCATTATGCTGCTACTGGCCTGATGACATAGATTTCATTGCTGAGTGATATTGCATTGTACGTTAGTACCACAACTTCTTTATCCATTTTTCGCTTTCTGTGATATTGAACTCTTACCGTAAACGAGGTTCTTGTAAACAGAGCCGTCCCAAACTTTGGGGTGGCTGTGTCTTTTTGATTTTAATTTCCCTAAGCTATAGCACCATAGGTGGAAGTGCCCTAGACTCTGTTGCTTTGTTTTTTAGATGTTTCAGGAAACACCATACACTTCTCCAGAGTGGCTGTTGGCAATTTACATCCCTCCCATCAGCATAACAAGGCTCCCAGTTCTCCATGGCCTGTCCTGCCTTTCTGGATTTTACACTTTTTTCAGATGGCCCTTTTGACCGGGGGGCAGTGAGACTTCATTGTAGTGCAGATTTCCTTTGCAAGCTTGCTTGGTTGGCCAAAAAGGGCGTATGCGTTTTTTCCTGAATATATTCAGGAAAAAACGCATACGCCCTTTTTGGCCAAGTGCATCATTGTGGACGTTCTGCCTCTTTTCCTATGCTTTACATGCAATTCCAGTCTACCTCCTGAAATCGGTTTCCTGCAATTCTGCCCCGCTTTCAAGTCCTCTTGGCAGCCTTACTTCAATATATTTTTGGACGATAGCTGTCATTTAGAACTCTGCAGGTGTGTGAATTACAGGGCCCCTGAGCTCCTTTCTTCAACTCGTTTTCTTGTGAGCTGGCTGCAACACCGCAGGATTGCTTCAGGCCCTAGTGTGGTTCTGTCATGGCTCGCTGAGCCTTTGGTTAATTCCTCTTCTTGGTGGGGAATGAGAGTTAAATTTACCCGTCCAGACACCTCCAGCTAGTCTCTCATTGGTTCTCCCTATTCCTGTTCATTTTCCGCAGAAATTGCAAACTGGGCCAAACAGGAGGTTAAAGGCGCTGACTCTCCAAGTGGGGAGAGTGTTAGTAAAGCGTCTGGAATGTTGCACCCGAGTACCAGGGGACGAAAACTGAGACACATTTGAACACGTTTCCCGATCACACGGTGGATCATCCTCTGGGTTCCACATGCATGTTTTAGCTGAAGGAAGAATCCCTTAAACCTGGAGAGTTGAGAACCATGGAATGGGTACCATGCAATATGACTTCAAAGGGTCTGCATTTGCTCACCGAACCTCACCAATCCTATCACTGCTGCGTTTATGCCGCTGTACACATGCTTGATTCTCTTTCGGAGACATATAAATCCATAGGTTTTAAGATTCTTACTAGTCACGTGTATTCTTAGGCGTTTAATATGGGGTGTTGAGTCCACTTCGTTGAGCAAGCAGTAGCTCCTGTCTATTACATATTTGTCTTATGGAAAGGTATCTGTGTTAATTTCAATCTCTGGTTTTATGCAGCACCCCAACTCACCTTTCCCCTTAAGCAAGCATTAGTTGGTTTTCTGCATTTGAGACCGTGTTCTGTTTTCTAATTCAGTTCCTGTGTAGCCAAGCTTACATTCCGTGTATTAGTGATATCTTATGATGTTTCTTTTTCTGTGTGACTTATTTCACTTAGAATCATCGTACCTGAATCCACTCATTATCCTGCTATGGGCCTGATGACATAGATTTCATTGCTGAGTGATATTGCATTGTACGTAAGTACCACAACTTCTTTATCCATTTTTCGCTTTCTGCGATATTGAACTTGTACCGTAAACGAGGTTCTTGTAAACAGAGCCGTCCCAAACTTTGGGGTGGCTGTGTCTTTTTGATTTTAATTTCCCTAATCTATAGGACCATAATTGGAAGTGCCCTAGGCTCTGTTGCTTTGTTTTTTAGATGTTTCAGGAAACACCATACACTTCTCCAGAGTGGCTGTTGGCAATTTACATCCCGCCCATCAGTCTAACTAGGCTCCCAGTTCTCCATGGCCTGTCCTGCCTTTATGGATTTTACACTTTTTCAGATGGCCCTTTTGACCGGGGGGCAGTGAGACTTCATTGTAGTTCAGATTTCCTTTGCAAGCTTGCTTGGTTGGCCAAAAAGTGCATATGAGTTTTTTCCTGAGTATATTCAGGAAAAAACGCATACGCCCTTTTTGGCCAAGTGCATCATTGTGGACGTTCTGCCTCTTTTCCTATGCTTTACATGCAATTCCAGTCTACCTCCTGAAATCGGTTTCCTGCAATTCTGCCCCGCTTTCAAGTCCTCTTGGCAGCCTTACTTCAATATATTTTTGGATGATAGCTGTCATTTATAACTCTGCAGGTGTGTGAATTACTGGGCCCCTGAGCTCCTTTCTTCAACTCGCTTTCTTGTGAGCTGGCCGCAACACCGCAGGATTGCTTCAGGCCCTAGTGTGGTTCCGGCATGGCTCGCTGAGCCTTTGGTTAATTCCTCTTCCTGTTGGGAAATGAGCATTAAATTTGCCCGTCCAGACTCCTCCAGCTAGTCTCTCATTGGTTCTCCCTATTCCTGTTCATTTTCCGCAGAAATTGCAAACTGGGCCAAACAGGAGGTTAAAGGCACTGACTCTCCAAGTGGGGAGAGTGTTAGTAAAGCATCTGGAATGTTGCACCCGAGTACCAGGGGACGAAAACTGAGACACATTTCAATACGTTTCCCGATCACACGGTGGATCATCCTCTGGGTTCCACATGCATGTTTTAGCTGAAGGAAGAATCCCTTAAACCTGGAGAGTTGAGAACCATGGAATGGGTACCATGCAATATGACTTCAAAGGGTCTGCATTTGCTCACCGAACCTCACCAATCCTATCACTGCTGCGTTTATGCCGCTGTACACACGCTTGATTCTCTTTCGGAGACTTATAAATCCATAGGTTTTAAGATTCTTACTAGTCAGGTATATTCTTAGGTGTTTAATATGGGATGTTGAGTCCACTTCGTTGAGCAAGCAGTAGCTCTTGTCTATTACATATTTGGCTTATGGAAAGGTATCTGTGCTAATTTCAATCTCTGGTTTTATGCAGCACCCCAACTCACCTTTCCCCTTAAGCAAGCAGAAGTTGGTTTTCTACATTTGAGACCCTATTCTGTTTTGTAATTCAGTTCCTGTGTAGCCAAGTTTACATTCCGTGTATTAGTGATATCTTATGATGTTTCTTTTTCGGTGTGACTTATTTCACTTAGAATCATCGTACCTGAATCCACTCATTATGCTGCTACTGGCCTGATGACATAGATTTCATTGCTGAGTGATATTGCATTGTACGTTAGTACCACAACTTCTTTATCCATTTTTCGCTTTCTGTGATATTGAACTCTTACCGTAAACGAGGTTCTTGTAAACAGAGCCGTCCCAAACTTTGGGGTGGCTGTGTCTTTTTGATTTTAATTTCCCTAAGCTATAGGACCATAAGTGGAAGTGCCCTAGGCTCTGTTGCTTTGTTTTTTAGATGTTTCAGGAAACACCATACACTTCTCCAGAGTGGCTGTTGGCAATTTACATCCCTCCCATCAGCATAACAAGGCTCCCAGTTCTCCATGGCCTGTCCTGCCTTTCTGGATTTTACATTTTTTTCAGATGGCCCTTTTGACCGGGGGGCAGTGAGACTTCATTGTAGTGCAGATTTCCTTTGCAAGCTTGCTTGGTTGGCCAAAAAGGGCGTATGCGTTTTTTCCTGAATATATTCAGGAAAAAACGCATACGCCCTTTTTGGCCAAGTGCATCATTGTGGGTGTTCTGCCTCTTTTCCTATGCTTTACATGCAATTCCAGTCTACCTCCTGAAATCGGTTTCCTGCAATTCTGCCCCGCTTTCAAGTCCTCTTGGCAGCCTTACTTCAATATATTTTTGGACGATAGCTGTCATTTAGAACTCTGCAGGTGTGTGAATTACAGGGCCCCTGAGCTCCTTTCTTCAACTCGTTTTCTTGTGAGCTGGCTGCAACACCGCAGGATTGCTTCAGGCCCTAGTGTGGTTCTGTCATGGCTCGCTGAGCCTTTGGTTAATTCCTCTTCTTGGTGGGGAATGAGAGTTAAATTTACCCGTCCAGACACCTCCAGCTAGTCTCTCATTGGTTCTCCCTATTCCTGTTCATTTTCCGCAGAAATTGCAAACTGGGCCAAACAGGAGGTTAAAGGCGCTGACTCTCCAAGTGGGGAGAGTGTTAGTAAAGCGTCTGGAATGTTGCACCCGAGTACCAGGGGACGAAAACTGAGACACATTTGAACACGTTTCCCGATCACACGGTGGATCATCCTCTGGGTTCCACATGCATGTTTTAGCTGAAGGAAGAATCCCTTAAACCTGGAGAGTTGAGAACCATGGAATGGGTACCATGCAATATGACTTCAAAGGGTCTGCATTTGCTCACCGAACCTCACCAATCCTATCACTGCTGCGTTTATGCCGCTGTACACATGCTTGATTCTCTTTCGGAGACATATAAATCCATAGGTTTTAAGATTCTTACTAGTCACGTGTATTCTTAGGCGTTTAATATGGGGTGTTGAGTCCACTTCGTTGAGCAAGCAGTAGCTCCTGTCTATTACATATTTGTCTTATGGAAAGGTATCTGTGTTAATTTCAATCTCTGGTTTTATGCAGCACCCCAACTCACCTTTCCCCTTAAGCAAGCATTAGTTGGTTTTCTGCATTTGAGACCGTGTTCTGTTTTCTAATTCAGTTCCTGTGTAGCCAAGCTTACATTCCGTGTATTAGTGATATCTTATGATGTTTCTTTTTCTGTGTGACTTATTTCACTTAGAATCATCGTACCTGAATCCACTCATTATCCTGCTATGGGCCTGATGACATAGATTTCATTGCTGAGTGATATTGCATTGTACGTAAGTACCACAACTTCTTTATCCATTTTTCGCTTTCTGCGATATTGAACTTGTACCGTAAACGAGGTTCTTGTAAACAGAGCCGTCCCAAACTTTGGGGTGGCTGTGTCTTTTTGATTTTAATTTCCCTAATCTATAGGACCATAAGTGGAAGTGCCCTAGGCTCTGTTGCTTTGTTTTTTAGATGTTTCAGGAAACACCATACACTTCTCCAGAGTGGCTGTTGGCAATTTACATCCCGCCCATCAGTCTAACTAGGCTCCCAGTTCTCCATGGCCTGTCCTGCCTTTATGGATTTTACACTTTTTTCAGATGGCCCTTTTGACCGGGGGGCAGTGAGACTTCATTGTAGTTCAGATTTCCTTTGCAAGCTTGCTTGGTTGGCCAAAAAGTGCATATGAGTTTTTTCCTGAGTATATTCAGGAAAAAACGCATACGCCCTTTTTGGCCAAGTGCATCATTGTGGACGTTCTGCCTCTTTTCCTATGCTTTACATGCAATTCCAGTCTACCTCCTGAAATCGGTTTCCTGCAATTCTGCCCCGCTTTCAAGTCCTCTTGGCAGCCTTACTTCAATATATTTTTGGATGATAGCTGTCATTTATAACTCTGCAGGTGTGTGAATTACTGGGCCCCTGAGCTCCTTTCTTCAACTCGCTTTCTTGTGAGCTGGCCGCAACACCGCAGGATTGCTTCAGGCCCTAGTGTGGTTCCGGCATGGCTCGCTGAGCCTTTGGTTAATTCCTCTTCCTGTTGGGAAATGAGCATTAAATTTGCCCGTCCAGACTCCTCCAGCTAGTCTCTCATTGGTTCTCCCTATTCCTGTTCATTTTCCGCAGAAATTGCAAACTGGGCCAAACAGGAGGTTAAAGGCACTGACTCTCCAAGTGGGGAGAGTGTTAGTAAAGCATCTGGAATGTTGCACCCGAGTACCAGGGGACGAAAACTGAGACACATTTCAATACGTTTCCCGATCACACGGTGGATCATCCTCTGGGTTCCACATGCATGTTTTAGCTGAAGGAAGAATCCCTTAAACCTGGAGAGTTGAGAACCATGGAATGGGTACCATGCAATATGACTTCAAAGGGTCTGCATTTGCTCACCGAACCTCACCAATCCTATCACTGCTGCGTTTATGCCGCTGTACACACGCTTGATTCTCTTTCGGAGACTTATAAATCCATAGGTTTTAAGATTCTTACTAGTCAGGTATATTCTTAGGTGTTTAATATGGGATGTTGAGTCCACTTCGTTGAGCAAGCAGTAGCTCTTGTCTATTACATATTTGGCTTATGGAAAGGTATCTGTGCTAATTTCAATCTCTGGTTTTATGCAGCACCCCAACTCACCTTTCCCCTTAAGCAAGCAGAAGTTGGTTTTCTACATTTGAGACCCTATTCTGTTTTGTAATTCAGTTCCTGTGTAGCCAAGTTTACATTCCGAGTATTAGTGATATCTTATGATGTTTCTTTTTCGGTGTGACTTATTTCACTTAGAATCATCGTACCTGAATCCACTCATTATGCTGCTACTGGCCTGATGACATAGATTTCATTGCTGAGTGATATTGCATTGTACGTTAGTACCACAACTTCTTTATCCATTTTTCGCTTTCTGTGATATTGAACTCTTACCGTAAACGAGGTTCTTGTAAACAGAGCCGTCCCAAACTTTGGGGTGGCTGTGTCTTTTTGATTTTAATTTCCCTAAGCTATAGGACCATAAGTGGAAGTGCCCTAGGCTCTGTTGCTTTGTTTTTTAGATGTTTCAGGAAACACCATACACTTCTCCAGAGTGGCTGTTGGCAATTTACATCCCGCCCATCAGCATAACAAGGCTCCCAGTTCTCCATGGCCTGTCCTGCCTTTCTGGATTTTACACTTTTTTCAGATGGCCCTTTTGACCGGGGGGCAGTGAGACTTCATTGTAGTGCAGATTTCCTTTGCAAGCTTGCTTGGTTGGCCAAAAAGGGCGTATGCGTTTTTTCCTGAATATATTCAGGAAAAAACGCATACGCCCTTTTTGGCCAAGTGCATCATTGTGGGTGTTCTGCCTCTTTTCCTATGCTTTACATGCAATTCCAGTCTACCTCCTGAAATCGGTTTCCTGCAATTCTGCCCCGCTTTCAAGTCCTCTTGGCAGCCTTACTTCAATATATTTTTGGACGATAGCTGTCATTTAGAACTCTGCAGGTGTGTGAATTACAGGGCCCCTGAGCTCCTTTCTTCAACTCGTTTTCTTGTGAGCTGGCTGCAACACCGCAGGATTGCTTAAGGCCCTAGTGTGGTTCTGTCATGGCTCGCTGAGCCTTTGGTTAATTCCTCTTCTTGGTGGGGAATGAGAGTTAAATTTACCCGTCCAGACACCTCCAGCTAGTCTCTCATTGGTTCTCCCTATTCCTGTTCATTTTCCGCAGAAATTGCAAACTGGGCCAAACAGGAGGTTAAAGGCGCTGACTCTCCAAGTGGGGAGAGTGTTAGTAAAGCGTCTGGAATGTTGCACCCGAGTACCAGGGGACGAAAACTGAGACACATTTGAACACGTTTCCCGATCACACGGTGGATCATCCTCTGGGTTCCACATGCATGTTTTAGCTGAAGGAAGAATCCCTTAAACCTGGAGAGTTGAGAACCATGGAATGGGTACCATGCAATATGACTTCAAAGGGTCTGCATTTGCTCACCGAACCTCACCAATCCTATCACTGCTGCGTTTATGCCGCTGTACACATGCTTGATTCTCTTTCGGAGACATATAAATCCATAGGTTTTAAGATTCTTACTAGTCACGTGTATTCTTAGGCGTTTAATATGGGGTGTTGAGTCCACTTCGTTGAGCAAGCAGTAGCTCCTGTCTATTACATATTTGTCTTATGGAAAGGTATCTGTGTTAATTTCAATCTCTGGTTTTATGCAGCACCCCAACTCACCTTTCCCCTTAAGCAAGCATTAGTTGGTTTTCTGCATTTGAGACCGTGTTCTGTTTTCTAATTCAGTTCCTGTGTAGCCAAGCTTACATTCCGTGTATTAGTGATATCTTATGATGTTTCTTTTTCTGTGTGACTTATTTCACTTAGAATCATCGTACCTGAATCCACTCATTATGCTGCTACGGGCCTGATGACATAGATTTCATTGCTGAGTGATATTGCATTGTACGTAAGTACCACAACTTCTTTATCCATTTTTCGCTTTCTGCGATATTGAACTTGTACCGTAAACGAGGTTCTTGTAAACAGAGCCGTCCCAAACTTTGGGGTGGCTGTGTCTTTTTGATTTTAATTTCCCTAATCTATAGGACCATAAGTGGAAGTGCCCTAGGCTCTGTTGCTTTGTTTTTTAGATGTTTCAGGAAACACCATACACTTCTCCAGAGTGGCTGTTGGCAATTTACATCCCGCCCATCAGTCTAACTAGGCTCCCAGTTCTCCATGGCCTGTCCTGCCTTTATGGATTTTACACTTTTTTCAGATGGCCCTTTTGACCGGGGGGCAGTGAGACTTCATTGTAGTTCAGATTTCCTTTGCAAGCTTGCTTGGTTGGCCAAAAAGTGCATATGAGTTTTTTCCTGAGTATATTCAGGAAAAAACGCATACGCCCTTTTTGGCCAAGTGCATCATTGTGGACGTTCTGCCTCTTTTCCTATGCTTTACATGCAATTCCAGTCTACCTCCTGAAATCGGTTTCCTGCAATTCTGCCCCGCTTTCAAGTCCTCTTGGCAGGCTTACTTCAATATATTTTTGGACGATAGCTGTCATTTATAACTCTGCAGGTGTGTGAATTACTGGGCCCCTGAGCTCCTTTCTTCAACTCGCTTTCTTGTGAGCTGGCCGCAACACCGCAGGATTGCTTCAGGCCCTAGTGTGGTTCCGGCATGGCTCGCTGAGCCTTTGGTTAATTCCTCTTCCTGTTGGGAAATGAGAGTTAAATTTGCCCGTCCAGACTCCTCCAGCTAGTCTCTCATTGGTTCTCCCTATTCCTGTTCATTTTCCGCAGAAATTGCAAACTGGGCCAAACAGGAGGTTAAAGGCACTGACTCTCCAAGTGGGGAGAGTGTTAGTACAGCATCTGGAATGTTGCACCCGAGTACCAGGGGACGAAAACTGAGACACATTTCAATACGTTTCCCGATCACACGGTGGATCATCCTCTGGGTTCCACATGCATGTTTTAGCTGAAGGAAGAATCCCTTAAACCTGGAGAGTTGAGAACCATGGAATGGGTACCATGCAATATGACTTCAAAGGGTCTGCATTTGCTCACCGAACCTCACCAATCCTATCACTGCTGCGTTTATGCCGCTGTACACACGCTTGATTCTCTTTCGGAGACTTATAAATCCATAGGTTTTAAGATTCTTACTAGTCAGGTATATTCTTAGGTGTTTAATATGGGATGTTGAGTCCACTTCGTTGAGCAAGCAGTAGCTCTTGTCTATTACATATTTGGCTTATGGAAAGGTATCTGTGCTAATTTCAATCTCTGGTTTTATGCAGCACCCCAACTCACCTTTCCCCTTAAGCAAGCAGAAGTTGGTTTTCTACATTTGAGACCCTATTCTGTTTTGTAATTCAGTTCCTGTGTAGCCAAGTTTACATTCCGTGTATTAGTGATATCTTATGATGTTTCTTTTTCGGTGTGACTTATTTCACTTAGAATCATCGTACCTGAATCCACTCATTATGCTGCTACTGGCCTGATGACATAGATTTCATTGCTGAGTGATATTGCATTGTACGTTAGTACCACAACTTCTTTATCCATTTTTCGCTTTCTGTGATATTGAACTCTTACCGTAAACGAGGTTCTTGTAAACAGAGCCGTCCCAAACTTTGGGGTGGCTGTGTCTTTTTGATTTTAATTTCCCTAAGCTATAGGACCATAAGTGGAAGTGCCCTAGGCTCTGTTGCTTTGTTTTTTAGATGTTTCAGGAAACACCATACACTTCTCCAGAGTGGCTGTTGGCAATTTACATCCCGCCCATCAGCATAACAAGGCTCCCAGTTCTCCATGGCCTGTCCTGCCTTTCTGGATTTTACACTTTTTTCAGATGGCCCTTTTGACCGGGGGGCAGTGAGACTTCATTGTAGTGCAGATTTCCTTTGCAAGCTTGCTTGGTTGGCCAAAAAGGGCGTATGCGTTTTTTCCTGAATATATTCAGGAAAAAACGCATACGCCCTTTTTGGCCAAGTGCATCATTGTGGACGTTCTGCCTCTTTTCCTATGCTTTACATGCAATTCCAGTCTACCTCCTGAAATCAGTTTCCTGCAATTCTGCCCCGCTTTCAAGTCCTCTTGGCAGCCTTACTTCAATATATTTTTGGACGATAGCTGTCATTTAGAACTCTGCAGGTGTGTGAATTACAGGGCCCCTGAGCTCCTTTCTTCAACTCGCTTTTTTGTGAGCTGGCCGCAACACCGCAGGATTGCTTCAGGCCCTAGTGTGGTTCCGGCATGGCTCGCTGAGCCTTTGGTTAATTCCTCTTCTTGGTGGGAAATGAGAGTGAAATTTACCCATCCAGACACCTCCAGCTAGTCTCTCGTTGGTTCTCCCTATTCCTGTTCATTTTCCGCAGAAATTGCAAACTGGGTCAAACAGGAGGTTAAAGGCACTGACTCTCCAAGTGGGGAGAGTGTTAGTAAAGCGTCTGGAATGTTGCACCCGAGTACCAGGGGACAAAAACTGAGACACATTTGAACATGTTTCCCGATCACACGGTGGATCATCCTCTGGGTTCCACATGCATGTTTTAGCTGAAGGAAGAATCCCTTAAACCTGGAGAGTTGAGAACCATGGAATGGGTACCATGCAATATGACTTCAAAGGGTCTGCATTTGCTCACCGAACCTCACCAATCCTATCACTGCTGCGTTTATGCCGCTGTACACACGCTGGATTCTCTTTCGGAGACATATAAATCCATAGGTTTTAAGATTCTTACTAGTCAGGTATATTCTTAGGCGTTTAATATGGGGTGTTGAGTCCACTTCGTTGAGCAAGCAGTAGCTCTTGTCTATTACATATTTGGCTTATGGAAAGGTATCTGTGCTAATTTCAATCTCCGGTTTTATGCAGCACCCCAACTCACCTTTCCCCTTAAGCAAGCATAAGTTGGTTTTCTACATTTGAGACCCTATTCTGTTTTGTAATTCAGTTCCTGTGTAGCCAAGTTTACATTCCGTGTATTAGTGATATCTTATGATGTTTCTTTTTCTGTGTGACTTATTTCACTTAGAATCATCGTACCTGAATCCACTCATTATGCTGCTACTGGCCTGATGACATAGATTTCATTGCTGAGTGATATTGCATTGTACGTAAGTACCACAACTTCTTTATCCATTTTTCGCTTTCTGCGATATTGAACTTGTACCATAAACGAGGTTCTTGTAAACAGAGCCGTCCCAAACTTTGGGGTGGCTGTGTCTTTTTGATTTTAATTTCCCTAATCTATAGGACCATAAGTGGAAGTGCCCTAGGCTCTGTTGCTTTGTTTTTTAGATGTTTCAGGAAACACCATACACTTCTCCAGAGTGGCTGTTGGCAATTTACATCCCGCCCATCAGCAAAACAAGGCTCCCAGTTCTCCATGGCCTGTCCTGCCTTTCTGGATTTTACAATTTTTTCAGATGTCCCTTTTGACCGGGGGGCAGTGAGACTTCATTGTAGTGCAGATTTCCTTTGCAAGCTTGCTTGGTTGCCCAAAAAGGGCGTATGCGTTTTTTCCTGAATATATTCAGGAAAAAACGCATACGCCCTTTTTGGCCAAGTGCATCATTGTGGACGTTCTGCCTCTTTTCCTATGCTTTACATGCAATTCCAGTCTACCTCCTGAAATCGGTTTCCTGCAATTCTGCCCCGCTTTCAAGTCCTCTTGGCAGCCTTACTTCAATATATTTTTGGACGATAGCTGTCATTTATAACTCTGCAGGTGTGTGAATTACAGGGCCCCTGAGCTCCTTTCTTCAACTGGCTTTCTTGTGAGCTGGCCGCAACACCGCAGGATTGCTTCAGGCCCTAGTGTGGTTCCGGCATGGCTCGCTGAGCCTTTGGTTAATTCCTCTTCTTGGTGGGAAATGAGAGTTAAATTTACCCATCCAGACACCTCCAGCTAGTCTCTCGTTGGTTCTCCCTATTCCTGTTCATTTTCCGCATAAATTGCAAACTGGGTCAAACAGGAGTTTTAAGGCACTGACTCTCCAAGTGAGGAGAGTGTTAGTAAAGCGTATGGAATGTTGCACCCGAGTGCCAGGGGACGAAAACTGAGACACATTTGAACATGTTTCCCGATCACATGGTGGATCATCCTCTGGGTTCCACATGCATGTTTTAGCTGAAGGAAGAATCCCTTAAACCTGGAGAGTTGAGAACCATGGAATGGGTACCATGCAATATGACTTCAAAGGGTCTGCATTTGCTCACCGAACCTCACCAATCCTATCACTGCTGCGTTTATGCCGCTGTACACATGCTTGATTCTCTTTCGGAGACATATAAATCCATAGGTTTTAAGATTCTTACTAGTCAGGTATATTCTTAGGCGTTTAATATGGGGTGTTGAGTCCACTTCGTGGAGCAAGCAGTAGCTCTTGTCTATTACATATTTGGCTTATGGAAAGGTATCTGTGTTAATTTCAATCTCTGGTTTTATGCAGCACCCCAACTCACCTTTCCCCTTAAGCAAGCATTAGTTGGTTTTCTGCATTTGAGACCGTGTTCTGTTTTCTAATTCAGTTCCTGTGTAGCCAAGCTTACATTCCGTGTATTAGTGATATCTTATGATGTTTCTTTTTCTGTGTGACTTATTTCACTTAGAATCATCGTACCTGAATCCAGTCATTATCCTGCTATGGGCCTGATGACATAGATTTCATTGCTGAGTGATATTGCATTGTACGTTAGTACCACAACATCTTTATCCATTTTTCGCTTTCTCTGATATTGAACTTGTACCGTAAATGAGGTTCTTGTAAACAGAGCCGTCCCAAATTTTGTGGTGGCTGTGTCTGTTTGATTTTAATTTCCCTAAGCTATAGGACCATAAGTGGAAGTACCCTAGGCTCTGTTGCTTTGTTTTTTAGATGTTTCAGGAAACACCATACACTTCTGCAGAGTGGCTGTTGGCAATTTACATCCCGCCCATCAGCCTAACTAGGCTCCCAGTTCTCCATGGCCTGTCCTGCCTTTCTGGATTTTACACTTTTTTCAGATGGCCCTTTTGACCGGGGGGCAGTGAGACTTCATTGTAGTGCAGATTTCCTCTGCAAGCTTGCTTGGTTGGCCAAAAAGTGCGTATGTGTTTTTTCCTGAATATATTCAGGAAAAAACGTATACGCCCTTTTTGGCCAAGTGCATCATTGTGGACGTTCTGACTCTTTTCCTATGCTTTACATGGAATTCCAGTCTACCTCCTGAAATCGGTTTCCTGCAATTCTGCCCCGCTTTCAAGTCCTCTTGGCAGCCTTACTTCAATATATTTTTGGACGATAGCTGTCATTTATAACTCTGCCGGTTTGTGAATTACAGGGCCCCTGAGCTCCTTTCTTCAACTCGCTTTCTTGTGAGCTGGCCGCAACACCGCAGGATTGCTTCAGGCCCTAGTGTGGTTCCGGCATGGCTCGCTGAGCCTTTGGTTAATTCCTCTTCTTGGTGGGAAATGAGAGTTAAATTTGCCCGTCCAGACACCTCCAGCTAGTCTCTCATTGGTTCTCCCTATTCCTGTTCATTTTCTGCAGAAATTGCAAACTGTGCCAAACAGGAGGTTAAAGGCACTGACTCTCCAAGTGGGGAGAGTGTTAGTAAAGCGTCTGGAATGTTGCACCCGAGTACCAGGGAACGAAAACTGAGACACATTTGAACACGTTTCCCGATCACACGGTGGATCATACTCTGGGTTCCACATGCATGTTTTAGCTGAAGGAAGAATCCCTTAAACCTGGAGAGTTGCGAACCATGGAATGGGTACCATGCAATATGACTTCAAAGGGTCTGCATTTGCTCACCGAACCTCAACAATCCTTTCTCTGCTGTGTTTATGCCGCTGTACACACGCTTGATTCTCTTTCGGAGACATATAAATCCATAGGTTTTAAGATTCTTACTAGTCAGGTATATTCTTAGGCGTTTAATATGGGGTGTTGAGTCCACTTCGTTGAGCAAGCAGTAGCTCTTTTCTATTACATATTTGGCTTATGGAAAGGTATCTGTGCTAATTTCAATCTCTGGTTTTATGCAGCACCCCAACTCACCTTTCCCCTTAAGCAAGCATAAGTTGGTGTTCTACATTTGAGACCCTATTCTGTTTTGTAATTCAGTTCCTGTGTAGCCAAGTTTACATTCCGTGTATTAGTGATATCTTATGATGTTTCTTTTTCTGTGTCACATATTTCACTTAGAATCATCGTACCTGAATCCACTCATTATGCTGCTATGGGCCTGATGACAGAGATTTCATTGCTGAGTGATATTGCATTGTACGTTAGTACCACAACTTCTTTATCCATTTTTCGCTTTCTGCGATATTGAACTTGTACCGTAAATGAGGTTCTTGTAAACAGAGCCGTCCCAAACCTTGGGGTGGCTGTGTCTTTTTGATTTTAATTTCCCTAAGTTATAGGACCATAAGTGGAAGTGCCCTAGGCTCTGTTGCTTTGTTTTTTAGATGTTTCAGGAAACACCATACACTTCTCCAGAGTGGCTGTTGGCAATTTACATCCCGCCCATCAGCATAAGAAGGCTCCCAGTTCTCCATGGCCTGTCCTGCCTTTCTGGATTTTACACTTTTTTCAGATGGCCCTTTTGACCGGGCGGCAGTGAGACTTCATTGTAGTGCAGATTTCCTTTGCAAGCTTGCTTGGTTGGCCAAAAAGGGCGTATGCGTTTTTTCCTGAATATATTCAGGAAAAAACGCATACGCGCTTTTTGGCCAAGTGCATCATTGTGGACGTTATGCCTCTTTTCCTATGCTTTACATGCAATTCCAGTCTACCTCCTGAAATCGGTTTCCTGCAATTCTGCCCCGCTTTCAAGTCCTCTTGGCAGCCTTACTTCAATATATTTTTGGACGATAGCTGTCATTTACAACTCTGCAGGTGTGTGAATTACAGGGCCCCTGAGCTCCTTTCTTCAACTCGCTTTCTTGTGAGCTGGCCGCAACACCGCAGGATTGCTTCAGGCCCTAGTGTGGTTCCGGCATGGCTCGCTGAGCCTTTGGTTAATTCCTCTTCCTGGTGGGAAATGAGAGTTAAATTTGCCCGTCCAGACACCTCCAGCTAGTCTCTCATTGGTTCTCCCTATTCCTGTTCATTTTCCGCAGAAATTGCAAACTGGGCCAAACAGGAGGTTAAAGGCACTGACTCTCCAAGTGGGGAGAGTGTTAGTAAAGCGTCTGGAATGTTGCACCTGAGTACCAGGGGACGAAAACTGAGACACATTTGAACACGTTTCCCGATCACACGGTGGATCATACTCTGGGTTCCACATGCATGTTTTAGCTGAAGGAAGAATCCCTTAAACCTGGAGAGTTGAGACCCATGGAATGGGTACCATGCAATACGACTTCAAAGGGTCTGCATTTGCTCACCGAACCTCACCAATCCTATCACTGCTGCGTTTATGCCGCTGTACACATGCTTGATTCTCTTTCGGAGACATATAAATCCATAGGTTTTAAGATTCTTACTAGTCAGGTATATTCTTAGGCGTTTAATATGGGGTGTTGAGTCCACTTCGTTGAGCAAGCAGTAGCTCTTGTCTATTACATATTTGGCTTATGGAAAGGTATCTGTGCTAATTTCAATCTCTGGTTTTATGCAGCACCCCAACTCACCTTTCCCCTTAAGCAAGCATAAGTTGGTTTTCTACATTTGAGACCCTATTCTGTTTTGTAATTCAGTTCCTGTGTAGCCAAGTTTACATTCCGTGTATTAGTGATATCTTATGATGTTTCTTTTTCTGTGTGACTTATTTCACTTAGAATCATCGTACCTGAATCCACTCATTATGCTGCTACTGGCCTGATGACATAGATTTCATTGCTGAGTGATATTGCATTGTACGTAAGTACCACAACTTCTTTATCCATTTTTCGCTTTCTGCGATATTGAACTTGTACCGTAAACGAGGTTCTTGTAAACAGAACTGTCCCAAACTTTGGGGTGGCTGTGTCTTTATTTTAATTTCCCTAAGCTATAGGACCATAAGTGGAAGCCCTAGGCTCTGTTGCTTTGTTTTTTAGATGTTTCAGGAAACACCATACACTTCTCCAGAGTGGCTGTTTGCAATTAACATCACGCCCATCAGCATAACAAGGCTCCCAGTTCTCCATGGCCTGTCCTGCCTTTCTGGATTTTACACTTTTTTCAGATGGCCCTTTTGACCGGGGGGCAGTGAGACTTCATTGTAGTGCAGATTTCCTTTGCAAGCTTGCTTGGTTGCCCAAAAAGGGCGTATGCGTTTTTTCCTGAATATATTCAGGAAAAAACGCATACGCCCTTTTTGGCCAAGTGCATCATTGTGGACGTTCTGCCTCTTTTCCTATGCTTTACATGCAATTCCAGTCTACCTCCTGAAATCGGTTTCCTGCAATTCTGCCCCGCTTTCAAGTCCTCTTGGCAGCCTTACTTCAACATATTTTTGGACGATAGCTGTCATTTACAACTCTGCAGGTGTGTGAATTACAGGGCCCCTGAGCTCCTTTCTTCAACTCGCTTTCTTGTGAGCTGGCTGCAACACCGCAGGATTGCTTCAGGCCCTAGTGTGGTACCGGCATGGCTCGCTGAGCCTTTGGTTAATTCCTCTTCTTGGTGGGAAATGAGAGTTAAATTTACCCGTCCAGACACCTCCAGCTAGTCTCTCATTGGTTCTCCCTATTCCTGTTCATTTTCCGCAGAAATTGCCAACTGGGACAAACAGGAGGTTAAAGGCACTGACTCTCCAAGTGGGGAGAGTGTTAGTAAAGCGTCTGGAATGTTGCACCCGAGTACCAGGGGATGAAAACTGAGACACATTTGAACACGTTTCCCGATCACACGGTGGATCATCCTCTGGGTTCCACATGCATGTTTTAGCTGAAGGAAGAATCCCTTAAACCTGGAGAGTTGAGAACCATGGAATGGGTACCATGCAATATGACTTCAAAGGGTCTGCATTTGCTCACCGAACCTCACCAATCCTATCATTGCTGCGTTTATGCCACTGTAAACATGCTTGATTCTCTTTCGGAGACATATAAATCCATAGGTTTTAAGATTCTTACTAGTCAGGTATATTCTTAGGCGTTTAATATGGGGTGTTGAGTCCACTTCGTTGAGCAAGCAGTAGCTCTTGTCTATTACATATTTGGCTTATGGAAAGGTATCTGTGCTAATTTCAATCTCTGGTTTTATGCAGCACCCCAACTCACCTTTCCCCTTAAGCAAGCATAAGTTGGTTTTCTACATTTGAGACCCTATTCTGTTTTGTAATTCAGTTCCTGTGTAGCCAAGTTTACATTCCGTGTATTAGTGATATCTTATGATGTTTCTTTTTCTGTGTGACTTATTTCACTTAGAATCATCGTACCTGAATCCACTCATTATGCTGCTACTGGCCTGATGACATAGATTTCATTGCTGAGTGATATTGCATTGTACGTAAGTACCACAACTTCTTTATCCATTTTTCGCTTTCTGCGATATTGAACTTGTACCGTAAACGAGGTTCTTGTAAACAGAACTGTCCCAAACTTTGGGGTGGCTGTGTCTTTATTTTAATTTCCCTAAGCTATAGGACCATAAGTGGAAGCCCTAGGCTCTGTTGCTTTGTTTTTTAGATGTTTCAGGAAACACCATACACTTCTCCAGAGTGGCTGTTTGCAATTTACATCACGCCCATCAGCATAACAAGGCTCCCAGTTCTCCATGGCCTGTCCTGCCTTTCTGGATTTTACACTTTTTTCAGATGGCCCTTTTGACCGGGGGGCAGTGAGACTTCATTGTAGTGCAGATTTCCTTTGCAAGCTTGCTTGGTTGGCCAAAAAGGGCGTATGCGTTTTTTCCTGAATATATTCAGGAAAAAACGCATACGCCCTTTTTGGCCAAGTGCATCATTGTGGACGTTCTGCCTCTTTTCCTATGCTTTACATGCAATTCCAGTCTACCTCCTGAAATCGGTTTCCTGCAATTCTGCCCCGCTTTCAAGTCCTCTTGGCAGCCTTACTTCAACATATTTTTGGACGATAGCTGTCATTTAGAACTCTGCAGGTGTGTGAATTACAGGGCCCCTGAGCTCCTTTCTTCAACTCGCTTTCTTGTGAGCTGGCTGCAACACTGCAGGATTGCTTCAGGCCCTAGTGTGGTTCCGGCATGGCTCGCTGAGCCTTTGGTTAATTCCTCTTCTTGGTGGGAAATGAGAGTTAAATTTACCCGTCCAGACACCTCCAGCTAGTCTCTCATTGGTTCTCCCTATTCCTGTTCATTTTCAGCAGAAATTGCCAACTGGGACAAACAGGAGGTTAAAGGCACTGACTCTCCAAGTGGGGAGAGTGTTAGTAAAGCGTCTGGAATGTTGCACCCGAGTACCAGGGGATGAAAACTGAGACACATTTGAACACGTTTCCTGATCACACGGTGGATCATACTCTGGGTTCCACATGCATGTTTTAGCTGAAGGAAGAATCCCTTAAACCTGGAGAGTTGAGAACCATGGAATGGGTACCATGCAATATGACTTCAAAGGGTCTGCATTTGCTCACCGAACCTCACCAATCCTATCATTGCTGCGTTTATGCCACTGTAAACATGCTTGATTCTCTTTCGGAGACATATAAATCCATAGGTTTTAAGATTCTTACTAGTCAGGTATATTTTTAGGCGTTTAATATGGGGTGTTGAGTCCACTTCGTTGAGAAAGCAGTAGCTCTTGTCTATTACATATTTGGCTTATGGAAAGGTATCTGTGCTAATTTCAATCTCTGGTTTTATGCAGCACCCCAACTCACCTTTCCCCTTAAGCAAGCATAAGTGGCTTTTTTGCATTTGAGACCCTGTTCTGTTTTGTAATTCAGTTCCTGTGTAGCCAAGCTTACATTCCGTGTATTAGTGATATCTTATGATGTTTCTTTTTCTGTGTGACTTATTTCACTTAGAATCATCGTACCTGAATCCACTCATTATCCTGCTATGGGCCTGATGACATAGATTTCATTGCTGAGTGATATTGCATTGTACGTAAGTACCACAATTTCTTTATCCATTTTTCGCTTTCTGCGATATTGAACTTGTACCGTAAACGAGGTTCTTGTAAACAGAGTCGTCCCAAACTTTGGGGTGGCTGTGTCTTTTTGATTTTAATTTCCCTAAGCTATAGGACCATAAGTGGAAGTGCCCTAGGCTCTGTTGCTTTGTTTTTTAGATGTTTCAGGAAACTCCATACACTTCTCCAGAGTGGCTGTTGGCAATTTACATCACGCCCATCAGCATAACAAGGCTCCCAGTTCTCCATGGCCTGTCCTGCCTTTCTGGATTTTACACTTTTTTCAGATGGCCCTTTTGACCGGGGGGCAGTGAGACTTCATTGTAGTGCAGATTTCCTTTGCAAGCTTGCTTGGTTGGCCAAAAAGGGCGTATGCGTTTTTTCCTGAATATATTCAGGAAAAAACGCATACGCCCTTTTTGGCCAAGTGCATCATTGTGGACGTTCTGCCTCTTTTCCTATGCTTTACATGCAATTCCAGTCTACCTCCTGAAATCGGTTTCCTGCAATTCTGCCCCGCTTTCAAGTCCTCTTGGCAGCCTTACTTCAATATATTTTTGGACGATAGCTGTCATTTAGAACTCTGCAGGTGTGTGAATTACAGGGCCCTTGAGCTCCTTTCTTCAACTCGCTTTCTTGTGAGCTGGCCGCAACACCGCAGGATTGCTTCAGGCCCTAGTGTGGTTCCGGCATGGCTCGCTGAGCCTTTGGTTAATTCCTCTTCCTGTTGGGAAATGAGAGTTAAATTTGCCCGTCCAGACTCCTCCAGCTAGTCTCTCATTGGTTCTCCCTATTCCTGTTCATTTTCCGCAGAAATTGCAAACTGGACCAAACAGGAGGTTAAAGGCACTGACTCTCCAAGTGGGGAGAGTGTTAGTAAAGCGTCTGGAATGTTGCACCCGAGTACCAGGGGACGAAAACTGAGACACATTTGAACACGTTTCCCGATCACACGGTGGATCATACTCTGGGTTCCACATGCATGTTTTAGCTGAAGGAAGAATCCCTTAAACCTGGAGAGTTGAGACCCATGGAATGGGTACCATGCAATACGACTTCAAAGGGTCTGCATTTGCTCACCGAACCTCACCAATCCTATCACTGCTGCGTTTATGCCGCTGTACACATGCTTGATTCTCTTTCGGAGACATATAAATCCATAGGTTTTAAGATTCTTACTAGTCAGGTATATTCTTAGGCGTTTAATATGGGGTGTTGAGTCCACTTCGTTGAGCAAGCAGTAGCTCTTGTCTATTACATATTTGGCTTATGGAAAGGTATCTGTGCTAATTTCAATCTCTGGTTTTATGCAGCACCCCAACTCACCTTTCCCCTTAAGCAAGCATAAGTTGGTTTTCTACATTTGAGACCCTATTCTGTTTTGTAATTCAGTTCCTGTGTAGCCAAGTTTACATTCCGTGTATTAGTGATATCTTATGATGTTTCTTTTTCTGTGTGACTTATTTCACTTAGAATCATCGTACCTGAATCCACTCATTATGCTGCTACTGGCCTGATGACATAGATTTCATTGCTGAGTGATATTGCATTGTACGTAAGTACCACAACTTCTTTATCCATTTTTCGCTTTCTGCGATATTGAACTTGTACCGTAAACGAGGTTCTTGTAAACAGAACTGTCCCAAACTTTGGGGTGGCTGTGTCTTTATTTTAATTTCCCTAAGCTATAGGACCATAAGTGGAAGCCCTAGGCTCTGTTGCTTTGTTTTTTAGATGTTTCAGGAAACACCATACACTTCTCCAGAGTGGCTGTTTGCAATTAACATCACGCCCATCAGCATAACAAGGCTCCCAGTTCTCCATGGCCTGTCCTGCCTTTCTGGATTTTACACTTTTTTCAGATGGCCCTTTTGACCGGGGGGCAGTGAGACTTCATTGTAGTGCAGATTTCCTTTGCAAGCTTGCTTGGTTGGCCAAAAAGGGCGTATGCGTTTTTTCCTGAATATATTCAGGAAAAAACGCATACGCCCTTTTTGGCCAAGTGCATCATTGTGGACGTTCTGCCTCTTTTCCTATGCTTTACATGCAATTCCAGTCTACCTCCTGAAATCGGTTTCCTGCAATTCTGCCCCGCTTTCAAGTCCTCTTGGCAGCCTTACTTCAACATATTTTTGGACGATAGCTGTCATTTACAACTCTGCAGGTGTGTGAATTACAGGGCCCCTGAGCTCCTTTCTTCAACTCGCTTTCTTGTGAGCTGGCTGCAACACCGCAGGATTGCTTCAGGCCCTAGTGTGGTACCGGCATGGCTCGCTGAGCCTTTGGTTAATTCCTCTTCTTGGTGGGAAATGAGAGTTAAATTTACCCGTCCAGACACCTCCAGCTAGTCTCTCATTGGTTCTCCCTATTCCTGTTCATTTTCCGCAGAAATTGCCAACTGGGACAAACAGGAGGTTAAAGGCACTGACTCTCCAAGTGGGGAGAGTGTTAGTAAAGCGTCTGGAATGTTGCACCCGAGTACCAGGGGATGAAAACTGAGACACATTTGAACACGTTTCCCGATCACACGGTGGATCATACTCTGGGTTCCACATGCATGTTTTAGCTGAAGGAAGAATCCCTTAAACCTGGAGAGTTGAGAACCATGGAATGGGTACCATGCAATATGACTTCAAAGGGTCTGCATTTGCTCACCGAACCTCACCAATCCTATCATTGCTGCGTTTATGCCACTGTAAACATGCTTGATTCTCTTTCGGAGACATATAAATCCATAGGTTTTAAGATTCTTACTAGTCAGGTATATTCTTAGGCGTTTAATATGGGGTGTTGAGTCCACTTCGTTGAGCAAGCAGTAGCTCTTGTCTATTACATATTTGGCTTATGGAAAGGTATCTGTGCTAATTTCAATCTCTGGTTTTATGCAGCACCCCAACTCACCTTTCCCCTTAAGCAAGCATAAGTTGGTTTTCTACATTTGAGACCCTATTCTGTTTTGTAATTCAGTTCCTGTGTAGCCAAGTTTACATTCCGTGTATTAGTGATATCTTATGATGTTTCTTTTTCTGTGTGACTTATTTCACTTAGAATCATCGTACCTGAATCCACTCATTATGCTGCTACTGGCCTGATGACATAGATTTCATTGCTGAGTGATATTGCATTGTACGTAAGTACCACAACTTCTTTATCCATTTTTCGCTTTCTGCGATATTGAACTTGTACCGTAAACGAGGTTCTTGTAAACAGAACTGTCCCAAACTTTGGGGTGGCTGTGTCTTTATTTTAATTTCCCTAAGCTATAGGACCATAAGTGGAAGCCCTAGGCTCTGTTGCTTTGTTTTTTAGATGTTTCAGGAAACACCATACACTTCTCCAGAGTGGCTGTTTGCAATTTACATCACGCCCATCAGCATAACAAGGCTCCCAGTTCTCCATGGCCTGTCCTGCCTTTCTGGATTTTACACTTTTTTCAGATGGCCCTTTTGACCGGGGGGCAGTGAGACTTCATTGTAGTGCAGATTTCCTTTGCAAGTTTGCTTGGTTGGCCAAAAAGGGCGTATGCGTTTTTTCCTGAATATATTCAGGAAAAAACGCATACGCCCTTTTTGGCCAAGTGCATCATTGTGGACGTTCTGCCTCTTTTCCTATGCTTTACATGCAATTCCAGTCTACCTCCTGAAATCGGTTTCCTGCAATTCTGCCCCGCTTTCAAGTCCTCTTGGCAGCCTTACTTCAACATATTTTTGGACGATAGCTGTCATTTAGAACTCTGCAGGTGTGTGAATTACAGGGCCCCTGAGCTCCTTTCTTCAACTCGCTTTCTTGTGAGCTGGCTGCAACACTGCAGGATTGCTTCAGGCCCTAGTGTGGTTCCGGCATGGCTCGCTGAGCCTTTGGTTAATTCCTCTTCTTGGTGGGAAATGAGAGTTAAATTTACCCGTCCAGACACCTCCAGCTAGTCTCTCATTGGTTCTCCCTATTCCTGTTCATTTTCAGCAGAAATTGCCAACTGGGACAAACAGGAGGTTAAAGGCACTGACTCTCCAAGTGGGGAGAGTGTTAGTAAAGCGTCTGGAATGTTGCACCCGAGTACCAGGGGATGAAAACTGAGACACATTTGAACACGTTTCCTGATCACACGGTGGATCATACTCTGGGTTCCACATGCATGTTTTAGCTGAAGGAAGAATCCCTTAAACCTGGAGAGTTGAGAACCATGGAATGGGTACCATGCAATATGACTTCAAAGGGTCTGCATTTGCTCACCGAACCTCACCAATCCTATCATTGCTGCGTTTATGCCACTGTAAACATGCTTGATTCTCTTTCGGAGACATATAAATCCATAGGTTTTAAGATTCTTACTAGTCAGGTATATTTTTAGGCGTTTAATATGGGGTGTTGAGTCCACTTCGTTGAGAAAGCAGTAGCTCTTGTCTATTACATATTTGGCTTATGGAAAGGTATCTGTGCTAATTTCAATCTCTGGTTTTATGCAGCACCCCAACTCACCTTTCCCCTTAAGCAAGCATAAGTGGCTTTTTTGCATTTGAGACCCTGTTCTGTTTTGTAATTCAGTTCCTGTGTAGCCAAGCTTACATTCCGTGTATTAGTGATATCTTATGATGTTTCTTTTTCTGTGTGACTTATTTCACTTAGAATCATCGTACCTGAATCCACTCATTATCCTGCTATGGGCCTGATGACATAGATTTCATTGCTGAGTGATATTGCATTGTACGTAAGTACCACAATTTCTTTATCCATTTTTCGCTTTCTGCGATATTGAACTTGTACCGTAAACGAGGTTCTTGTAAACAGAGTCGTCCCAAACTTTGGGGTGGCTGTGTCTTTTTGATTTTAATTTCCCTAAGCTATAGGACCATAAGTGGAAGTGCCCTAGGCTCTGTTGCTTTGTTTTTTAGATGTTTCAGGAAACTCCATACACTTCTCCAGAGTGGCTGTTGGCAATTTACATCACGCCCATCAGCATAACAAGGCTCCCAGTTCTCCATGGCCTGTCCTGCCTTTCTGGATTTTACACTTTTTTCAGATGGCCCTTTTGACCGGGGGGCAGTGAGACTTCATTGTAGTGCAGATTTCCTTTGCAAGCTTGCTTGGTTGGCCAAAAAGGGCGTATGCGTTTTTTCCTGAATATATTCAGGAAAAAACGCATACGCCCTTTTTGGCCAAGTGCATCATTGTGGACGTTCTGCCTCTTTTCCTATGCTTTACATGCAATTCCAGTCTACCTCCTGAAATCGGTTTCCTGCAATTCTGCCCCGCTTTCAAGTCCTCTTGGCAGCCTTACTTCAATATATTTTTGGACGATAGCTGTCATTTAGAACTCTGCAGGTGTGTGAATTACAGGGCCCTTGAGCTCCTTTCTTCAACTCGCTTTCTTGTGAGCTGGCCGCAACACCGCAGGATTGCTTCAGGCCCTAGTGTGGTTCCGGCATGGCTCGCTGAGCCTTTGGTTAATTCCTCTTCCTGTTGGGAAATGAGAGTTAAATTTGCCCGTCCAGACTCCTCCAGCTAGTCTCTCATTGGTTCTCCCTATTCCTGTTCATTTTCCGCAGAAATTGCAAACTGGACCAAACAGGAGGTTAAAGGCACTGACTCTCCAAGTGGGGAGAGTGTTAGTAAAGCGTCTGGAATGTTGCACCCGAGTACCAGGGGACGAAAACTGAGACACATTTGAACACGTTTCCCGATCACACGGTGGATCATACTCTGGGTTCCACATGCATGTTTTAGCTGAAGGAAGAATCCCTTAAACCTGGAGAGTTGAGACCCATGGAATGGGTACCATGCAATACGACTTCAAAGGGTCTGCATTTGCTCACCGAACCTCACCAATCCTATCACTGCTGCGTTTATGCCGCTGTACACATGCTTGATTCTCTTTCGGAGACATATAAATCCATAGGTTTTAAGATTCTTACTAGTCAGGTATATTCTTAGGCGTTTAATATGGGGTGTTGAGTCCACTTCGTTGAGCAAGCAGTAGCTCTTGTCTATTACATATTTGGCTTATGGAAAGGTATCTGTGCTAATTTCAATCTCTGGTTTTATGCAGCACCCCAACTCACCTTTCCCCTTAAGCAAGCATAAGTTGGTTTTCTACATTTGAGACCCTATTCTGTTTTGTAATTCAGTTCCTGTGTAGCCAAGTTTACATTCCGTGTATTAGTGATATCTTATGATGTTTCTTTTTCTGTGTGACTTATTTCACTTAGAATCATCGTACCTGAATCCACTCATTATGCTGCTACTGGCCTGATGACATAGATTTCATTGCTGAGTGATATTGCATTGTACGTAAGTACCACAACTTCTTTATCCATTTTTCGCTTTCTGCGATATTGAACTTGTACCGTAAACGAGGTTCTTGTAAACAGAACTGTCCCAAACTTTGGGGTGGCTGTGTCTTTATTTTAATTTCCCTAAGCTATAGGACCATAAGTGGAAGCCCTAGGCTCTGTTGCTTTGTTTTTTAGATGTTTCAGGAAACACCATACACTTCTCCAGAGTGGCTGTTTGCAATTAACATCACGCCCATCAGCATAACAAGGCTCCCAGTTCTCCATGGCCTGTCCTGCCTTTCTGGATTTTACACTTTTTTCAGATGGCCCTTTTGACCGGGGGGCAGTGAGACTTCATTGTAGTGCAGATTTCCTTTGCAAGCTTGCTTGGTTGGCCAAAAAGGGCGTATGCGTTTTTTCCTGAATATATTCAGGAAAAAACGCATACGCCCTTTTTGGCCAAGTGCATCATTGTGGACGTTCTGCCTCTTTTCCTATGCTTTACATGCAATTCCAGTCTACCTCCTGAAATCGGTTTCCTGCAATTCTGCCCCGCTTTCAAGTCCTCTTGGCAGCCTTACTTCAACATATTTTTGGACGATAGCTGTCATTTACAACTCTGCAGGTGTGTGAATTACAGGGCCCCTGAGCTCCTTTCTTCAACTCGCTTTCTTGTGAGCTGGCTGCAACACCGCAGGATTGCTTCAGGCCCTAGTGTGGTACCGGCATGGCTCGCTGAGCCTTTGGTTAATTCCTCTTCTTGGTGGGAAATGAGAGTTAAATTTACCCGTCCAGACACCTCCAGCTAGTCTCTCATTGGTTCTCCCTATTCCTGTTCATTTTCCGCAGAAATTGCCAACTGGGACAAACAGGAGGTTAAAGGCACTGACTCTCCAAGTGGGGAGAGTGTTAGTAAAGCGTCTGGAATGTTGCACCCGAGTACCAGGGGATGAAAACTGAGACACATTTGAACACGTTTCCCGATCACACGGTGGATCATACTCTGGGTTCCACATGCATGTTTTAGCTGAAGGAAGAATCCCTTAAACCTGGAGAGTTGAGAACCATGGAATGGGTACCATGCAATATGACTTCAAAGGGTCTGCATTTGCTCACCGAACCTCACCAATCCTATCATTGCTGCGTTTATGCCACTGTAAACATGCTTGATTCTCTTTCGGAGACATATAAATCCATAGGTTTTAAGATTCTTACTAGTCAGGTATATTCTTAGGCGTTTAATATGGGGTGTTGAGTCCACTTCGTTGAGCAAGCAGTAGCTCTTGTCTATTACATATTTGGCTTATGGAAAGGTATCTGTGCTAATTTCAATCTCTGGTTTTATGCAGCACCCCAACTCACCTTTCCCCTTAAGCAAGCATAAGTTGGTTTTCTACATTTGAGACCCTATTCTGTTTTGTAATTCAGTTCCTGTGTAGCCAAGTTTACATTCCGTGTATTAGTGATATCTTATGATGTTTCTTTTTCTGTGTGACTTATTTCACTTAGAATCATCGTACCTGAATCCACTCATTATGCTGCTACTGGCCTGATGACATAGATTTCATTGCTGAGTGATATTGCATTGTACGTAAGTACCACAACTTCTTTATCCATTTTTCGCTTTCTGCGATATTGAACTTGTACCGTAAACGAGGTTCTTGTAAACAGAACTGTCCCAAACTTTGGGGTGGCTGTGTCTTTATTTTAATTTCCCTAAGCTATAGGACCATAAGTGGAAGCCCTAGGCTCTGTTGCTTTGTTTTTTAGATGTTTCAGGAAACACCATACACTTCTCCAGAGTGGCTGTTTGCAATTAACATCACGCCCATCAGCATAACAAGGCTCCCAGTTCTCCATGGCCTGTCCTGCCTTTCTGGATTTTACACTTTTTTCAGATGGCCCTTTTGACCGGGGGGCAGTGAGACTTCATTGTAGTGCAGATTTCCTTTGCAAGCTTGCTTGGTTGGCCAAAAAGGGCGTATGCGTTTTTTCCTGAATATATTCAGGAAAAAACGCATACGCCCTTTTTGGCCAAGTGCATCATTGTGGACGTTCTGCCTCTTTTCCTATGCTTTACATGCAATTCCAGTCTACCTCCTGAAATCGGTTTCCTGCAATTCTGCCCCGCTTTCAAGTCCTCTTGGCAGCCTTACTTCAACATATTTTTGGACGATAGCTGTCATTTACAACTCTGCAGGTGTGTGAATTACAGGGCCCCTGAGCTCCTTTCTTCAACTCGCTTTCTTGTGAGCTGGCTGCAACACCGCAGGATTGCTTCAGGCCCTAGTGTGGTACCGGCATGGCTCGCTGAGCCTTTGGTTAATTCCTCTTCTTGGTGGGAAATGAGAGTTAAATTTACCCGTCCAGACACCTCCAGCTAGTCTCTCATTGGTTCTCCCTATTCCTGTTCATTTTCCGCAGAAATTGCCAACTGGGACAAACAGGAGGTTAAAGGCACTGACTCTCCAAGTGGGGAGAGTGTTAGTAAAGCGTCTGGAATGTTGCACCCGAGTACCAGGGGATGAAAACTGAGACACATTTGAACACGTTTCCCGATCACACGGTGGATCATACTCTGGGTTCCACATGCATGTTTTAGCTGAAGGAAGAATCCCTTAAACCTGGAGAGTTGAGAACCATGGAATGGGTACCATGCAATATGACTTCAAAGGGTCTGCATTTGCTCACCGAACCTCACCAATCCTATCATTGCTGCGTTTATGCCACTGTAAACATGCTTGATTCTCTTTCGGAGACATATAAATCCATAGGTTTTAAGATTCTTACTAGTCAGGTATATTCTTAGGCGTTTAATATGGGGTGTTGAGTCCACTTCGTTGAGCAAGCAGTAGCTCTTGTCTATTACATATTTGGCTTATGGAAAGGTATCTGTGCTAATTTCAATCTCTGGTTTTATGCAGCACCCCAACTCACCTTTCCCCTTAAGCAAGCATAAGTTGGTTTTCTACATTTGAGACCCTATTCTGTTTTGTAATTCAGTTCCTGTGTAGCCAAGTTTACATTCCGTGTATTAGTGATATCTTATGATGTTTCTTTTTCTGTGTGACTTATTTCACTTAGAATCATCGTACCTGAATCCACTCATTATGCTGCTACTGGCCTGATGACATAGATTTCATTGCTGAGTGATATTGCATTGTACGTAAGTACCACAACTTCTTTATCCATTTTTCGCTTTCTGCGATATTGAACTTGTACCGTAAACGAGGTTCTTGTAAACAGAACTGTCCCAAACTTTGGGGTGGCTGTGTCTTTATTTTAATTTCCCTAAGCTATAGGACCATAAGTGGAAGCCCTAGGCTCTGTTGCTTTGTTTTTTAGATGTTTCAGGAAACACCATACACTTCTCCAGAGTGGCTGTTTGCAATTTACATCACGCCCATCAGCATAACAAGGCTCCCAGTTCTCCATGGCCTGTCCTGCCTTTCTGGATTTTACACTTTTTTCAGATGGCCCTTTTGACCGGGGGGCAGTGAGACTTCATTGTAGTGCAGATTTCCTTTGCAAGCTTGCTTGGTTGGCCAAAAAGGGCGTATGCGTTTTTTCCTGAATATATTCAGGAAAAAACGCATACGCCCTTTTTGGCCAAGTGCATCATTGTGGACGTTCTGCCTCTTTTCCTATGCTTTACATGCAATTCCAGTCTACCTCCTGAAATCGGTTTCCTGCAATTCTGCCCCGCTTTCAAGTCCTCTTGGCAGCCTTACTTCAACATATTTTTGGACGATAGCTGTCATTTAGAACTCTGCAGGTGTGTGAATTACAGGGCCCCTGAGCTCCTTTCTTCAACTCGCTTTCTTGTGAGCTGGCTGCAACACTGCAGGATTGCTTCAGGCCCTAGTGTGGTTCCGGCATGGCTCGCTGAGCCTTTGGTTAATTCCTCTTCTTGGTGGGAAATGAGAGTTAAATTTACCCGTCCAGACACCTCCAGCTAGTCTCTCATTGGTTCTCCCTATTCCTGTTCATTTTCAGCAGAAATTGCCAACTGGGACAAACAGGAGGTTAAAGGCACTGACTCTCCAAGTGGGGAGAGTGTTAGTAAAGCGTCTGGAATGTTGCACCCGAGTACCAGGGGATGAAAACTGAGACACATTTGAACACGTTTCCTGATCACACGGTGGATCATACTCTGGGTTCCACATGCATGTTTTAGCTGAAGGAAGAATCCCTTAAACCTGGAGAGTTGAGAACCATGGAATGGGTACCATGCAATATGACTTCAAAGGGTCTGCATTTGCTCACCGAACCTCACCAATCCTATCATTGCTGCGTTTATGCCACTGTACACACGCTTGATTCTCTTTCGGAGACATATAAATCCATAGGTTTTAAGATTCTTACTAGTCAGGTATATTTTTAGGCGTTTAATATGGGGTGTTGAGTCCACTTCGTTGAGAAAGCAGTAGCTCTTGTCTATTACATATTTGGCTTATGGAAAGGTATCTGTGCTAATTTCAATCTCTGGTTTTATGCAGCACCCCAACTCACCTTTCCCCTTAAGCAAGCATAAGTGGCTTTTTTGCATTTGAGACCCTGTTCTGTTTTGTAATTCAGTTCCTGTGTAGCCAAGCTTACATTCCGTGTATTAGTGATATCTTATGATGTTTCTTTTTCTGTGTGACTTATTTCACTTAGAATCATCGTACCTGAATCCACTCATTATCCTGCTATGGGCCTGATGACATAGATTTCATTGCTGAGTGATATTGCATTGTACGTATGTACCACAACTTCTTTATCCATTTTTTGCTTTCTGCGATATTGAACTTGTACCGTAAACGAGGTTCTTGTAAACAGAGCCGTCCCAAACTTTGGGGTGGCTGTGTCTTTTTGATTTTAATTTCACTAAGCTATAGGACCATAAGTGGAAGTGCCCTAGGCTCTGTTGCTTTGTTTTTTAGATGTTTCAGGAAACACCATACACTTCTCCAGAGTGGCTGTTGGCAATTTACATCCTGCCCATAAGCACAAAAAGGCTCCCAGTTCTCCATGGCCTGTCCTGCCGTTCTGGATTTTACACTTTTTTCAGATGGCCCTTTTGACCGGGGGGCAGTGAGACTTCATTGTAGTGCAGATTTCCTTTGCAAGCTTGCTTGGTTGGCCAGAAAGGGCGTATGCGTTTCTTCCTGAATATATTCAGGAAGAAACGCATACGCCCTTTTTGGCCAAGTGCATCATTGTCGACGTTCTGAGTCTTTTCATATGTTTTCAATGCAGTTCCTGTCTACCTCTTGAAATCGGTTTCCTGCAATTCTGCCTTGCTGTCAGTGCCTCTTCATAGCCTTACCTCAATATACTTTTGGAAAATAGTTGGCCTTTATAACTCTGCAGGTTTTTGAATTGCAGTGGCCCTTAGCTCCATTTTTCAGCTCTTATTTTTGTGATCTTGCCTCATATCCACAGGATTTCTTCAGGCCCTATCCTTCTTCTGGGGCGCCTTGCTCTGCCTTTGGTTAATTCTTCTTCCTGATGTGAAATTAGAGTGACATGTGCCCATTGAAACCGCTACAGCTATTTTCTCACTGGTTCCCCCTATTCCCATTCATCCTCCGCACTAACTGCAGACTGTGCGATACCGGAACTTAAAGGCATTGACTCTCCATGTGGAGATGTTGTTAGTAAAGTGGCTGGAATGTTGATCCGGAGCCCCAGGAGAGGAAAATGAGGTGCGTTTTAGAAACCTTTCCCGATCATATGGTATACCATCTGCTGGATTCCCCATGCATGGTTTAGCTGTAGGAAGATTCCCTTCAACCTGGAGTGTTGGGACCCTTGGAATGAGTAGTATGAAGTATTGCATTAAACTTTCGGCAGTTGCTCACCAAAGCTCACCAATGCTCTCAGCCCCAAGTGTCCAGCCTTATGTCTTATCCAGCTGTGGGTTTATATGTGGTCATTACAGGTTGCATCACAGCCCCTGAGCGAATTTTGTAAGAATTTTTCTCTCTTTCATTGTTTCTGCGTTTTGGTTTTAAAATTTATTTCTATAATGGGGTTTAGCTCATTTTCACTGCTGTGTTTGTGCCGCTCTGCACACACTTGATTCCCTTATGGAGATATATCAATACATGGGTTTTAAGATTCTTATTACTCAGATATATTTCTCTGCGGTGTATAGGGTGTGTTGAGGCCAGTTCATTGAGCAAGGTGTAGATCTTGTCTAATACCTATTTGGTTTATTGAACGGTATCTGTGCTAATTTCAAACTCTGGTTTTATGCATCACCCCACCTCTCCTTTCCCCTTAAGCTGACATAAGTGTGTTTTCTAAATGTGAGACACTGTTCTGTTTTGTAATTCATTTTTTGTGCAGCCATATTTATCCTCCCTCTATAAGTGATATCTTATGATATGTTTCTTTTTCTGTTTGACTTATTTCAAGTAGTATTATCGGACCTAAATCCACTCTTTATCCTTCTACTAGCCTTATTACATTGATTTCATGGTGAAGAGATATTCCATTGTACATAAGTACCACATTTTCTTTATCCATTGTTCTCTTTCCTGGGATATTTAAGGTGTACTGAAGTTGAGGTTCTTGTAAACAGAGTAGCCCTAAACTGTGGTGTGCTTGTGTCTTGTTGATTTTTAGACTTCCCTAGATATACTTCCATGATTGGAAGTGCCCTATGCTCTGTAGCTCTGTTTTTTAGATGATTTAGGAACCACCATACACTTCTCCAGAGTGGCTCTCGGCAGTTCACACACTGTCCATCAGCGTATAAAGGCTCCCTGTTCTCCATGGCCTGTCCTGCATTTCTGGTTTTTACAATTTTTTCGGATGGCCCTTTTGACCGGTGGGAAATGAGACTTCTTTGTTGTGCACATTTGCATTGCTTGCTTGCTTGGTTGCCCATAAAGTGCGTATGCGTTTTTTCCTGGATATATTCAGGAAAAAACGCATACTCCCTTTTGGGCCAACTACATCATTGTCGAAATTCTGCCGCTTTTCATGTACTTTAAGGACGAGTCCAATCTATCTCTTGAAATCTGTTTCTTGCAATTCTGTCTTGCATTCAGATCCTCTTCTTTGCCTTACCTCAACATATTTTTGGACGTTAGTTTTCATTTATAACTCTGCAGGTTTGTGAATTGCAGTGACCCTGAGCTCCATTTTTTAAGTTGCTCTTTTGTGAGCTGGCCTCAAAGCCGCAGGATTGCTTCAGGCCCTATTTTGGCTCCGGCGAGGCGGGCTGAGCCTTTTTTTAATTCTTACTCTTAATGGGAAATTAGAGTGACATGTGCCCGTCCAAACCCCTACAACTATTCTCTCATTGGTTCCCCCTCTTCCCGTTCATCCTCCTCACAATTTGCAAAATGTGTGAAACAGAAGTTTAAATGTGCTGATTCTCTAAGTGGGGAGATTCTAAGTAACGTGGCTGGAATGATGAACAGGAGCACCAGGAGAGGATAAATGAGGTGCATTTTAGACACATCTCCCGATCACATGGTGTTTTCCATGCATGTTTTCCATGCATGTTTTAGCTGTAGGAAGATTCCTTGAACCTGCAGATTTGGGACCCATTGAATGGGTACCAGGTAGTATTACTTTAAAGGGTGTGCATTTCCTCACCCAACCTCACATTTCTCTTAGCGCGAACAGTTTCCAGCCTTATGTCTCATCCTGCTGTGGGTCTAGATGTGTTCAATCCATGTTGCATCACCGTCCCTGAGGAAAAGTTGTAAGAGGTTTTCTCTGTCTCTCTGTCGTTTATTTTTTTCAATTTATTACTATATTGGTTACAACTGATTTTCAAAGCTCTGTTTCTTGCTGCTGTACATCCACTTGATTCACGTACAGAGAGACATCAATAAATTCTTTTTCAGATTCTTACCAGTCATAGATATTCTTTTCCGGTGACTTGAGTGTGCTGAGTGCAGTTCTTTTAGCTACCGTGTAGGCCTTGTTGATTATCAGTTTGGTATTTGGAATGGTATCTTTGCTAATTTCAACCTCCTGGATGATGCCTCACCCCTCCCCACCTTTCCCGTTTAGCAGCCTTACGCGTGTTTTCTACATATTTGACTATGTTTTTGTTTTGTAATTTATTTCATGTGTAGCCATTTTGGATTCCACCTTTAAGTGATATCTTATGATATGTGTCTTTTTCTTTTTGAATTATGTCACTTAGAATGATCATACGTAACTCCTCCGGAGTTGTTACAACTGGCCATATTTCATTGATTTCCAGGCTGAGTAATATTCCACTCTACATAAGTACCACATCTCTATCCATTTTTTCCCTCCAGAGACATTTAAGTTATATCCTAGTCGAGGATCTTTTAAACAGAGAGGCAGTAAACATTGGGGTGCCTGTGTCCTCTCGATTTTTGTTTTTCCCAAGATATACGCCCATGAGTGCAAGTGCCCTATGCTCTGTAGCTCATTTTTTAGATGCTTTAGTAAACACAATACACTTCTCCAGAATGGCCGTTGGCAATATACATTTCCACTATAAGCCTCACAGGGCTCCCTCTTCTCCTTGCCCTGTCCTGCATTTCTGGTGTTTACACTTTATGAGGATGGCTTTTCTGACTGATGCGAAGTGATATCTTTTGTAGTATTGATTTCCAGTGCCCACCTGTTTGGTTGGCTAAAAAAGTGTATGCCCTTTTCTTGAATATATACAGAAAAAAACGCATACAGCCTTTTTGGCCAACTGCAATGTTGGCAATGTTCAGCCCCTTTTCTTGTGCTTAATGGCGAGTCCTTTCTACCTCCTCAAATCCCTTTCCTGCCATTCTCCCTTGCTTACCAATCCTTTTCTTTGACTTTCCTCAAGACATTTTTCAGTGATAGATATTTTCAACTCTGCAGTTTCGTGAATTTTACTGCCCCTGAGTTCCATTGTTCAACTTGTGTTTATGGGAACTGGCCACAAAGCAGTGGGATTTCCTCAAGCCCTATACTGTTTCCATGGGCAACCCTAGCCTTTGGTCAATTCGTCTTCCTGATTGGAAATTAGAGTGACATGTGCCTGTCTGAACACCTAGGACTTGTCTCTCATTGTTCCTCATCCTTCTGCTTCATCCTCTGGGCAAATTCCAAACTGTACGCAACAGGATGTTGACAGTGCTGACATCTCCAAGTGGGGAGACTGTTAGTAAAGACGCTGGAGGGGTGAACCCGAGCACCAGGAGATGAGGAGATGAGATGCCTTTTCCAAATTCTTCCCGATCAGACGGTATACCATCCTCTGGGTGTGACAGACATGTTTTAGCAGTAGGAAGGGTCCCATTCATGTAAGGAGAACACCAGGGCTTTTTCAAAATCAGTGTCTCCCCGAAACCCAAACTGGGGAAATTTTTAAGCTACGGCTACACATATGTTCATTAAGGGCCTTGGGAAGTAGGCAGAGTCCAAACTTTAGATGATTGAAGTCTTCAGGGTCAGAAGCACTCACCACCGGCTTCCCTTAGGTTACACTTTAACTGTCATTGATAGATGATGTCAATAAAAATATCTATTCTTTTTCCGATTATTTCCCCTTATAGGTTATTGCAAAATATTGAGTGTAGTTCCCTGTGCTATACAGTAGTTCCTTGTTGATGATCTATTTTATACATAGCAGTGTGTATGTTTTAATTCCAAACTGTTAATTTATCCCTCCTCCCACCTTTCCCCTTTGATAATAATAAATTATAAGATTTTATACTTCTCAGAAATGGGGGAGCTGAAAGAGAGGTATCATTTTCAATGGAAAAGCATTTAAAACAAGATTGAAGCTTTAACCAAGATTATTAGATGTACATCCTTGGAAAGAAATCACTTCATTTCTCTAATATTGACCTGACAAATAAGACAAACCTTTTCACTGAACTTGCTTATAATAAAGTGATGGAAATATCAAATGGAAGTGTTAGAAACATCTTATTTTACCCGAGCCTTATAAACTGTTCTATGTTAACTACAGTTTGGCTCACACATCTGTTCATTGAAGTTACAGTAGTCTCAATTTCTGTTACTGATCCTCCAGAGTGGACCCCAACAAGTGTCCCCCTGCCCAGTGTCATTGGGGCCAAAAGATCGAGACTGAGTTTGGTTCACAAGCAAAGGAAACTTTATATTTTGATCAGAGAATGGAGAGGTGAGAGCATGCACTACCCCGTGGGCTGTGGGCTGGGCTGCTGTGTAGAGATCCTGTCAGAGTCAGTGGGAGGGAGGGGGCGGAGCTCTCGAGGGCCGGGTTGGCTGCAGCTCAGGCTCTATATCTCGGAGTCTGCACTGGGCCCCAGGAGCTGAGGTGTCGACCCAGCCATTCTGCACTAGGAAATCTGGTCTGAAGTGCCGGGTGTGGAACCTCTGTATGCGGGACCCTAGGAGCACGTGAAATTAGACAAAGCACAAAGGATAAAAAAGGTCAGACTTGACTTTATTGCCCAGATTCTATTTTTATCTCCCAGGGATTTTTAATGGGCTTTGCTGGGGACAAACCCCTCCTCTGCCTTTTGTCCCATTCCTCATTCTTGGAGTGCTGAGGGTGCAGACCCTTCTTCTGTAACTGCTGAGTGCTGAGTTGGGAGCCCTCATACCAGGGGACGAGGGTCAGAACTTCTCCCCAGCAGCCTCCAGGTGACGTTGATTGGCCCCAGGACCCCTGCCTCCCTGCTCGTCCGCCTGAGCACCAGCATTGGAAGTGTTATAGATTCTAATGACCTTTAAGGGTCCAGGAAAGAGATGTGCAGAGACGCTGTGGGGGCCGGTTTCACCCCGCCCCACATTTGTTCGGCCACCTTAGGCTGACCGTTTCTGCCAGCCTAGATGCTCTGACCAGTAGTCTGCTCTTTCTTCAATTAGGTCCCTGAATTAACGTAAAAACAGAACCAGGTGTCAGAGCCCTGCCCGCTCAACTCCCAGACAGTCCAGGGTCAGTGGTGATCAAGGACCATGATGGCCACTGAGTCAACAGCCTTTTGAAGTAAACAGGAGTCCAGCCGGTCTTATTGGCCACCATCATCACGGTGTCTGTAGGCTTTTCTATGGTGACAGTGTGATATACGGTTCCCCCGCCAAGATTATTAGCTCCCCTCCGGGTGCAGTAAGTCCTGCAAGCAGTAGTCTACTCCTTCGGGACACACTATTGTTGTTTTATGAGAGAAACTCCAGGTCAAGTGATGTTCACACGAGTCGTCATGGTGCCCTGCTGCCCCCGGTTATCTCTCTGGATGTTGGAGTTGGAGGGCCTCCTCACTCGAGGTCGGTGTGCCCACGGAGCGAACCCTGCAACTTCAGGGCATGGTTGGTGATTAGGATCACCACGTGGGGTCCTTTTCCCTTAGGAGGGAGGTGGCCTTTTGGGCTGCTGATTTCCAGGTTTTTAGATACCGCCAGTATCTTGGCCAGATGTGGCAGTGGGCCAAGCCCCTTGGTGACTGTAGTTTATCCTACCTGGATGGCATTCTTGCGTTGTTCCATTTCAAGTGGTCCCAGTTTGTGCACTAATTCTCCAATGGCGATTCACCTTTCACCGGGAATGGAAAGGTCAAAGGGTTTAGCTCAATTAGGGAGTTCCAGGGCAAGGGTCTGAATTGACTGCTCTTTCCATTCTTGAAAGGCCACTTCTGGATTCTGTTCAAAAGGATCATCATCTTTTCCTTTCAGTGTTTCATATAGAGGCCCAGCTAGTAGACTGTAGTTAGGGATCCAGAAGCAGCAAACCCTGGCCTCCCCAGGAACCCCTAAGCTGTCTTCTCGTTTTAGAAAGGGGTAAGGCTGCAAATGGTTTCTTCCCTTTCCTGGGATGGGCTTCTCCGACCTTGTGTGAGAATGAAGCCCAGGCAGGTCACCGCAGTCTGTGATATTTGAGCTTTTTCTTGGACAACTTCTATCCTTTATTGGCTTGGTAGTTCAGAGGCCTCCTTAGTAGGGCTGGCAATCAGAATGTCGTCTGCATATTGAAGGAGGGTTTCCTTTTCCAGAGGTAGAACTTTTCGGTCTTTAGCTAAGCTTTCCCCAAAGATGGTGTGGGAATTTTTGAACCCTTGGGGCAAGACGGCCCGGAAGTATTGTTTTAGTTGTATGTTGAGTCCTGCCACTCACAAGCCAAAATTTCTTGTGACTCTGGGACTAATGGAATACAAAAGAAGGCATCATTGAAGACTAATACAGAATACCATGTCCTGGTGGTTGGTAGAATGACCAGCAGGGTGTAGGAATTAGGAGCAACTGGAGGTATATCCTCGGTGGCTTCACTGACTGTCCTGACATCCTTTACCAGGTCCCCAGCAGCCCATGGAGCTCTCGTGGTCAGGCCAATCCCAGGATATGGAGCTCTCCTGGGCAGGTACCCCACCCCCAAGCCAGCCCACGGGGCTCTCGTGGTCAGGCCCCTCCCAGGATACAGAGCTACCCTTGCAGGTACCGTGGCAGGGCTGGGCACACAGGAACCGTGCACATAGCCCTCATTGAAGAGCACCCCCAGCTCACCTGTCGCTCAGAGCTGACACAGAGCACCTCAGAGCAGGACTTGAACTAACAAACAGCAGCTCCGACAGGTCTGTGACCCTGGGCATCACTCTGTGTGGCCTCCCTCCACCTGGTCTTCCAGAGACTTCCACTGCACCCGGGGCACCAGGCCTCTGTCTCCAACCACCACCCACCCCTCCTCTCCCTGACTCCTGGGTTCCTCTCATTAGGAGAGGGTTTTCTTGAAGTTGTCTCCCACTCATGGGCCAGATAAAATGATTAGAAAACAAGCCAAAGCTGCAGCCCCTTGTCTATCCTGACTCTCAGGAGCCCACACCTGTTCCTTGGACCTGGCCGGTTCAGCAAGTTCCATTTTCTGCAACTGTGAGCCCCTGAGGGGTGACGATTGGCTGACCTGGGCAGCCTTACGGTGCCGGCCAGCCCTCCCCAGGTGTGCCTGGGTTGAGATCAATATAAATACCACTCCAGGCAGCAAGAGCCCCTGCAGCTGTGTCTGACGCCATTTTCTCTGCCCTGTCAGCAGTCTCGGGGCTGGGCTGGTGGGAGGGAGTGAGAGGCCACGGCTTTGTGGGTGGCCCAGTGTGAGTGGGGCTCTGCTGGACTTTCTGCAGCAGTTGCCAGGCTGCCACCTGCTAAAGAAGAGGATGTGTCACCCATACCTGCTGCTGGAATTGCTCCCTGGGCAGAGGTGAGGAAGGAAAAAAGCAGTGGGGGCAGGGACAGGACGGGTATCTCAGGCAGGGAAATGGAAATCTTCCAGAAGAGCACCCAGGGCCAGGACCATCCTGGCTGGCCTGCAGGCACCAAGTCAGCTGGCATGCTGTCACTCGTGTGGCTCCATGGCCCTTCCTCTAGGCTTTCAAGTCCTTGTATATATTCAGGTGTTTTACCTGGGAAGGGTGGGAACAGTTCAGCAGCAACTGGCCTGGGGCTCAGCTCACGTTTACTCACAGATGCCTCGGCACGGTGCCCCAGCTTTGCAATGAGGACGCTTGTTGTGTGGGGGCTGCTGGCTGAATGGGAGACGATTCCCCACCACTGACCAACTTCAGAATTGTTTACAACTGGAGCAAGTGCCCTGATACGGTTTTCCTCTGAGTAACTGGTGGGTTCTGTTTTTTTTTTCTCTTTTTCGTTTTTGGTTCAAGGTAGATTTTATTCTTCTTTTTTGTATTTACAGATATAAGCATGGAAATAATTTATTCATATAAATACATGTATGTGAAGGGAATAATTGTTTTTTCTGTTTTATTTTTTAAATTTTATTTCTTTTTAATTTTGAATTTTATTTTATATTTTTATACAGCAGGTTCTTATTGGTTATCTATTTTATACATATAAATGTTTACATGCCAATCCCAATCTCTCAACTCCTCCCACCACCACCACCCCCAAGAGCTTTCCCCCCTTGTTGTCCATACGATTGTTGTCTACATCTGTTGCTCTATTTATGCCTTGCAAAATGGTTAATCTGTACAGTTTTTCTAGGTTCCACATATATGCATGAATATACAAGATTTGTTTTTCTCTTTCTGACTTACTTCACTCTGTATGACAGTCTCTAGATCCATCGACGTCTCTACAAATGACCCAGTTTCATTCCTTTCATGGCTTAGTAATATTCCATTTTATATATGTACCACATCTTTATGCATTCGTCTGTCTGTGGGCATTTAGGTTGCTTCCATTACCTCGATATTGTAAATAGTGATGCAATGAACATTACGGTGAATGTCTCTTTTTGATTTATGGTTTTGTCTGGGTATATGTCCAGTACTGGGATTGCTGTATCATATGGTAATTCTATTATTAGTTTCTTAAGAAACTCCATATTGTTCTCCATAGTGACTGTATCAATTTATATTCCCAACAATAGTGGAAGAGGCTTCCTTTTCTCCACACCCTTTCCAGCATTTGTTGTTTGTAGATTTTCAGATGATGCCCATTCTAACAGGTGTGAGGTGATACCTCATTGTTGAGTCCATTTCGATGAACAAGGGGTAGGTCTTGTCTATTACATATTTGGCTTATGGAACGGTATCTGTGCTAATTTCAAACTCTGGTTTTATGCAGCACCCCAACTCACCTTTCCCCTTAAG
This sequence comes from Pseudorca crassidens, assembly GCF_039906515.1. Lineage (NCBI taxonomy): Eukaryota > Metazoa > Chordata > Mammalia > Artiodactyla > Delphinidae > Pseudorca > Pseudorca crassidens. Next base: position 3,274,763 of record NW_027135940.1, read on the forward strand.
CAAGCATAAGTTGGTTTTCTAAACTTGAGACCCTGTTCTGTTTTGTAATTCAGTTCATGTGTAGCCAAGTTTACATTCCGTGCATTAGTGATACCTTATGATGTTTCTTTTTCTGTGTTACTTGTTTCACTTAGAATCACCGTGCCTCAATCCACTCATTATGCTGGTACAGGCCTGGTGACACAGATTTCATTGCTGAGTGATATTGCATTGTACATAAGTACCACAACTTCTTTATCCAGTTTTTGCTCTCTGTGATATTGAACTTGGACCGTAAACGAGGTTCTTGTAAACAGAGCCATCCCAAATTTTGGGGTGGCTGTGTCTGTTTGATTTTAATTTCCCTAAGCTATAGGACCATAAGTGGAAATGCCCTAGACTCTGTTGCTTTGTTTTTCAGATGTATCAGGAAACACCATACACTTCTCCAGAGTGGCTGTTGGCAATTTACATCCCGCCCATCAGCATAACAAGGCTCCTTTTTCCCCATGGCCTGTCTTGCCTTTCTGGATTTTACACTTTTTTCAGATGGCCCTTTAGACCGGGGGGAAGTGACACTTCATAGTAGTTCGGATTTCCATTGCAAGCTTGCTTGGTTTGCCAAAAAGGGCGTATGTGTTTTTTCCTGAATATATTCAGGAACAAACTCATACGCCCTTTTTTTGCCAAGTGCATCATTGTCGATGTTCTGCCTCTTTTCCTATGCTTTAAATGCAAATCCAGTCTACCTCCTGAAATCGGTTTCCTGAAATTCTGCCCCGCTTTCAAGTCCTCTTGGCAGCCTTACTTCAATATATTTTTGGACGATAGCTGTCATTTATAACTCTGCAGGTTTGTGAATTACAGGGCCCCTGAGCTCCTTTCTTCAACTCGCTTTCTTGTGAGCTGGCCGCAAACCCGCAAGACTGCTTCAGGCCCTAATCTGCTTCTGGCAGGGCACGCTGAGCCTTTGGTTAATTCCTCTTCCTGGTGGGAAATGAGTGTTAAATATGCCCGTCCAGACACCTACCTCACTCTCAACCCCTTGGTGATGTGGGTCCTCTGGTTTGTGGCCACCTTTGCTGGGTTCCTCACCTTTCGATGATGTGGCCCCACTAGTGTGAGGACACTCCTGCCTGGTTCTCATCTACGTGGTTATGTGGACCCCCTGGTGAGAGTCTGTTCCTGGCTGTGTTCCTCACCCTTCTGTGAGGGAGGTCACTGCTGATAGGTCACTCCTGCATGGCTGGCACACATTGCCTTGGTGAAGTCAGCCATGTGGTGGCAGTAGGAGCGTGCTGAGGATCTCCTCCCCTCGGTGATGAGGGCCCTCTTGCGTCAGGCCCTAACTGCTGGGCTCCCCAACTTTTCTTAGTGAGCCCAATGATGCTTGGGCACTCCTCTTAGGATCCCATCTCAATGGGGATGTGGGCCTTCTGCTCTGAAGTCCCAACGGCTGGGTTGTTCACATTTTCATGATGTGGGCTCTCTGGTGTTAGTTCACAGAGGCCTGGATCCCATAGCCTCTGTGCTCTTGGCCACCTGTTGGGAGGTTCCAACTGCTGGATTCCTCACTTTTTTAATTTTTTGGGTCTTCTGTTGTGAGGATCCTCCTGCCTGCCTCACTCTCAGCCCCTTCGTGATGTGTGTCGTCTGGTCTGAGGCCACATGTGCTGGGTTCCTCACCTTTCGATGATGTGGGACCAATGGTCTTAGGAGACTCCTGCCTGGTTCACATCCCCTTGGTGATGTGGGCCCTCTGTTGAGAGTCTGATCCTGGCTGGGTTCCTCACCCATCTGTGAGGTGGGCCGTCTGCTGTGAGGTCACTCCTGCCTGGCTTGCTCACCTCGCCTTGTGGACATGAGCCCTCTGGTGGCACTTGGAGCCTGCTGGGAGCCTCCTCCCCTCGGTGATGAGGGCCCTCTGGCGTCAGGCCCTAACTGCTGGTCTCCCCACATTTTGTGATGTGCGCCCAGTGGTGCGAGGACACTCCAGCCAGGTTCACCTCCCCATTGGGATGTGGGCCTTCTGCTCTGAGGTACCAACGCCTGGGTTGCTCACAGTTTCATGATGTGGGCTCTCTGCTATTAGTTCACTCCTGCCTGCATCCCATAGCTTCTGTGCTCTCGGCCACCTGCTGGGAGGTTCCAACTGCTGGATTCCTCACCTTTCTTATTCTTTGGGCCCTCTGTTTTTAGGCTACTCCTGCCTGCCTCACTCCCATTCCCTTTGTGATATGTGTCCTCTGATTTGAGGCCACATGTGCTGGGTTCCGCACCTTTCGATGATGTGGCCCCACTGGAGGGAAGACAGTCCTGACTGGTTCCCATCCCCTTGCTGATGTGGGCCCTCAGGTGAGAGTCTGATCCTGGCTGGGTTCCCCACCCGTCTGTGAGGTGGCCCCTCTGCTGTGAGGTCATTCATGCCTGTCTGGCACACGTCACCTTGGCGACGTGGGCCCTCTGGTGGCAGTTGGAGTGTGCTGGGATCCTCCTCCCCTCAGTGATGAGGGCCCTCTTGCCTTAGGCCATAACTGCTGGGCTCCCCACATTTTCTGATGTGTGCCAAGTGAGTGAGGACACTCTTGCCAGGTTCCCATCCCCATGGGGATATGGGCCTTCTGCTCTGAGGTCAAAACGGCTGGCTTGCTCACAGTACCATGATGTGGGCCCTCTGCTGTGAGTTCACTCCGGCAAGGATCCCTTATCATCGGTGCTCTGAGCCGCCTGCTGGGAGGTTCCAACTGCTGGATTCCTCAACTTTTTTATTCTATGTGCCCTCTGTTGTGAGGCTCCTCCTGCCTGCCTCACTGCCAGCCCCTTGGTGATGACTGTCCTATGGCTTGAGGCCACATGTGCTGCGTTCCTCACCTTTCGATGATGTGGCCCCACTCGTGTGAGGACACTCCTGCCTGGTTCCCATCCCCTTGGTGAGGTGGGCCCTCTGGCGAGAGTCTAATCCTGGCTGGGTTCCTCAACGTTCTGTGAGGTAGGCCCTCTGCTGTGAGGTCACTCCTGCCTGGCTGGCACACGTCACCTTGGAGACGTGAGCCCTCTGGTGGCAGTTGGAGCGTGCAGGGTGCCTCCTCCTCTCGGTGATGACGGCCCTCTGGCATCAGGCCCTAAATGGTGGGCTCCCCACATTTTCTGATGTGCGCCCAGTGGTGCGAGGACACTCCAGCCAGGTTCCCATTCCCATGGGGATGTGGGCCTTCTGCGCTGAGGTCCCAACGCCTGGGTTGCTCACAGTTTTATGATGTGGGCCCTCTGCTGTGAGTTCACTGCGGCCTGGATCCCATAGCCTCGGTGTTCTGAGCCGCCTGCTGGAAGGTCTAAATGCTGGAATCCTCACGTTTTTTATATTATGTGCCCTGTGTTGTGAGGCTACTCCTGCCTGCCTCACTCCAAGGCCCTTGGTGATGTGGGTCCTCTGGTTTGAGGACACATGTGCTGGGTTCCTCACCTTAAGATGATGAGGCCCCACTGGTGTGAGGATAATCCTGACTGGTTCCCATCCCCTTTGTGATGTGGGCCCTCTGGTGAGAGTCTGATCCTGGCTGGGTTCCTCACCCATCTGTGAGGTGGGCCCTCTACTATCAGGTAACTCTTGCCTGGCTTGCTCACCTCGCCTTGTTAACATGAGCCCTCTGGTGGCACTTGGACCCTGCTGGGAGCTTCCTCACCTCTGTGATGAGGGCCCTCTGACGTCAGGCCCTAACTGCTGGGCTCCCCAACTTTTCTTAGTGAGCCCAGTGATGCTCGGGCACTCCTCTTAGGTTCCCATCTCCATGGGGATGTGGGCCTTCTGCTCTGAGGTTCCAACGGCTGGGTTGATCACAATTTCATGATGTGGGCTCTCTGGTGTTAGTTCACTGTGGCCTGGATCCCATAGCCTCTGTGCTCTTGGCCGCCTGCTGGGAGGTTCCAACTGCTGGATTCCTCACTTTTTTAATTTTTTAGGCCCTCTGTTGTGAGGATCCTCCTGCCTGCCTCACTCCCAGCCCCTTCGTGATGTGTGTCGTCTGGTTTGAGGCCACATGTGCTGGGTTCCTCACCTTTCGATGATGTGGGACCAATGGTCTTAGGAGACTCCTGCCTGGTTCACATCCCCTTGGTGATGTGGGCCCTCTGTTGAGAGTCTGATCCTGGCTGGGTTCCTCACCCTTCTGTGAGGTGGGCCGTCTGCTGTGAGGTCACTCCTGCTTGGCTTGCTCACCTCGCCTTGTGGACATGAGCCTTCGGTGGCACTTGGAGCCTGCTGGGAGCCTCCTCCCCTTGGTGATGAGGGCCCTCTGGCGTCAGGCCCTAACTGCTGGGCTCCCCACATTTTGTGATGTGCGCCCAGTGGTTCGAAGACACTCTATCCAGGTTCACATCCCCATTGGGATGTGGGTCTTCTGCTCTGAAGTCCCAACGGCTGGGTTGTTCACAGTTTCATGATGTGGGCTCTCTGCTGTTAGTTCACTCTGGCCTGGATGCCATAGCCTCTGTGCTCTGGGCCGCCTGCTGGGAGGTTCCAACTGCTCGATTCCTCAACTTTTGTATTCTATGGGTCCTGTGTTGCGATGCTCCTCCTGCCTGCCTCACTCGCAACCCCTTCGTGATGTGGGTCCTCTGGTTTGAGGCCACATGTGCTGGGTTCCGCAACTTTCAATGATGTGGCCCCACTGGTGTGAGGACACTCCTGCCTGGTTCCCATCCCCTTGGTGATGTGGGCCTTCTGGTGACAGTCTTATCCTGGCTGGGTTCCTCACTCTTCTGTGAGGTAGGCCCTCTGCTGTGAGGTCAATCCTGCCTGACTTGCACACATCACCTTGGCGACGTGGGCCCTCTGTTGGCACATGGAACCTGCTGGGAGCCTCCTGCCCTCGGTGATGACGGCCCTCTAGCATCAGGCCATAACTGCTGGGCTCCCCACGTTTTCTGATGTGAGCCCAGTGATGCCAGGACACTCCTGTCAGGTTCCCATCCCCATGGGGATGTGGGCTTTCTGCTCTGAGGTCCCAACGCCTGGGTTGCTCACAGTTTCATGATGTGGGCTCTCTGGTGTTAGTTCACTCCTGCCTGCATCCCATAGCTTCTGTGCTCTCGGCCGCCTGCTGGGAGGTTCCAAATGCTGGATTCCTCACCTTTTTTATTCTTTGGGCCCTCTGTATTTAGGCTACTCCTACCTGCCTCACTCCCATCCCCTTTGTGATGTATGTCCTCTGATATGAGGCCGCATGTGCTGGGTTCCTCACCTTTCGATGATGTGGCCCCACTGGTGGGAGGACAGTCCTGACTGGTTTCCATCCCCTTGGTGTTGTGGGCCCTCTGGCGAGAGTCTCATCCTGCCTCGGTTCCTCACCCTTCTGTGAGATAGGCCCTCTGCTGTGAGGTCACTACTGCCTGGCTGACGCATGCCTCCTTGTAGACGTGGGCCCTCTGTTGGCAGTTGGAACCTGCTGGGAGTCTCCTCCCCTCAGTTATGAGGGCCCCCTGGCGTCAGGCCCTAACTGCTGGGCTCCTAACATTTTCTGATATGTGCTAAGTGGTGCGAGGCCACTCCTGCCAGGTTCCCATCCCAATGGGGATGTGGGCCTTCTGTTCTGAGGTCCCAACGGCTGGGCTGCTCACAGGTTCATGATGTGGGCCGTCTGTTGTGAGTTCACTGCGGCCTGGATCTCATAGCCTCGGTGCTCTGGGCCACTTGCTGGGAGGTTCCAACTGCTGGATTCCTCAACTTTTATATTCTATGGACCCTGTGTTGTGAGGCTGGTCCTGCCAGCCTCGTTCCGAACCCCTTAGTGATGTGGTTCCTCTGGTTTGAGGCTACATGTGCTGGGATCCTCACCTTTCGATGATGTTGTCCCACTGGTTTGGGGACACTCCTGCCTTGTTCCCATCCCCTTGGTGATGTGGACCCTCTGGTGAGAGTCTGATCCTGGCTGTGTTCCTCACCCTTCTGTGAGGTGGGCCCTCTGCTGTGAGGTCACTCCTCACCTTTCTTATTTTTGGGCCCTCTTTTGTGAGGCTCCTCCTGCCTGCCTCACTCCCAGCCCCTTGATGATGGGTGTCCTATGGTTTGAAGCCACATGTTCTGGGTTCCTCAGCTTTAGATGATGTGGCCCTACTCATGTGAGGACACTCCTGCCTGGTTCGAATCCATTTGGTGATGTGGGCCCTCTGGTGCGAGTGTGATCCTGACTGGGTTCATCACACTTCTCTGAGGTGGGCCCTCTGCTGTGAGGTCATTCGTGCCTGGTTGGCACACATCACCTTGGCGACGTCAGCCCTCTGGTGGCAGTTGGAGCCTGCTGGGAGCCTCCTTCCCTTGGTGATGAGGGTCCTCTGGCGTCAGGCCCTAACTGCTGGTCTCCCAAAATTTTCTGATACGTTCTCAGTGGTGCGAGGACACTCCTACCAGATTTATATCCCCATGGGGATGTGGGCCTCCTGCTCTGAGGTCCCAATGGCTGGGTTGCTCAGTTTCATGACATGGGCCCTCTTCTGTGAGTTCACTGTGGCCTGGATCCCATAGCCTCGGTGCTCTGGGCCGCCTGCTGGGAGGTTCCAACTGCTGGATTCCTCACTTTTTTGTTCTATGGGCCCAGTGTTGTGAGGCTACTCCTGCCTGCCTCACTCCGAGGCCCTTGGTGATGTGGGTCCTCTGGTTTGAGGACACATGTGCTGAGTACCTCACCTTTCGATGATGTGGCCCCACTGGTGTGAAGACACTCCTGCCTGGTTCCCATCCCCTTGGTGATGTGGGCCCTCTGGTGAGAGTCTGATGTTGGCTGATTTTCTCACCCTTCTGTGAGCTGGGACCTCTGCTGTGAGGTAACTCCTGCCTGGCTTGCTCACGTTGCCTTGACAACGTGAGCCTTCAGGTGGCAGTTGGAGCCTGCTGGGAATCTCCTCCCCTCGGTTATGAGAGCTCTGGATAAAACATATGCCCTCTTTTGCCAAGTGCATTATTTTCCAAGTTCTGTCTCTTTTCCTATGCTTTAAGAGCGACTCCCGTGTACCTTCTGAAATCGGTTTCCAGCAATTCTGCACCGTTTTCAAGTCCTCTTGGCAGCCTTACTTCAATATATTTTTGGATGATAGCTGTCATTTATAACTCTGCAGGTGTGTGAATTATAGGGCCCCTGAGCTCCTTTCTTCAACTTGCTTTTTTCTGAGCTGGCCGCAACACCGCAGGATTGCTTCAGGCCCTAGTGTGGTTCCGGCATGGCTCGCTGAGCCTTTGGTTAATTCCTCTTCCTGGTGGGAAATGAGAGTTAAATTTGCCCGTCCAGACTCCTCCAGCTAGTCTCTCATTGGTTCTCCCTATTCCTGTTCATTTTCCGCAGAAATTGCAAACTAGGCCCAACAGCAGATTAAAGGCACTGACTCTCCAAGTGGGGAGAGTGTTAGTAAAGTGTCTGGAATGTTGCACCCGAGTACCAGGGGACGAAAACTGAGACACATTTGAACACGTTTCCCGATCACACGGTGGATCATACTCTGGGTTCCACATGCATGTTTTAGCTGAAGGAAGAATCCCTTAAACCTGGAGAGTTGAGAACCATGGAATGGGTACCATGAAATATGACTTCAAAGGGTCTTCATTTGCTCACCGAACCTCACCAATCCTTTCACTGCTTCATTTATGCCGCTGTACACACGCTTGATTCTCTTTCGGAGACATATAAATCTATAGGTTTTAAGATTCTTACTAGTCAGGTATATTCTTAGGCGTTTAATATGGTGTGTTGAGTCCACTTCGTTGAGCAAGGAGTAGCTCTTGTCTATTACATATTTGTCTTATGGAAAGGTATCTGTGCTAATTTCAATCTCTGGTTTTATGCAGCACCCCAACTCACCTTTCCCCTTAAGCAAGCATAAGTTGGTTTTCTACATTTGAGACCCTATTCTGTTTTGTAATTCAGTTCCTGTGTAGCCAAGTTTACATTCTGTGTATTAGTGATATCTTATGATGTTTCTTTTTCTGTGTGACTTATTTCACGTAGAATCATCGTACCTGAATCCACTCATTATGCTGCTCCTGGCCTGATGACATAGATTTCATTGCTGAGTGATATTGCATTGTACGTAAGTACAACAACTTCTTTATCCATTTTTCGATTTCTGTGATATTGAACTTGTACCGTAAACGAGGTTCTTGTAAACAGAGCCGTCCCAAACTTTGAGGTGGCTGTGTCTTTTTGATTTTAATTTCCCTAAGCTATAGGACCATAAGTGGAAGTGCCCTAGGCTCTGTTGCTTTGTTTTTTAGATGTTTCAGGAAACACCATACACTTTTGCAGGTTGGCTGTTGGTAATTTACATCCCGCCCATCAGCATAAGAAGGCTCCCAGTTCTCCATGGCCTGTCCTGCCTTTCTGGATTTTACACTTTTTTCAGATGGCCCTTTTGACCGGGGTGCAGTGAGACTTCATTGTAGTGCAGATTTCCTTTGCAAGCTTGCTTGGTTGGCCAAAAAGGGCGTATGCGTTTTTTCCTGAATATATTCAGGAAAAAACGCATACGCCCTTTTTGGCCATGTGCATCATTGTGGACGTTCTGCCTCTTTTCCTATGCTTTACATGCAATTCCAGTCTACCTCCTGAAATCGGTTTCCTGCAATTCTGCCCCGCTTTCAAGTCCTCTTGGCAGCCTTACTTCAATATATTTTTGGACGATAGCTGTCATTTATAACTCTGCAGGTTTGTGAATTACAGGGCCCCAGAGGTCCTTTCTTCAACTCGCTTTCTTGTGAGCTGGCCGCAACACCGCAGGATTGCTTCAGGCCCTAGTGTGGTTCCGGCATGGCTCGCTGAGCCTTTGGTTAATTCCTCTTCTTGGTGGGAAATGAGAGTTAAATTTACCCGTCCAGACATCTCCAGCTAGTCTCTCATTGGTTCTCCCTATTCCTGTTCATTTTCCGCAGAAATTGCAAACTGGGCCAAACAGGAGGTTAAAGGCACTGACTCTCCAAGTGGGGAGAGTGTTAGTAAAGCATCTGGAATGTTGCACCCGAGTACCAGGGGACGAAAACTGAGACACATTTGAACACGTTTCCCGATCACACGGTGGATCATACTCTGGGTTCCACATGCATGTTTTAGCTGAAGGAAGAATCCCTTAAACCTGGAGAGTTGAGAACCATGGAATGGGTACCATGCAATATGACTTCAAAGGGTCTGCATTTGCTCACCGAACCTCACCAATCCTATCACTGCTGCATTTATGCCGCTGTACACACGCTTGATTCTCTTTCGGAGACATATAAATCCATAGGTTTTAAGATTCTTACTAGTCAGGTATATTCTTAGGCGTTTAATATGGGGTGTTGAGTCCACTTCGTTGAGCAAGCAGTAGCTCTTGTCTATTACATATTTGGCTTATGGAAAGGTATCTGTGCTAATTTCAATCTCTGGTTTTATGCAGCACCCCAACTCACCTTTCCCCTTAAGAAAGCATAAGTTGGTTTTCTACATTTGAGACCCTATTCTGTTTTGTAATTCAGTTCCTGTGTAGCCAAGTTTACATTCCGTGTATTAGTGATATCTTATGATGTTTCTTTTTCTGTGTGACATATTTCACTTAGAATCATCGTACCTGAATCCACTCATTATGCTGCTATGGGCCTGATGACAGAGATTTCATTGCTGAGTGACATTGCAGTGTACGTTAGTACCACAACTTCCTTATCCATTTTTAGCTTTCTGCGATATTGAACTTGTACTGTAAACGAGGTTCTTGTAAACAGAGCCGTCCCAAACTTTGGGGTAGCTGTGTCTTTTTGATTTTAATTTCCCTAAGCTATAGGACCATAAGTGGAAGTGCCCTTGGCTATCTTGCTTTGTTTTTTAGATGTTTCAGGAAACACCATACACTTCTCCTGAGTGGCTGTTGGCAATTTACATCCCGCCCATCAACATAACAAGGCTCCCAGTTCTCCATGGCCTGTCCTACCTTTCTAGATTTTACACTTTTTTCAGATGGCCCTTTTGACCGGGGGGCAGTGAGACTTCATTGTAGTGCAGATTTCCTTTGCAAGCTTGCTTGGTTGGCCAAAAAGGGCGTATGCGTTTTTTCCTGAATATATTCAGGAAATAACGCATACGCCCTTTTTGGCCAAGTGCATCATTGTGGACGTTCTGCCTCTTTTCCTATGCTTTACATGCAATTCCAGTCTACCTCCGGAAATCGGTTTCCTGCAATTCTGCCCCACTTTCAAGTCCTCTTGGCAGCCTTACTTCAATATATTTTTGGACGATAGCTGTCATTTATAACTCTGCAGGTTTGTGAATTACAGTGCCCCTGAGCTCCTTTCTTCAACTCGCTTTCTTGTGAGCTGGCCGCAACACCGCAGGATTGCTTCAGGCCCTAGTGTGGTTCCGGCATGGCAGGCTGAGCCTTTGGTTAATTCCTCTTCTTGGTGGGAAATGAGAGTTAAATTTACCCGTCCAGACATCTCCAGCTAGTCTCTCATTGGTTCACCCTATTCCTGTTCATTTTCCGCAGAAATTGCAAACTGGGCCAAACAGGAGGTTAAAGGCACTGACTCTCCAAGTGGGGAGAGTGTTAGTAAAGCGTCTGGAATGTTGCACCCGAGTACCAGGGGACGAAAACTGAGACACATTTGAACACGTTTCCCGATCACACGGTGGATCATACTCTGGGTTCCACATGCATGTTTTAGCTGAAGGAAGAATCCCTTAAACCTGGAGAGTTGAGAACCATGGAATGGGTACCATGCAATATGACTTCAAAGGGTCTGCATTTGCTCACCGAACCTCACCAATCCTATCACTGCTGCGTTTATGCCGCTGTACACACACTTGATTCTCTTTCGGAGACATATCAATCCATAGGTTTTAAGATTCTTACTAGTCAGGTATATTTTTAGGCGTTTAATATGGGGTGTTGAGTCCACTTCGTTGAGCAAGCAGTAGCTCTTGTCTATTACATATTTGGCTTATGGAAAGGTATCTGTGCTAATTTCAATCTCTGGTTTTATGCAGCACCCCAACTCACCTTTCCCCTTAAGCAAGCATAAGTTGGTTTTCTCCATTTGAGACCCTATTCTGTTTTGTAATTCAGTTCCTGTGTAGGCAAGTTTACATTCCGTGTATTAGTGATATCTTATGATGTTTCTTTTTCTGTGTGACTTATTTCACTTAGAATCATCGTGCCTGAATCCACTCATTATGCTGCTACTGGCCTGATGACATAGATTTCATTGCTGAGTGATATTGCATTGTACGTAAGTACCACAAATTCTTTATCCATTTTTTGCTTTCTGCGATATTGAACTTGTACCGTAAACGAGGTTCTTGTAAACAGAGCCATTCCAAACTTTGGGGTGGCTGTGTCTTTTTGATTTTAATTTCCCTAATCTATAGGACCATAAGTGGAAGTGCCCTAGGCTCTGTTGCTTTGTTTTTTAGATGTTTCAGGAAACACCATACACTTCTCTAGAGTGGCTGTTGGCAATTTACATCCCGCCCATCAGCCTAACGAGGCTCCCAGTTCTCCATGGCCTGTCCTGCCTTTCTGGATTTTACACTTTTTTCAGATGGCCCTTTTGACCGGGGGGCAGTGAGACTTCATTGTAGTGCAGATTTCCTTTGCAAGCTTGCTTGGTTGGCCAAAAAGGGCGTATGCGTTTTTTCCTGAATATATTCAGGAAAAAACGCATACGCCCTTTTTGGCCAAGTGCATCATTGTGGACGTTCTGCCTCTTTTCCTATGCTTTACATGCAATTCCAGTCTACCTCCTGAAATCGGTTTCTTGCAATTCTGCCCCACTTTCAAGTCCTCTTGGCAGCCTTACTTCAATATATTTTTGGACGATAGCTGTCATTTATAACTCTGCAGGTTTGTGAATTACAGTGCCCCTGAGCTCCTTTCTTCAACTCGCTTTCCTCTGAGCTGGCCGCAACACCGCAGGATTGCTTCAGGCCCTAGTGTGGTTTCGGCATGGCTCGCTGAGCCTTTGGTTAATTCCTCTTCCTGGTGGGAAATGAGAGTTAAATTTGCCAGTCCAGACACCTCCAGCTAGTCTCTCATTGGTTCTCCCTATTCCTGTTCATTTTCCGCAGAAATTGCAAACTGGGCCAAACAGGAGGTTAAAGGCACTGACTCTCCAAGTGGGGAGAGTGTTAGTAAAGTGTCTGGAATGTTTCACCCGAGTACCAGGGGACGAAATCTGAGACACATTTGAACACGTTTCCCGATCACACGGTGAATCATACTCTGGGTTCCACATGCATGTTTTAGCTGAAGGAAGAATCCCTTAAACCTGGAGAGTTGAGAACCATGGAATGGGTACCATGCAATATGACTTCCAAGGGTCTGCATTTGCTCACCGAACCTCACCAATCCTATCACTGCTGCGTTTATGCCGCTGTACACACGCTTGGTTCTCTTTCGGAGACATATAAATCCATAGGTTTTAAGATTCTTACTAGTCAGGTATATTCTTAGGCGTTTAATATGGGGTGTTGAGTCCACTTCGTTGAGCAAGGAGTAGCTCTTGTCTATTACATATTTGGCTTATGGAAAGGTATCTGTGCTAATTTCAATCTCTGGTTTTCTGCAGCACCCCAACTCACCTTTCCCCTTAAGCAAGCATAAGTTGGTTTTCTACATTTGAGACCCTATTCTGTTTTGTAATTCAGTTCCTGTGTAGCCAAGTTTACAATCCGTGTATTAGTGATATCTTACGATGTTTCTTTTTCTGTGTGACTTATTTCACTTAGAATCATCGTACCTGAATCCACTCATTATGCTGCTACTGGCCTGATGACATAGATTTCATTGCTGAGTGATATTGCATTGTACGTTAGTACCACAATTTCTTTATCCATTTTTCGCTTTCTGCGATATTGAACTTGTACCGTAAACGAGGTTCTTGTAAACAGAGCCGTTCCAAACTTTGGGGTGTCTGTGTCTTTTTGATTTTAATTTCCGTAATCTATAGGACCAAAAATGGAAGTGCCCTAGGCTCTGTTGCTTTGTTTTTCAGATGTTTCAGGAAACACCATACACTTCTCCAGAGTGGCTGTTGGCAATTTACATCCCGCCCATCAGCATAAGAAGGCTCCCAGTTCTCCATGGCCTGTCCTGCCTTTCTGGATTTTACACTTTTTTCAGATGGCCCTTTTGACCGGGGGCAGTGAGACTTCATTGTAGTGCAGATTTCCTTTGCAAGCTTGCTTGGTTGGCCAAAAAGGGCGTATGCGTTTTTTCCTGAATATATTCAGGAAAAAACGCATACGCCCTTTTTGTCCAAGTGCATCATTGTGGACATTCTGCCTCTTTTCCTATGCTGTACATGCAATTCCAGTCTACCTCCTGAAATCGGTTTCCTGCAATTCTGCCCCGCTTTCAAGTCCTCTTGGCAGCCTTACTTCAATATATTTTTGGACGATAGCTGTCATTTATAACTCTGCCGGTTTGTGAATTACAGGGCCCCTGAGCTCCTTTCTTCAACTCGCTTTCTTGTGAGCTGGCCGCAACACCGCAGGATTGCTTCAGGCCCTAGTGTGGTTCCGGCATGGCAGGCTGAGCCTTTGGTTAATTCCTCTTCCTGGTGGGAAATGAGAGTTAAATTTGCCCGTCCAGACACCCCCAGCTAGTCTCTCATTGGTTCTCCCTATTCCTGTTCATTTTCCGCAGAAATTGCAAACTGGGCTAAACAGGAGGTTAAAGGCACTGACTCTCCAAGTGGGGGAGAGTGTTAGTAAAGCGTCTGGAATGTTGCACCCGATTACCAGGGGATGAAAACTGAGACACATTTGAACACGTTTCCCGATCACACGGTGGATCATACTCTGGGTTCCACATGCATGTTTTAGCTGAAGGAAGAATCCCTTAAACCTGGAGAGTTGAGAACCATGGAATGGGTACCATGCAATATGACTTCAAAGGGTCTGCATTTGCTCACCGAACCTCACCAATCCTATCACTGCTGCGTTTATGCCGCTGTACACACGCTTGATTCTCTTTCGGAGACATATCAATCCATAGGTTTTAAGATTCTTACTAGTCAGGTATATTCTTAGGCGTTTAATATGTGGTGTTGAGTCCACTTCGTTGAGCAAGGAGTAGCTCTAGTCTATTACATATTTGGCTTATTGAACGGTATCTGTGTTAATTTCAATCTCTTGTTTTATGCAGCACACCAACTCACCTTTCCCCTTTAGCAAGCATAAGTTGGTTCTACATTTGAGACCCTGTTCTGTTTTGTAATTCATTTCCTGGGTAGCCAAGTTTACATTCCGTGTATTAGGGATATCTTATGATGTTTCTTTTTCTGTGTGACTTATTTCACTTAGAATCATCGTACCTGAATCCACTCATTATGCTGCTACTGGCCTGATAACATAGATTTCATTGCTGAATGATATTGCATTCTACGTATGTACCACAACTTCTTTATCCATTTTTTGCTTTCTACGATATTGAACTTGTACCGTAAACGAGGTTCTTGTAAACAGAGCCGTCCCAAACTTTGGGGTGGCTGTGTCTTTTTGATTTTAATTTCACTAAGCTATAGGACCATAAGTGGAAGTGCCCTAGGCTCTGTTGCTTTGTTTTTTAGATGTTTCAGGAAACACCATACACTTCTCCAGAGTGGCTGTTGGCAATTTACATCCTGCCCACAAGCACAAAAAGGCTCCCAGTTCTCCATGGCCTGTCCTGCCGTTCTGGATTTTACACTTTTTTCAGATGGCCCTTTTGACCGGGGGCAGTGAGACTTCATTGTAGTGCAGATTTCCTTTGCAAGCTTGCTTGGTTGGCCAGAAAGGGCGTATGCGTTTCTTCCTGAATATATTCAGGAAGAAACGCATACGCCCTTTTTGGCCAAGTGCATCATTGTCGACGTTCTGAGTCTTTTCATATGTTTTCAATGCAGTTCCTGTCTACCTCTTGAAATCGGTTTCCTGCAATTCTGCCTTGCTGTCAGTGCCTCTTCATAGCCTTACCTCAATATACTTTTGGAAAATAGTTGGCCTTTATAACTCTGCAGGTTTTTGAATTGCAGTGGCCCTTAGCTCCATTTTTCAGCTCTTATTTTTGTGATCTTGCCTCATATCCACAGGATTTCTTCAGGCCCTATCCTTCTTCTGGGGCGCCTTGCTCTGCCTTTGGTTAATTCTTCTTCCTGATGTGAAATTAGAGTGACATGTGCCCATTGAAACCGCTACAGCTATTTTCTCACTGGTTCCCCCTATTCCCATTCATCCTCCGCACTAACTGCAGACTGTGCGATACCGGAACTTAAAGGCATTGACTCTCCATGTGGAGATGTTGTTAGTAAAGTGGCTGGAATGTTGATCCGGAGCCCCAGGAGAGGAAAATGAGGTGCGTTTTAGAAACCTTTCCCAATCATATGGTATACCATCTGCTGGATTCCCCATGCATGGTTTAGCTGTAGGAAGATTCCCTTCAACCTGGAGTGTTGGGACCCTTGGAATGAGTAGTATGAAGTATTGCATTAAACTTTCGGCAGTTGCTCACCAAAGCTCACCAATGCTCTCAGCCCCAAGTGTCCAGCCTTATGTCTTATCCAGCTGTGGGTTTATATGTGGTCATTACAGGTTGCATCACAGCCCCTGAGCGAATTTTGTAAGAATTTTTCTCTCTTTCATTGTTTCTGCGTTTTGGTTTTAAAATTTATTTCTATAATGGGGTTTAGCTCATTTTCACTGCTGTGTTTGTGCCGCTCTGCACACACTTGATTCCCTTATGGAGATATATCAATACATGGGTTTTAAGATTCTTATTACTCAGATATATTTCTCTGCGGTGTATAGGGTGTGTTGAGGCCAGTTCATTGAGCAAGGTGTAGATCTTGTCTAATACCTATTTGGTTTATTGAACGGTATCTGTGCTAATTTCAAACTCTGGTTTTATGCATCACCCCACCTCTCCTTTCCCCTTAAGCTGACATAAGTGTGTTTTCTAAATGTGAGACACTGTTCTGTTTTGTAATTCATTTTTTGTGCAGCCATATTTATCCTCCCTCTATAAGTGATATCTTATGATATGTTTCTTTTTCTGTTTGACTTATTTCAAGTAGTATTATCGGACCTAAATCCACTCTTTATCCTTCTACTAGCCTTATTACATTGATTTCATGGTGAAGAGATATTCCATTGTACATAAGTACCACATTTTCTTTATCCATTGTTCTCTTTCCTGGGATATTTAAGGTGTACTGAAGTTGAGGTTCTTGTAAACAGAGTAGCCCTAAACTGTGGTGTGCTTGTGTCTTGTTGATTTTTAGACTTCCCTAGATATACTTCCATGATTGGAAGTGCCCTATGCTCTGTAGCTCTGTTTTTTAGATGATTTAGGAACCACCATACACTTCTCCAGAGTGGCTCTCGGCAGTTCACACACTGTCCATCAGCGTATAAAGGCTCCCTGTTCTCCATGGCCTGTCCTGCATTTCTGGTTTTTACAATTTTTTCGGATGGCCCTTTTGACCGGTGGGAAATGAGACTTCTTTGTTGTGCACATTTGCATTGCTTGCTTGCTTGGTTGCCCATAAAGTGCGTATGCGTTTTTTCCTGGATATATTCAGGAAAAAACGCATACTCCCTTTTGGGCCAACTACATCATTGTCGAAATTCTGCCGCTTTTCATGTACTTTAAGGACGAGTCCAATCTATCTCTTGAAATCTGTTTCTTGCAATTCTGTCTTGCATTCAGATCCTCTTCTTTGCCTTACCTCAACATATTTTTGGACGTTAGTTTTCATTTATAACTCTGCAGGTTTGTGAATTGCAGTGACCCTGAGCTCCATTTTTTAAGTTGCTCTTTTGTGAGCTGGCCTCAAAGCCGCAGGATTGCTTCAGGCCCTATTTTGGCTCCGGCGAGGCGGGCTGAGCCTTTTTTTAATTCTTACTCTTAATGGGAAATTAGAGTGACATGTGCCCGTCCAAACCCCTACAACTATTCTCTCATTGGTTCCCCCTCTTCCCGTTCATCCTCCTCACAATTTGCAAAATGTGTGAAACAGAAGTTTAAATGTGCTGATTCTCTAAGTGGGGAGATTCTAAGTAACGTGGCTGGAATGATGAACAGGAGCACCAGGAGAGGATAAATGAGGTGCATTTTAGACACATCTCCCGATCACATGGTGTTTTCCATGCATGTTTTCCATGCATGTTTTAGCTGTAGGAAGATTCCTTGAACCTGCAGATTTGGGACCCATTGAATGGGTACCAGGTAGTATTACTTTAAAGGGTGTGCATTTCCTCACCCAACCTCACATTTCTCTTAGCGCGAACAGTTTCCAGCCTTATGTCTCATCCTGCTGTGGGTCTAGATGTGTTCAATCCATGTTGCATCACCGTCCCTGAGGAAAAGTTGTAAGAGGTTTTCTCTGTCTCTCTGTCGTTTATTTTTTTCAATTTATTACTATATTGGTTACAACTGATTTTCAAAGCTCTGTTTCTTGCTGCTGTACATCCACTTGATTCACGTACAGAGAGACATCAATAAATTCTTTTTCAGATTCTTACCAGTCATAGATATTCTTTTCCGGTGACTTGAGTGTGCTGAGTGCAGTTCTTTTAGCTACCGTGTAGGCCTTGTTGATTATCAGTTTGGTATTTGGAATGGTATCTTTGCTAATTTCAACCTCCTGGATGATGCCTCACCCCTCCCCACCTTTCCCGTTTAGCAGCCTTACGCGTGTTTTCTACATATTTGACTATGTTTTTGTTTTGTAATTTATTTCATGTGTAGCCATTTTGGATTCCACCTTTAAGTGATATCTTATGATATGTGTCTTTTTCTTTTTGAATTATGTCACTTAGAATGATCATACGTAACTCCTCCGGAGTTGTTACAACTGGCCATATTTCATTGATTTCCAGGCTGAGTAATATTCCACTCTACATAAGTACCACATCTCTATCCATTTTTTCCCTCCAGAGACATTTAAGTTATATCCTAGTCGAGGATCTTTTAAACAGAGAGGCAGTAAACATTGGGGTGCCTGTGTCCTCTCGATTTTTGTTTTTCCCAAGATATACGCCCATGAGTGCAAGTGCCCTATGCTCTGTAGCTCATTTTTTAGATGCTTTAGTAAACACAATACACTTCTCCAGAATGGCCGTTGGCAATATACATTTCCACTATAAGCCTCACAGGGCTCCCTCTTCTCCTTGCCCTGTCCTGCATTTCTGGTGTTTACACTTTATGAGGATGGCTTTTCTGACTGATGCGAAGTGATATCTTTTGTAGTATTGATTTCCAGTGCCCACCTGTTTGGTTGGCTAAAAAAGTGTATGCCCTTTTCTTGAATATATACAGAAAAAAACGCATACAGCCTTTTTGGCCAACTGCAATGTTGGCAATGTTCAGCCCCTTTTCTTGTGCTTAATGGCGAGTCCTTTCTACCTCCTCAAATCCCTTTCCTGCCATTCTCCCTTGCTTACCAATCCTTTTCTTTGACTTTCCTCAAGACATTTTTCAGTGATAGATATTTTCAACTCTGCAGTTTCGTGAATTTTACTGCCCCTGAGTTCCATTGTTCAACTTGTGTTTATGGGAACTGGCCACAAAGCAGTGGGATTTCCTCAAGCCCTATACTGTTTCCATGGGCAACCCTAGCCTTTGGTCAATTCGTCTTCCTGATTGGAAATTAGAGTGACATGTGCCTGTCTGAACACCTAGGACTTGTCTCTCATTGTTCCTCATCCTTCTGCTTCATCCTCTGGGCAAATTCCAAACTGTACGCAACAGGATGTTGACAGTGCTGACATCTCCAAGTGGGGAGACTGTTAGTAAAGACGCTGGAGGGGTGAACCCGAGCACCAGGAGATGAGGAGATGAGATGCCTTTTCCAAATTCTTCCCGATCAGACGGTATACCATCCTCTGGGTGTGACAGACATGTTTTAGCAGTAGGAAGGGTCCCATTCATGTAAGGAGAACACCAGGGCTTTTTCAAAATCAGTGTCTCCCCGAAACCCAAACTGGGGAAATTTTTAAGCTACGGCTACACATATGTTCATTAAGGGCCTTGGGAAGTAGGCAGAGTCCAAACTTTAGATGATTGAAGTCTTCAGGGTCAGAAGCACTCACCACCGGCTTCCCTTAGGTTACACTTTAACTGTCATTGATAGATGATGTCAATAAAAATATCTATTCTTTTTCCGATTATTTCCCCTTATAGGTTATTGCAAAATATTGAGTGTAGTTCCCTGTGCTATACAGTAGTTCCTTGTTGATGATCTATTTTATACATAGCAGTGTGTATGTTTTAATTCCAAACTGTTAATTTATCCCTCCTCCCACCTTTCCCCTTTGATAATAATAAATTATAAGATTTTATACTTCTCAGAAATGGGGGAGCTGAAAGAGAGGTATCATTTTCAATGGAAAAGCATTTAAAACAAGATTGAAGCTTTAACCAAGATTATTAGATGTACATCCTTGGAAAGAAATCACTTCATTTCTCTAATATTGACCTGACAAATAAGACAAACCTTTTCACTGAACTTGCTTATAATAAAGTGATGGAAATATCAAATGGAAGTGTTAGAAACATCTTATTTTACCCGAGCCTTATAAACTGTTCTATGTTAACTACAGTTTGGCTCACACATCTGTTCATTGAAGTTACAGTAGTCTCAATTTCTGTTACTGATCCTCCAGAGTGGACCCCAACAAGTGTCCCCCTGCCCAGTGTCATTGGGGCCAACAGATCGAGACTGAGTTTGGTTCACAAGCAAAGGAAACTTTATATTTTGATCAGAGAATGGAGAGGTGAGAGCATGCACTACCCCGTGGGCTGTGGGCTGGGCTGCTGTGTAGAGATCCTGTCAGAGTCAGTGGGAGGGAGGGGGCGGAGCTCTCGAGGGCCGGGTTGGCTGCAGCTCAGGCTCTATATCTCGGAGTCTGCACTGGGCCCCAGGAGCTGAGGTGTCGACCCAGCCATTCTGCACTAGGAAATCTGGTCTGAAGTGCCGGGTGTGGAACCTCTGTATGCGGGACCCTAGGAGCACGTGAAATTAGACAAAGCACAAAGGATAAAAAAGGTCAGACTTGACTTTATTGCCCAGATTCTATTTTTATCTCCCAGGGATTTTTAATGGGCTTTGCTGGGGACAAACCCCTCCTCTGCCTTTTGTCCCATTCCTCATTCTTGGAGTGCTGAGGGTGCAGACCCTTCTTCTGTAACTGCTGAGTGCTGAGTTGGGAGCCCTCATACCAGGGGACGAGGGTCAGAACTTCTCCCCAGCAGCCTCCAGGTGACGTTGATTGGCCCCAGGACCCCTGCCTCCCTGCTCGTCCGCCTGAGCACCAGCATTGGAAGTGTTATAGATTCTAATGACCTTTAAGGGTCCAGGAAAGAGATGTGCAGAGACGCTGTGGGGGCCGGTTTCACCCCGCCCCACATTTGTTCGGCCACCTTAGGCTGACCGTTTCTGCCAGCCTAGATGCTCTGACCAGTAGTCTGCTCTTTCTTCAATTAGGTCCCTGAATTAACGTAAAAACAGCACCAGGTGTCAGAGCCCTGCCCGCTCAACTCCCAGACAGTCCAGGGTCAGTGGTGATCAAGGACCATGATGGCCACTGAGTCAACAGCCTTTTGAAGTAAACAGGAGTCCAGCCGGTCTTATTGGCCACCATCATCACGGTGTCTGTAGGCTTTTCCATGGTGACAGTGTGATATACGGTTCCCCCGCCAAGATTATTAGCTCCCTTCCGGGTGCAGTAAGTCCTGCAAGCAGTAGTCTACTCCTTCGGGACACACTATTGTTGTTTTATGAGAGAAACTCCAGGTCAAGTGATGTTCACACGAGTCGTCATGGTGCCCTGCTGCCCCCGGTTATCTCTCTGGATGTTGGAGTTGGAGGGCCTCCTCACTCGAGGTCGGTGTGCCCACGGAGCGAACCCTGCAACTTCAGGGCATGGTTGGTGATTAGGATCACCACGTGGGGTCCTTTTCCCTTAGGAGGGAGGTGGCCTTTTGGGCTGCTGATTTCCAGGTTTTTAGATACCGCCAGTATCTTGGCCAGATGTGGCAGTGGGCCAAGCCCCTTGGTGACTGTAGTTTATCCTACCTGGATGGCATTCTTGCGTTGTTCCATTTCAAGTGGTCCCAGTTTGTGCACTAATTCTCCAATGGCGATTCACCTTTCACCGGGAATGGAAAGGCCAAAGGGTTTAGCTCAATTAGGGAGTTCCAGGGCAAGGGTCTGAATTGACTGCTCTTTCCATTCTTGAAAGGCCACTTCTGGATTCTGTTCAAAAGGATCATCATCTTTTCCTTTCAGTGTTTCATATAGAGGCCCAGCTAGTAGACTGTAGTTAGGGATCCAGAAGCAGCAAACCCTGGCCTCCCCAGGAACCCCTAAGCTGTCTTCTCGTTTTAGAAAGGGGTAAGGCTGCAAATGGTTTCTTCCCTTTCCTGGGATGGGCTTCTCCGACCTTGTGTGAGAATGAAGCCCAGGCAGGTCACCGCAGTCTATGATATTTGAGCTTTTTCTTGGACAACTTCTATCCTTTATTGGCTTGGTAGTTCAGAGGCCTCCTTAGTAGGGCTGGCGATCAGAATGTCGTCTGCATATTGAAGGAGGGTTTCCTTTTCCAGAGGTAGAACTTTTCGGTCTTTAGCTAAGCTTTCCCCAAAGATGGTGTGGGAATTTTTGAACCCTTGGGGCAAGACGGCCCGGAAGTATTGTTTTAGTTGTATGTTGAGTCCTGCCACTCACAAGCCAAAATTTCTTGTGACTCTGGGACTAATGGAATACAAAAGAAGGCATCATTGAAGACTAATACAGAATACCATGTCCTGGTGGTTGGTAGAATGACCAGCAGGGTGTAGGAATTAGGAGCAACTGGAGGTATATCCTCGGTGGCTTCACTGACTGTCCTGACATCCTTTACCAGGTCCCCAGCAGCCCATGGAGCTCTCGTGGTCAGGCCAATCCCAGGATATGGAGCTCTCCTGGGCAGGTACCCCACCCCCAAGCCAGCCCACGGGGCTCTCGTGGTCAGGCCCCTCCCAGGATACAGAGCTACCCTTGCAGGTACCGTGGCAGGGCTGGGCACACAGGAACCGTGCACATAGCCCTCATTGAAGAGCACCCCCAGCTCACCTGTCGCTCAGAGCTGACACAGAGCACCTCAGAGCAGGACTTGAACTAACAAACAGCAGCTCCGACAGGTCTGTGACCCTGGGCATCACTCTGTGTGGCCTCCCTCCACCTGGTCTTCCAGAGACTTCCACTGCACCCGGGGCACCAGGCCTCTGTCTCCAACCACCACCCACCCCTCCTCTCCCTGACTCCTGGGTTCCTCTCATTAGGAGAGGGTTTTCTTGAAGTTGTCTCCCACTCATGGGCCAGATAAAATGATTAGAAAACAAGCCAAAGCTGCAGCCCCTTGTCTATCCTGACTCTCAGGAGCCCACACCTGTTCCTTGGACCTGGCCGGTTCAGCAAGTTCCATTTTCTGCAACTGTGAGCCCCTGAGGGGTGACGATTGGCTGACCTGGGCAGCCTTACGGTGCCGGCCAGCCCTCCCCAGGTGTGCCTGGGTTGAGATCAATATAAATACCACTCCAGGCAGCAAGAGCCCCTGCAGCTGTGTCTGACGCCATTTTCTCTGCCCTGTCAGCAGTCTCGGGGCTGGGCTGGTGGGAGGGAGTGAGAGGCCACGGCTTTGTGGGTGGCCCAGTGTGAGTGGGGCTCTGCTGGACTTTCTGCAGCAGTTGCCAGGCTGCCACCTGCTAAAGAAGAGGATGTGTCACCCATACCTGCTGCTGGAATTGCTCCCTGGGCAGAGGTGAGGAAGGAAAAAAGCAGTGGGGGCAGGGACAGGACGGGTATCTCAGGCAGGGAAATGGAAATCTTCCAGAAGAGCACCCAGGGCCAGGACCATCCTGGCTGGCCTGCAGGCACCAAGTCAGCTGGCATGCTGTCACTCGTGTGGCTCCATGGCCCTTCCTCTAGGCTTTCAAGTCCTTGTATATATTCAGGTGTTTTACCTGGGAAGGGTGGGAACAGTTCAGCAGCAACTGGCCTGGGGCTCAGCTCACGTTTACTCACAGATGCCTCGGCACGGTGCCCCAGCTTTGCAATGAGGACGCTTGTTGTGTGGGGGCTGCTGGCTGAATGGGAGACGATTCCCCACCACTGACCAACTTCAGAATTGTTTACAACTGGAGCAAGTGCCCTGATACGGTTTTCCTCTGAGTAACTGGTGGGTTCTGTTTTTTTTTTCTCTTTTTCGTTTTTGGTTCAAGGTAGATTTTATTCTTCTTTTTTGTATTTACAGATATAAGCATGGAAATAATTTATTCATATAAATACATGTATGTGAAGGGAATAATTGTTTTTTCTGTTTTATTTTTTAAATTTTATTTCTTTTTAATTTTGAATTTTATTTTATATTTTTATACAGCAGGTTCTTATTGGTTATCTATTTTATACATATAAATGTTTACATGCCAATCCCAATCTCTCAACTCCTCCCACCACCACCACCCCCAAGAGCTTTCCCCCCTTGTTGTCCATACGATTGTTGTCTACATCTGTTGCTCTATTTATGCCTTGCAAAATGGTTAATCTGTACAGTTTTTCTAGGTTCCACATATATGCATGAATATACAAGATTTGTTTTTCTCTTTCTGACTTACTTCACTCTGTATGACAGTCTCTAGATCCATCGACGTCTCTACAAATGACCCAGTTTCATTCCTTTCATGGCTTAGTAATATTCCATTTTATATATGTACCACATCTTTATGCATTCGTCTGTCTGTGGGCATTTAGGTTGCTTCCATTACCTCGATATTGTAAATAGTGATGCAATGAACATTACGGTGAATGTCTCTTTTTGATTTATGGTTTTGTCTGGGTATATGTCCAGTACTGGGATTGCTGTATCATATGGTAATTCTATTATTAGTTTCTTAAGAAACTCCATATTGTTCTCCATAGTGACTGTATCAATTTATATTCCCAACAATAGTGGAAGAGGCTTCCTTTTCTCCACACCCTTTCCAGCATTTGTTGTTTGTAGATTTTCAGATGATGCCCATTCTAACAGGTGTGAGGTGATACCTCATTGTTGAGTCCATTTCGATGAACAAGGGGTAGGTCTTGTCTATTACATATTTGGCTTATGGAACGGTATCTGTGCTAATTTCAAACTCTGGTTTTATGCAGCACCCCAACTCACCTTTCCCCTTAAGCAAGCATAAGTTGGTTTTCTAAACTTGAGACCCTGTTCTGTTTTGTAATTCAGTTCATGTGTAGCCAAGTTTACGTTCCGTGCATTAGTGATACCTTATGATGTTTCTTTTTCTGTGTTACTTGTTTCACTTAGAATCACCGTGCCTCAATCCACTCATTATGCTGGTACAGGCCTGGTGACACAGATTTCATTGCTGAGTGATATTGCATTGTACATAAGTACCACAACTTCTTTATCCAGTTTTTGCTCTCTGTGATATTGAACTTGGACCGTAAACGAGGTTCTTGTAAACAGAGCCGTCCCAAATTTTGGGGTGGCTGTGTCTGTTTGATTTTAATTTCCCTAAGCTATAGGACCATAAGTGGAAATGCCCTAGACTCTGTTGCTTTGTTTTTCAGATGTATCAGGAAACACCATACACTTCTCCAGAGTGGCTGTTGGCAATTTACATCCCGCCCATCAGCATAACAAGGCTCCTTTTTCCCCATGGCCTGTCTTGCCTTTCTGGATTTTACACTTTTTTCAGATGGCCCTTTAGACCGGGGGGAAGTGACACTTCATAGTAGTTCGGATTTCCATTGCAAGCTTGCTTGGTTTGCCAAAAAGGGCGTATGTGTTTTTTCCTGAATATATTCAGGAACAAACTCATACGCCCTTTTTTTGCCAAGTGCATCATTGTCGATGTTCTGCCTCTTTTCCTATGCTTTAAATGCAAATCCAGTCTACCTCCTGAAATCGGTTTCCTGAAATTCTGCCCCGCTTTCAAGTCCTCTTGGCAGCCTTACTTCAATATATTTTTGGACGATAGCTGTCATTTATAACTCTGCAGGTTTGTGAATTACAGGGCCCCTGAGCTCCTTTCTTCAACTCGCTTTCTTGTGAGCTGGCCGCAAACCCGCAAGACTGCTTCAGGCCCTAATCTGCTTCTGGCAGGGCACGCTGAGCCTTTGGTTAATTCCTCTTCCTGGTGGGAAATGAGTGTTAAATATGCCCGTCCAGACACCTACCTCACTCTCAACCCCTTGGTGATGTGGGTCCTCTGGTTTGTGGCCACCTTTGCTGGGTTCCTCACCTTTCGATGATGTGGCCCCACTAGTGTGAGGACACTCCTGCCTGGTTCTCATCTACGTGGTTATGTGGACCCCCTGGTGAGAGTCTGTTCCTGGCTGTGTTCCTCACCCTTCTGTGAGGGAGGTCACTGCTGATAGGTCACTCCTGCATGGCTGGCACACATTGCCTTGGTGAAGTCAGCCATGTGGTGGCAGTAGGAGCGTGCTGAGGATCTCCTCCCCTCGGTGATGAGGGCCCTCTTGCGTCAGGCCCTAACTGCTGGGCTCCCCAACTTTTCTTAGTGAGCCCAATGATGCTTGGGCACTCCTCTTAGGATCCCATCTCAATGGGGATGTGGGCCTTCTGCTCTGAAGTCCCAACGGCTGGGTTGTTCACATTTTCATGATGTGGGCTCTCTGGTGTTAGTTCACAGAGGCCTGGATCCCATAGCCTCTGTGCTCTTGGCCACCTGTTGGGAGGTTCCAACTGCTGGATTCCTCACTTTTTTAATTTTTTGGGTCTTCTGTTGTGAGGATCCTCCTGCCTGCCTCACTCCCAGCCCCTTCGTGATGTGTGTCGTCTGGTCTGAGGCCACATGTGCTGGGTTCCTCACCTTTCGATGATGTGGGACCAATGGTCTTAGGAGACTCCTGCCTGGTTCACATCCCCTTGGTGATGTGGGCCCTCTGTTGAGAGTCTGATCCTGGCTGGGTTCCTCACCCATCTGTGAGGTGGGCCGTCTGCTGTGAGGTCACTCCTGCCTGGCTTGCTCACCTCGCCTTGTGGACATGAGCCCTCTGGTGGCACTTGGAGCCTGCTGGGAGCCTCCTCCCCTCGGTGATGAGGGCCCTCTGGCGTCAGGCCCTAACTGCTGGTCTCCCCACATTTTGTGATGTGCGCCCAGTGGTGCGAGGACACTCCAGCCAGGTTCACCTCCCCATTGGGATGTGGGCCTTCTGCTCTGAGGTACCAACGCCTGGGTTGCTCACAGTTTCATGATGTGGGCTCTCTGCTATTAGTTCACTCCTGCCTGCATCCCATAGCTTCTGTGCTCTCGGCCACCTGCTGGGAGGTTCCAACTGCTGGATTCCTCACCTTTCTTATTCTTTGGGCCCTCTGTTTTTAGGCTACTCCTGCCTGCCTCACTCCCATTCCCTTTGTGATATGTGTCCTCTGATTTGAGGCCACATGTGCTGGGTTCCGCACCTTTCGATGATGTGGCCCCACTGGAGGGAAGACAGTCCTGACTGGTTCCCATCCCCTTGCTGATGTGGGCCCTCAGGTGAGAGTCTGATCCTGGCTGGGTTCCCCACCCGTCTGTGAGGTGGCCCCTCTGCTGTGAGGTCATTCATGCCTGTCTGGCACACGTCACCTTGGCGACGTGGGCCCTCTGGTGGCAGTTGGAGTGTGCTGGGATCCTCCTCCCCTCAGTGATGAGGGCCCTCTTGCCTTAGGCCATAACTGCTGGGCTCCCCACATTTTCTGATGTGTGCCAAGTGAGTGAGGACACTCTTGCCAGGTTCCCATCCCCATGGGGATATGGGCCTTCTGCTCTGAGGTCAAAACGGCTGGCTTGCTCACAGTACCATGATGTGGGCCCTCTGCTGTGAGTTCACTCTGGCAAGGATCCCTTATCATTGGTGCTCTGAGCCGCCTGCTGGGAGGTTCCAACTGCTGGATTCCTCAACTTTTTTATTCTATGTGCCCTCTGTTGTGAGGCTCCTCCTGCCTGCCTCACTGCCAGCCCCTTGGTGATGACTGTCCTATGGCTTGAGGCCACATGTGCTGCGTTCCTCACCTTTCGATGATGTGGCCCCACTCGTGTGAGGACACTCCTGCCTGGTTCCCATCCCCTTGGTGAGGTGGGCCCTCTGGCGAGAGTCTAATCCTGGCTGGGTTCCTCAACGTTCTGTGAGGTAGGCCCTCTGCTGTGAGGTCACTCCTGCCTGGCTGGCACACGTCACCTTGGAGACGTGAGCCCTCTGGTGGCAGTTGGAGCGTGCAGGGTGCCTCCTCCTCTCGGTGATGACGGCCCTCTGGCATCAGGCCCTAAATGGTGGGCTCCCCACATTTTCTGATGTGCGCCCAGTGGTGCGAGGACACTCCAGCCAGGTTCCCATTCCCATGGGGATGTGGGCCTTCTGCGCTGAGGTCCCAACGCCTGGGTTGCTCACAGTTTTATGATGTGGGCCCTCTGCTGTGAGTTCACTGCGGCCTGGATCCCATAGCCTCGGTGTTCTGAGCCGCCTGCTGGAAGGTCTAAATGCTGGAATCCTCACGTTTTTTATATTATGTGCCCTGTGTTGTGAGGCTACTCCTGCCTGCCTCACTCCAAGGCCCTTGGTGATGTGGGTCCTCTGGTTTGAGGACACATGTGCTGGGTTCCTCACCTTAAGATGATGAGGCCCCACTGGTGTGAGGATAATCCTGACTGGTTCCCATCCCCTTTGTGATGTGGGCCCTCTGGTGAGAGTCTGATCCTGGCTGGGTTCCTCACCCATCTGTGAGGTGGGCCCTCTACTATCAGGTAACTCTTGCCGGCTTGCTCACCTCGCCTTGTTAACATGAGCCCTCTGGTGGCACTTGGACCCTGCTGGGAGCCTCCTCACCTCTGTGATGAGGGCCCTCTGACGTCAGGCCCTAACTGCTGGGCTCCCCAACTTTTCTTAGTGAGCCCAGTGATGCTCGGGCACTCCTCTTAGGTTCCCATCTCCATGGGGATGTGGGCCTTCTGCTCTGAGGTTCCAACGGCTGGGTTGATCACAATTTCATGATGTGGGCTCTCTGGTGTTAGTTCACTGTGGCCTGGATCCCATAGCCTCTGTGCTCTTGGCCGCCTGCTGGGAGGTTCCAACTGCTGGATTCCTCACTTTTTTAATTTTTTAGGCCCTCTGTTGTGAGGATCCTCCTGCCTGCCTCACTCCCAGCCCCTTCGTGATGTGTGTCGTCTGGTTTGAGGCCACATGTGCTGGGTTCCTCACCTTTCGATGATGTGGGACCAATGGTCTTAGGAGACTCCTGCCTGGTTCACATCCCCTTGGTGATGTGGGCCCTCTGTTGAGAGTCTGATCCTGGCTGGGTTCCTCACCCTTCTGTGAGGTGGGCCGTCTGCTGTGAGGTCACTCCTGCTTGGCTTGCTCACCTCGCCTTGTGGACATGAGCCTTCGGTGGCACTTGGAGCCTGCTGGGAGCCTCCTCCCCTTGGTGATGAGGGCCCTCTGGCGTCAGGCCCTAACTGCTGGGCTCCCCACATTTTGTGATGTGCGCCCAGTGGTTCGAAGACACTCTATCCAGGTTCACATCCCCATTGGGATGTGGGTCTTCTGCTCTGAAGTCCCAACGGCTGGGTTGTTCACAGTTTCATGATGTGGGCTCTCTGCTGTTAGTTCACTCTGGCCTGGATGCCATAGCCTCTGTGCTCTGGGCCGCCTGCTGGGAGGTTCCAACTGCTCGATTCCTCAACTTTTGTATTCTATGGGTCCTGTGTTGCGATGCTCCTCCTGCCTGCCTCACTCGCAACCCCTTCGTGATGTGGGTCCTCTGGTTTGAGGCCACATGTGCTGGGTTCCGCAACTTTCAATGATGTGGCCCCACTGGTGTGAGGACACTCCTGCCTGGTTCCCATCCCCTTGGTGATGTGGGCCTTCTGGTGACAGTCTTATCCTGGCTGGGTTCCTCACTCTTCTGTGAGGTAGGCCCTCTGCTGTGAGGTCAATCCTGCCTGACTTGCACACATCACCTTGGCGACGTGGGCCCTCTGTTGGCACATGGAACCTGCTGGGAGCCTCCTGCCCTCGGTGATGACGGCCCTCTAGCATCAGGCCATAACTGCTGGGCTCCCCACGTTTTCTGATGTGAGCCCAGTGATGCCAGGACACTCCTGTCAGGTTCCCATCCCCATGGGGATGTGGGCTTTCTGCTCTGAGGTCCCAACGCCTGGGTTGCTCACAGTTTCATGATGTGGGCTCTCTGGTGTTAGTTCACTCCTGCCTGCATCCCATAGCTTCTGTGCTCTCGGCCGCCTGCTGGGAGGTTCCAAATGCTGGATTCCTCACCTTTTTTATTCTTTGGGCCCTCTGTATTTAGGCTACTCCTACCTGCCTCACTCCCATCCCCTTTGTGATGTATGTCCTCTGATATGAGGCCGCATGTGCTGGGTTCCTCACCTTTCGATGATGTGGCCCCACTGGTGGGAGGACAGTCCTGACTGGTTTCCATCCCCTTGGTGTTGTGGGCCCTCTGGCGAGAGTCTCATCCTGCCTCGGTTCCTCACCCTTCTGTGAGATAGGCCCTCTGCTGTGAGGTCACTACTGCCTGGCTGACGCATGCCTCCTTGTAGACGTGGGCCCTCTGTTGGCAGTTGGAACCTGCTGGGAGTCTCCTCCCCTCAGTTATGAGGGCCCCCTGGCGTCAGGCCCTAACTGCTGGGCTCCTAACATTTTCTGATATGTGCTAAGTGGTGCGAGGCCACTCCTGCCAGGTTCCCATCCCAATGGGGATGTGGGCCTTCTGTTCTGAGGTCCCAACGGCTGGGCTGCTCACAGGTTCATGATGTGGGCCGTCTGTTGTGAGTTCACTGCGGCCTGGATCTCATAGCCTCGGTGCTCTGGGCCACTTGCTGGGAGGTTCCAACTGCTGGATTCCTCAACTTTTATATTCTATGGACCCTGTGTTGTGAGGCTGGTCCTGCCAGCCTCGTTCCGAACCCCTTAGTGATGTGGTTCCTCTGGTTTGAGGCTACATGTGCTGGGATCCTCACCTTTCGATGATGTTGTCCCACTGGTTTGGGGACACTCCTGCCTTGTTCCCATCCCCTTGGTGATGTGGACCCTCTGGTGAGAGTCTGATCCTGGCTGTGTTCCTCACCCTTCTGTGAGGTGGGCCCTCTGCTGTGAGGTCACTCCTCACCTTTCTTATTTTTGGGCCCTCTTTTGTGAGGCTCCTCCTGCCTGCCTCACTCCCAGCCCCTTGATGATGGGTGTCCTATGGTTTGAAGCCACATGTTCTGGGTTCCTCAGCTTTAGATGATGTGGCCCTACTCATGTGAGGACACTCCTGCCTGGTTCGAATCCATTTGGTGATGTGGGCCCTCTGGTGCGAGTGTGATCCTGACTGGGTTCATCACACTTCTCTGAGGTGGGCCCTCTGCTGTGAGGTCATTCGTGCCTGGTTGGCACACATCACCTTGGCGACGTCAGCCCTCTGGTGGCAGTTGGAGCCTGCTGGGAGCCTCCTTCCCTTGGTGATGAGGGTCCTCTGGCGTCAGGCCCTAACTGCTGGTCTCCCAAAATTTTCTGATACGTTCTCAGTGGTGCGAGGACACTCCTACCAGATTTATATCCCCATGGGGATGTGGGCCTCCTGCTCTGAGGTCCCAATGGCTGGGTTGCTCAGTTTCATGACATGGGCCCTCTTCTGTGAGTTCACTGTGGCCTGGATCCCATAGCCTCGGTGCTCTGGGCCGCCTGCTGGGAGGTTCCAACTGCTGGATTCCTCACTTTTTTGTTCTATGGGCCCAGTGTTGTGAGGCTACTCCTGCCTGCCTCACTCCGAGGCCCTTGGTGATGTGGGTCCTCTGGTTTGAGGACACATGTGCTGAGTATCTCACCTTTCGATGATGTGGCACCACTGGTGTGAAGACACTCCTGCCTGGTTCCCATCCCCTTGGTGATGTGGACCCTCTGGTGAGAGTCTGATGTTGGCTGATTTTCTCACCCTTCTGTGAGCTGGGACCTCTGCTGTGAGGTAACTCCTGCCTGGCTTGCTCACGTTGCCTTGACAACGTGAGCCTTCAGGTGGCAGTTGGAGCCTGCTGGGAATCTCCTCCCCTCGGTTATGAGAGCTCTGGATAAAACACATATGCCCTCTTTTGCCAAGTGCATTATTTTCCAAGTTCTGTCTCTTTTCCTATGCTTTAAGAGCGACTCCCGTGTACCTTCTGAAATCGGTTTCCAGCAATTCTGCACCGTTTTCAAGTCCTCTTCGCAGCCTTACTTCAGTATAATTTTGGATGATACCTGTCATTTATAACTCTGCAGGTTTGTGAATTACAGTGTCCCTGAGCTCCTTTCTTCAACACGCTTTCTTGTGAGCTGGCCGCAACACCGCAGGATTGCTTCAGGCCCTAGTGTGGTTCCGGCATGGCTCGCTGAGCGTTTGGTTAATTCCTCTTCCTGGTGGGAAATGAGAGTTAAATTTGCCCGTCCAGACTCCTCCAGCTAGTCTCTCATTGGTTCTCCCTATTCCTGTTCATTTTCCGCAGAAATTGCAAACTGGGCCAAACAGGAGGTTAAAGGCACTGACTCTCCAAGTGGGGAGAGTGTTAGTAAAGTGTCTGGAATGTTGCACCCGAGTACCAGGGGACGAAATCTGAGACACATTTGAACACGTTTCCCAATCACACGGTGAATCATACTCTGGGTTCCACATGCATGTTTTAGCTGAAGGAAGAATCCCTTAAACCTGGAGAGTTGAGAACCATGGAATGGGTACCATGCAATATGACTTCCAAGGGTCTGAATTTGCTCACCGAACCTCACCAATCCTATCACTGCTGCGTTTATGCCGCTGTACACACGCTTGGTTCTCTTTCGGAGACATATAAATCCATAGGTTTTAAGATTCTTACTAGTCAGGTATATTCTTAGGCGTTTAATATGGGGTGTTGAGTCCACTTCGTTGAGCAAGGAGTAGCTCTTGTCTATTACATATTTGGCTTATGGAAAGGTATCTGTGCTAATTTCAATCTCTGGTTTTCTGCAGCACCCCAACTCACCTTTCCCCTTAAGCAAGCAGAAGTTGGTTTTCTACATTTGAGACCCTATTCTGTTTTGTAATTCAGTTCCTGTGTAGCCAAGTTTACAATCCGTGTATTAGTGATATCTTACGAGGTTTCTTTTTCTGTGTGACTTATTTCACTTAGAATCATCGTACCTGAATCCACTCATTATGCTGCTACTGGCCTGATGACATAGATTTCATTGCTGAGTGATATTGCATTGTACGTAAGTACCACAACTTCTTTATCCATTTTTCGCTTTCTGCGATATTGAACTTGAACCGTAAACGAGGTTCTTGTAAACAGAGCCGTTCCAAACTTTGGGGTGGCTGTGTCTTTTTGATTTTAATTTCCCTAATCTATAGGACCAAAAATGGAAGTGCCCTAGGCTCTGTTGCTTTGTTTTTTAGATATTTCAGGAAACACCATACACTTCTCCAGAGTGGCTGTTGGCAATTTACATCCCGCCCATCAGGCTAAGTAGGCTCCCAGTTCTCCATGGTCTGTCCTGCCTTTCTGGATTTTACACTTTTTTCAGATGGCCCTTTTGACCGGGGGGCAGTGAGACTTCATTGTAGTGCAGATTTCCTTTGCAAGCTTGCTTGGTTGGCCAAAAAGGGCGTATGCGTTTTTTCCTGAATATATTCAGGAAAAAAAGAATACGCCATTTTTGGCCAAGTGCATCATTGTGGACGTTCTGCCTCTTTTCTTATGCTTTACATGCAATTCCACTCTACCTCCTGAAATCGGTTTCCTGCAATTCTGCCCCGCTTTCAAGTCCTCTTGGCAGCCTTACTTCAATATATTTTTGGATGTTAGCTGTCATTTAGAACTCTGCAGGTGTGTGAATTACAGGGCCCCTTAGCTCTTTCTTCAACTCGCTTTCTTGTGAGCTGGCCGCAACACTGCAGGATTGCTTCAGGCCCTAGTGTGGTTCCGGCATGGCTCGCTGAGCCTTTGGTTAATTCCTCTTCCTGGTGGGAAATGAGAGTTCAATTTGCCCGTCCAGACACCTCCAGCTAGTCTCTCATTGGTTCTCCCTATTCCTGTTCATTTTCTGCAGAAATTGCAAACTAGGCCAACCAGGAGGTTAAAGGCACTGACTCTCCAAGTGGGGAGAGTGTTAGTAAAGCGTCTGGAATGTTGCACCCGAGTACCAGGGGACGAAAACTGAGACACATTTGAACACGTTTCCCGATCACACGGTGGATCATACTCTGGGTTCCACATGCATGTTTTAGGTGAAGGAAGAATCCCTTAAACCTGGAGAGTTGAGAACCATGGAATGGGTACCATGCAATATGACTTCAAACGGTCTTCATTTGCTCACCGAACCTCAACAATACTTTCACTGCTGCCTTTATGCCGCTGTACACACGCTTGATTCTCTTTCGGAGACATATAAATCCATAGGTTTTAAGATTCTTACTAGTCAGGTATATTCTTAGGCGTTTAATATGGGGTGTTGAGTCCACTTCGTTGAGCAAGCAGTAGCTCTTCTCTATTACATATTTGTCTTCTGGAAAGGTATCTGTGTTAATTTCCATCTCTGGTTTTATGCAGCACCCCAACTCACCTTTCCCCTTAAGCAAGCATAAGTTGGTTTTCTACATTTGAGACCCTGTTCTGTTTTGTAATTCAGTTCCTGTGTAGCCAAGCTTACATTCCGTGTATTAGTGATATCTTATGATGTTTCTTTTTCTGTGTGACTTATTTCACGTAGAATCATCGTACCTGAATGCACTCATTATGCTGCTCCTGGCCTGATGACATAGATTTCATTGCTGAGTGATATTGCATTGTACGTAAGTACAACAACTTCTTTATCCATTTTTCGATTTCTGCGATATTGAACTTGTACCGTAAACGAGGTTCTTGTAAACAGAGCCGTCCCAAACTTTGAGGTGGCTGTGTCTTTTTGATTTTAATTTCCCTAAGCTATAGGACCATAAGTGGAAGTGCCCTAGGCTCTGTTGCTTTGTTTTTTAGATGTTTCAGGAACCACCATACACTTTTGCAGTTTGGCTGTTGGTAATTTACATCCCGCCCATCAGCATAAGAAGGCTCCCAGTTCTCCATGGCCTGTCCTGCCTTTCTGGATTTTACACTTTTTTCAGATGGCCCTTTTGACCGGGGGGCAGTGAGACTTCATTGTAGTGCAGATTTCCTTTGCAAGCTTGCTTGGTTGGCCAAAAAGGGCGTATGCGTTTTTTCCTGAATATATTCAGGAAAAAACGCATACGCCCTTTTTGGCCAAGTGCATCATTGTGGACGTTCTGCCTCTTTTCCTATGCTTTACATGCAATTCCAGTCTACCTCCTGAAATCGGTTTCCTGCAATTCTGCCCCGCTTTCAAGTCCTCTTGGCAGCCTTACTTCAATATATTTTTGGACGATAGCTGTCATTTATAACTCTGCAGGTTTGTGAATTACAGGGCCCCTGAGCTCCTTTCTTCAACTCGCTTTCTTGTGAGCTGGTCGCAACACCGCAGGATTGTTTTAGGCCCTAGTGTGGTTCCGGCATGGCTCGCTGAGCCTTTGGTTAATTCCTCTTCTTGGTGGGAAATGAGAGTTAAATTTACCCGTCCAGACATCTCCAGCTAGGCTCTCATTGGTTCTCCCTCTTCCTGTTCATTTTCCGCAGAAATTGCAAACTGGGCCAAACAGGAGGTTAAAGGCACTGACTCTCCAAGTGGGGAGAGTGTTAGTAAAGCATCTGGAATGTTGCACCCGAGTACCAGGGGACGAAAACTGAGACACATTTGAACACGTTTCCCGATCACACAGTGGATCATACTCTGGGTTCCACATGCATGTTTTAGCTGAAGGAAGAATCCCTTAAACCTGGAGAGTTGAGAACCATGGAATGGGTACCATGCAATATGACTTCAAAGGGTCTGCATTTGCTCACCGAACCTCACCAATCCTTTCTCTGCTGCGTTTATGCCGCTGTACACACACTTGATTCTCTTTCGGAGACATATAAATCCATAGGTTTTAAGATTCTTACTAGTGAGGTATATTCTTAGGCGTTTAATATGGGGTGTTGAGTCCACTTCGTGGAGCAAACAGTAGCTCTTGTCTATTACATATTTGGCTTATGGAAAGGTATCTGTGGTAATTTCAAACTCTGGTTTTATGCAGCACCCCAACTCACCTTTCCCCTTAAGCAAGCATAAGTTGGTTTTCTACATTTGAGACCCTATTCTGTTTTGTAATTCAGTTCCTGTGTAGCCAAGTTTACATTCCGTGTATTAGTGATATCTTATGATGTTTCTTTTTCTGTGTGACTTATTTCACTTAGAATCATCGTACCTGAATCCACTCATTATGCTGCTACTGGCCTGATGACATAGACTTCATTGCTGAGTGATATTGCATTGTACGTAAGTACCACATCTTCTTTATCCATTTTTCGATTTCTGTGATATTGAACTTGTACCGTAAACGAGGTTCTTGTAAACAGAGCCGTCCCAAACTTTGAGGTGGCTGTGTCTTTTTGATTTTAATTTCCCTAAGCTATAGGACCATAAGTGGAAGTGCCCTAGGCTCTGTTGCTTTGTTTTTTAGATGTTTCAGGAAACACCATACACTTTTGCAGGTTGGCTGTTGGTAATTTACATCCCGCCCATCAGCATAAGAAGGCTCCCAGTTCTCCATGGCCTGTCCTGCCTTTCTGGATTTTACACTTTTTTCAGATGGCCCTTTTGACCGGGGGGCAGTGAGACTTCATTGTAGTGCAGATTTCCTTTGAAAGCTTGCTTGGTTGGCCAAAAAGGGCGTATGCGTTTTTTCCTGAATATATTCAGGAAAAAACGCATACGCCCTTTTTGGCCAAGTGCATCATTGTGGACGTTCTGCCTCTTTTCCTATGCTTTACATGCAATTCCAGTCTACCTCCTGAAATCGGTTTCCTGCAATTCTGCCCCGCTTTCAAGTCCTCTTGGCAGCCTTACTTCAATATATTTTTGGACGATAGCTGTCATTTATAACTCTGCAGGTTTGTGAATTACAGTGCCCCTGAGCTCCTTTCTTCAACTCGCTTTCTTGTGAGCTGGCCGCAACTCCGCAGGATTGCTTCAGGCCCTAGTGTGGTTCTGGCATGGCTCGCTGAGCCTTTGGTTAATTCCTCTTCCTGGTGGGAAATGAGAGTTAAATTTGCCCGTCCAGACACCTCCAGCTAGTCTCTCATTGGTTCTCCCTATTGCTCTTCATTTTCCGCAGAAATTGCAAACTGGGCCCAACAGCAGGTTAAAGACACTGACTCTCCAAGTGGGGAGAGTGTTAGTAAAGCGTCTGGAATGTTGCACCCGAGTACCAGGGAACGAAAACTGAGACACATTTGAACACGTTTCCCGATCACACAGTGGAACATACTCTGGGTTCCACATGCATGTTTTAGCTGAAGGAAGAATCCCTTAAACCTGGAGAGTTGAGAACCATGGAATGGGTACCATGCAATATGACTTCACAGGGTCTGCATTTGCTCACCGAACCTCACCAATCCTATCACTGCTGCGTTTATGCCACTGTACACACGCCTGATTCTCTTTCGGAGACATATAAATCCATAGGTTTTAAGATTCTTACTAGTCAGGTATATTCTTAGGCGTTTAATATGGGGTGTTGAGTCCACTTCGTTGAGCAAGGAGTAGCTCTTGTCTATTACATATTTGGCTTATGGAAAGGTATCTGTGCTAATTTCAATCTCTGGTTTTATGCAGCACCCCAACTCACCTTTCCCCTTAAGCAAGCATAAGTTGGTTTTCTACATTTGAGACCCTATTCTGTTTTGTAATTCAGTTCCTGTGTAGCCAAGTTTACCTTCCGTGTATTAGTGATATCTTATGATGCGTCTTTTTCTGTGTGACTTATTTCACTTAGAATCATCGTACCTGAATCCACTCATTATGCTGCTACGGGCCTGATGACATAGATTTAATTGCTGAGTGATATTGCATTGTACGTAAGGACCACAACTTCTTTATCCATTTTTCGCTTTCTGCGATATTGAACTTGTACCGTAAACGAGGTTCTTGTAAACAGAGCCGTCCCAAACTTTGGGGTGGCTGTTTCTTTTTGATTTTAATTTCCCTAAGCTATAGGACCATAAGTAGAAGTGCCCTAGGCTCTGTTTCTTTGTTTTTTAGATGTTTCAGGAAACACCATACACTTCTCCAGAGTGGTTCTTGGCAATTTACATCCCGCCCCTCAGCATAACAAGGCTCCCAGTTCTCCATGGCCTGTCCTGCCTTTCAGGATTTTACACTTTTTTCAGATTACCCTTTTGACAGGGGGGCAGTGAGACTTCATTGTAGTGCAGATATCCTTTGCAAGCTTGCTTGGTTGGCCAAAAAGGGCGTATGCGTTTTTTCCTGAATATATTCAGGAAAAAACGCATACGCCCTTTTTGGCCAAGTGCATCATTGTGGACGTTCTGCTTCTTTTCCTATGCTTTACATGGAATTCCAGTCTACCTCCTGAAATCGGTTTCCGGCAATTCTGCCCCGCTTTCAAGTCCTCTTGGCAGCCTTACTTCAATATATTTTTGGACGATAGCTGTCATTTATAACTCTGCAGGTTTGTGAATTACAGTGCCCCTGAGCTCCTTTCTTCAACTCGCTTTCTTGTGAGCTGGCCGCAACACCGCAGGATTGCTTCAGGCCCTAGTGTGGTTCCGGCATGGCTCGCTGAGCCTTTGGTTAATTCCTCTTCCTGGTGGGAAATGAGAGTTAAATTTGCCCGTCCAGACACCTACAGCTAGTCTCTCATTGGTTCTCCCTATTCCTGTTCATTTTCCGAAGAAATTGCAAACTGGGCCAAACAGGAGGTTAAAGGCACTGACTCTCCAAGTGGGGAGAGTGTTAGTTAAGCATCTGGAATGTTGCACCCGAGTACCAGGGGACGAAAACTGAGACACATTTGAACACGTTTCCCGATCACACGGTGGATCATCCTCTGGGTTCCACATGCATGTTTTAGCTGAAGGAAGAATCCCTTAAACCTGGAGAGTTGAGAACCATGGAATGGGTACCATGCAATATGACTTCAAAGGGTCTTCATTTGCTCACCGAACCTCACCAATCCTATCACTGCTGCGTTTATGCCGCTGTACACACGCTTGGTTCTCTTTCGGAGACATATATATCCATAGGTTTTAAGATTCTTACTAGTCAGGCATATTCTTAGGCGTTTAATATGGGGTGTTGTGTCCACTTCGTTGAGCAAGCAGTAGCTCTTGTCTATTACATATTTTTCTTATGGAAAGGTATCTGTGTTAATTTCAATCTCTGGTTTTATGCAGCACGCCAACTCACCTTTCCCCTTAAGCAAGCATAAGTTGGTTTTCTACATTTGAGACCCTATTCTGTTTTGTAATTCAGTTCCTATGTAGAGAAGTTTACATTCTGTGTATTAGTGATATCTTATGATGTTTCTTTTTCTGTGTGACTTATTTCACTTAGAATCATCGTACCTGAATACACTCATTATGCTGCTACTGGCCTGATGACATACATTTCATTGCTGAGTGATATTGCATTGTACGTAAGTACCACAACTTCTTTATCCATTTTTCGCCTTCTGCGATATTGAACTTGTACCGTAAACGAGGTTCTTGTAAACAGAGCCGTCCCAAACATTGGGGTGGCTGTGTCTTTTTGATTTTAATTTCCCTAAGCTATAGCACCATAAGTGGAAGTGCCCTAGGCTGTTTTGCTTTGTTTTTTAGATATTTCAGGAACCACCATACACTTCTCCAGAGTGGCTGTTGGCAATTTACATCCTGCCCATCAGCATAACAAGGCTCCCAGTTCTCCATGGCCTGTCCTGCCTTTCTGGATTTTACACATTTTTCAGATGGCCCTTTTGACCGGGGGGCAGTGAGACTTCATTGTAGTGCAGATTTCTTTGCAAGCTTGCTTGGGTGGCCAAAAAGGGCGTATTCGTTTTTTCCTGAATATATTCAGGAAAAAACGCATACGCCCTTTTTGACCAAGTGCATCATTGTGGACGTTCTGCCTCTTTTCCTATGCTTTACATGCAATTCCAGTCTACCTCCTGAAATCGGTTTCCTGCAATTCTGCCCCGCTTTCAAGTCCTCTTGGCAGCCTTACTTCAATATATTTTTGGATGATAGCTGTCATTTATATCTCTGCAGGTTTGTGAATTACAGTGCCCCTGAGCTCCTTTCTTCAACTCACTTTCTTGTGAGCTGGCCGCAACACCGCAGGATTGCTTCAGGCCCTAGTGTGGTTCCGGCATGGCTCGC
The DNA here is from genome assembly GCF_039906515.1 of Pseudorca crassidens. Lineage (NCBI taxonomy): Eukaryota > Metazoa > Chordata > Mammalia > Artiodactyla > Delphinidae > Pseudorca > Pseudorca crassidens. Next base: position 3,314,042 of record NW_027135940.1, read on the forward strand.
TGAGCCTTTGGTTAATTCCTCTTCCTGGTGGGAAATGAGAGTTAAATTTGCCCGTCCAGACACCTACAGCTAGTCTCTCATTGGTTCTCCCTATTCCTGTTCCTTTTCTGCAGAATTTGCAAACTGGGCCAAACAGGAGGTTAAAGGCACTGACTCTCCAAGTGGGGAGAGTGTTACTAAAGCGTCTGGAATATTGCACCCGAGTACCAGGGGACGAAAACTGAGACACATTTGAACACGTTTCCCGATCACACGGTGGATTATACTCTGGGTTCCACATGCATGTTTTAGCTGAAGGAAGAATCCCTTAAACCTGGAGAGTTGAGAACCATGGAATGGGTACCATGCAATATGACTTCAAAAGGTCTTCATTTGCTCACCGAACCTCACCAATCTTTTCACTGCTGCCTTTATGCCGCTGTACACACGCTTGATTCTCTTTCGGAGACATATAAATCCATAGGTTTTAAGATTCTTACTAGTCAGGTATATTCTTAGGCGTTTAATATGGGGTGTTGAGTCCGCTTCGTTGAGCAAGGAGTAGCTCTTGTCTATTACATATTTGTCTTATGGAAAGGTATCTGTGTTAATTTCAATCTCTGGTTTTCTGCAGCACCCCAACTCACCTTTCCCCTTAAGCAAGCATAAGTTGGTTTTCTACATTTGAGACCCTGTTCTGTTTTGTAATTCAGTTCCTGTGTAGCCAAGCTTACATTCCGTGTATTAGTGATATCTTATGATGTTTCTTTTTCTGTGTGACTTATTTCACTTAGAATCATCGTACCTGAATCCACTCATTATACTGCTATGAGCCTGATGATATAGATTTCATTGCTGAGTGATATTGCATTGTACGTTAGTACCACAACTTCTTTATCCATTTTTCGCTTTCTGCGATATTGAACTTGTACCGTAAATGAGGTTCCTGTAAACAGAGCCGTCCCCAATTTTGGGGTGGCTGTGTCTTTTTGATTTTAATTTCCCTAAGCTATAGGAGCATAAGTGGAAGTACCCAAGGCTCTGTTGCTTTGTTTTTTAGATGTTTCAGGAAACACCATACACTTCTGCAGAGTGGCTGTTGGCAATTTACATCCCGCCCATCAGCCTAACTAGGCTCCCAGTTCTCCATGGCCTGTCCTGCCTTTCTGGATTTTACACTTTTTTCAGATGGCCCTTTTGACCGGGGGGCAGTGAGACTTCATTGTAGTGCAGATTTCCTTTGCAAGCTTGCTTGGGTGGCCAAAAAGGACGTATTCGTTTTTTCCTGAATATATTCAGGAAAAAACGCATACGCCCTTTTTGGCCAAGTGCATCATTGTGGACGTTCTGCCTCTTTTCCTATGCTTTACATGCAATTCCAGTCTACCTCCTGAAATCGGTTTCCTGCAATTCTGCCCCGCTTTCAAGTCCTCTTGGCAGCCTTACTTCAATATATTTTTGGACGATAGCTGTCATTTATATCTCTGCAGGTTTGTGAATTACAGTGCCCCTGAGCTCCTTTCTTCAACTCGCTTTCTTGTGAGCTGGCCGCAACACTGCAGGATTGCTTCAGGCCCTAGTGTGATACTGGCATGGCATGCTGAGCCTTTGGTTAATTCCTCTTCCTGGTGGGAAATGAGAGTTCAATTTGCCCGTCCAGACACCTCCAGCTAGTCTCTCATTGGTTCTCCCTATTCCTGTTCATTTTCCACAGAAATTGCAAACTGGGCCCAACAGCAGATTAAAGGCACTGACTCTGCAAGTGGGGAGAGTGTTAGTAAAGCGTCTGGAATGTTGCACCCGAGTACCAGGTGATGAAAACTGAGACACATTTGAACACGTTTCCCGATCACACGGTGGATCATAATCTGGGTTCCACATGCATGTTTTAGCTGAAGGAAGAATCCCTTAAACCTGGAGAGTTGAGAACCAATGAATGGGTACCATGCAATATGACTTCAAAGGGTCTTCATTTGCTCACCGAACCTCACCAATCCTTTCACTGCTGCCTTTATGCCGCTGTACACATGCTTGATTCTCTTTCAGAGACATATAAATCCATAGGTTTTAAGATTCTTACTAGTCAGGTATATTCTTAGGCGTTTAATATGGGGTGTTGAGTCCACTTCGTTGAGCAGGGAGTAGCTCTTGTCTATTACATATTTGTCTTATGGAAAGGTATCTGTGCTAATTTCAATCTCTGGTTTTATGCAGCACCCCAACTCACCTTTCCCCTTAAGCAAGCAGAAGTTGGTTTTCTACATTTGAGACCCTATTCTGTTTTGTAATTCAGTTCCTGTGTAGCCAAGTTTACATTCTGTGTATTAGTGATATCTTATGATGTTTCTTTTTCTGTGTGACTTATTTCACTTAGAATCATCGTACCTCAATCCACTCATTATGCTGCTACTGGCCTGATGACATAGATTTCATTGCTGAGTGATATTGCATTGTACGTAAGTACAACAACTTGTTTATCCATTTTTCGCTTTCTGCGATATTGAACTTGTACCGTAAAGGAGGTTCTTGTAAACAGAGCCGTCCCAAACTTTGGGGTGGCTGTGTCTTTTTTATTTTAATTTCCCTAAGCTATAGCACCATAGTTGGAAGTGCCCTAGGCTCTGTTGCTTTGTTTTTTAGATGTTTCAGGAAACACCATACACTTCTCCAGAGTGGCTGTTGGCAATTTACATCACGCCCATTGGCATAACAAAACTCCCAGTTCTCCATGGCCTGTCCTGCCTTTCTGGATTTTACTCTTTTTTCAGATGGCCCTTTTGACCGGGGAGCAGTGAGACTTCATTGTAGTGCAGATTTCCTTTGCAAGCTTGCTTGGTTGGCCAAAAAGTGCATATGCGTTTTTTCCTGAATATATTCAGGAAAAAACGCATACGCCCTTTTTGGCCAAGTGCATCATTGTGGACGTTCTGCCTCTTTTCCTATGCTTTACATGCAATTCCAGTCTACCTCCTGAAATCGGTTTCCTGCAATTCTGCCCCACTTTCAAGTCCTCTTGGCAGCCTTACTTCAATATATTTTTGGACGATAGCTGTCTTTTAGAACACTGCATGTTTGTGAATTACAGGGCCCCTGAGCTCCTTTCTTCAACTCGCTTTCTTGTGAGCTGGTCGCAACACTGCAGGATTGCTTCAGGCCCTAGTGTGGTACCGGCATGGCACGCTGACCCTTTGGTTAATTCCTCTTCCTGGTGGGAAATGAGAGTTAAATTTGCCCGTCCAGAAACCTCCAGCTAGTCTCTCATTGGTTCTCCCTATTCTTGTTCATTTTCTGCAGAAATTGCAAACTGGGCCAAACAGGAGGTTAAAGGCACTGACTCTCCAAGTGGGGAGAGTGTTAGTAAAGCGTCTGTAATGTTGCACCCGAGTACCAGGGGACGAAAACTGAGACACATTTGAACATGTTTCCCGATCACACGTTGGATCATATTCTTGGTTCCACATGCATGTTTTAGCTGAAGGAAGAATCCCTTAAACCTGGAGAGTTGAGAACCATGGAATGGGTACCATGCAATATGACTTCAAAGGGTCTGCATTTGCTCACCGAACCTCACCAATCCTATCATTGCTGCGTTTATGCCGCTGTACACACGCTTGATTCTCTTTCGGAGACATATAAATCCATAGGTTTTAAGATTCTTACTAGTCAGGTATATTTTTAGGCGTTTAATATGGGGTGTTGAGTCCACTTCGTTGAGCAAGCAGTAGCTCTTGTCTATTACATAATTGGCTAATGGAAAGGTATCTGTGCTAATTTCAATCTCTGGTTTTATGCAGCACCCCAACTCACCTTTCCGCTTAAGCAAGCATAAGTTGGTTTTCTACATTTGAGACCCTATTCTGTTTTGTAATTCAGTTCCTGTGTAGCCAAGTTTACATTCCGTGTATTAGTGATATCTTATGATGTTTCTTTTTCTGTGTGACTTATTTCACTTAGAATCATCGTACCTGAATACACTCATTATGCTGCTACTGGCCTGATGACATAGATTTCATTGCTGAGTGATATTGCATTGTACATTAGTACCACAACTTCTTTATCCATTTTTCGCTTTCTGTGATATTGAACTTTTACCGTAAATGAGGTTTTGTAAACAGAGCCGTCCCAAATTTTGGGGTGGCTGTGTCTTTTTCATTTTAATTTCCCTAAGCTATAGGACCATAAGTGGAAGTGCCCTAGGCTCTGTTGCTTTGTTTTTTAGATGTTTCAGGAAACACCATACACTTCTCCAGAGTGGCTGTTGGCAATTTACATCACGCCCATCGGCATAACAAGGCTCCCAGTTCTCCATGGACTCTCCTGCCTTTCTGGATTTTACACTTTTATCAGATGGCCCTTTTGACCGGGGGGCAGTGAGACTTCATTGTAGTGTAGATTTCCTTTGCAAGCTTGCTTGGTTGGCCAAAAAGCGCGTATGCGTTTTTTCCTGAATATATTCAGGAAAAAACGCATACGCCCTTTTTGGCCAAGTGCATCATTGTGGACGTTCTGCCTCTTTTCCTATGCTTTACATGCAATTCCAGTCTACCTCCTGAAATCGGTTTCCTGCAATTCTGCCCCGCTTTCAAGTCCTCTTGGCAGCCTTACTTCAATATATTTTTGGACGATAATTGTCATGTATAACTCTGCAGGTTTGTGAATTACAGGGCCCCTGAGCTCCTTTCTTCAACTCGCTTTCTTGTGAGCTGGCCGCAACACCGCAGGATTGCTTCAGGCCCTAGTGTGGTTCCGGCATGGCTCGCTGAGCCTTTGCTTAATTCCTCTTCTTGGTGAGAAATGAGAGTTAAATTTACCCGTCCAGACATCTCCAGCTAGTCTCTCATTGGTTCTCCCTCTTCCTGTTCATTTTCCGCAGAAATTGCAAACTGGGCCAAACAGGAGGTTAAAGGCACTGACTCTCCAAGTGGGGAGAGTGTTAGTAAAGCATCTGGAATGTTGCACCCGAGTACCAGGGGACGAAAACTGAGACACATTTGAACACGTTTCCCGATCACACGGTGGATCATACTCTGGGTTCCACATGCATCTTTTAGCTGAAGGAAGAATCCCTTAAACCTGGAGAGTTGAGAACCATGGAATGGGTACCATGCAATATGACTTCAAAGGGTCTGCATTTGCTCACCGAACCTCACCAATCCTATCATTGCTGCGTTTATGCCGCTGTACACACGCTTGATTCTCTTTCGGAGACATATAAATCCATAGGTTTTAAGATTCTTACTAGTCAGGTATATTTTTAGGCGTTTAATATGGGGTGTTGAGTCCACTTCGTTGAGCAAGCAGTAGCTCTTGTCTATTACATAATTGGCTAATGGAAAGGTATCTGTGCTAATTTCAATCTCTGGTTTTATGCAGCACCCCAACTCACCTTTCCGCTTAAGCAAGCATAAGTTGGTTTTCTACATTTGAGACCCTATTCTGTTTTGTAATTCAGTTCCTGAGTAGCCAAATTTACATTCCGTGTATTAGTGATATCTTATGATGTTTCTTTTTCTGTGTGACTTATTTCACCTAGAATCATCGTACCTGAATACACTCATTATGCTGCTACTGGCCTGATGACATACATTTCATTGCTGAGTGATATTGCATTGTACGTAAGTACCACAACTTCTTTATCCATTTTTCGCCTTCTGCGATATTTAACTTGTACCGTAAACGAGGTTCTTGTAAACAGAGCCGTCCCAAACATTGGGGTGGCTGTGTCTTTTTGATTTTAATTTCCCTAAGCTATAGGACCATAAGTGGAAGTGCCCTAGGCTGTGTTGCTTTGTTTTTTAGATATTTCAGGAACCACCATACACTTCTCAAGAGTGGCTGTTGGCAATTTACATCCTGCCCATCAGCATAACAAGGCTCCCAGCTCTCCATGGCCTGTCCTGCCTTTCTGGATTTTACACTTTTTTCAGATGGCCCTTTTGACCGGGGAGCAGTGAGACTTCTTTGTAGTGCAGATTTCTTTGCAAGCTTGCTTGGGTGGCCAAAAAGGGCGTATTCGTTTTTTCCTGAATATATTCAGGAAAAAACGCATACGCCCTTTTTGACCAAGTGCATCATTGTGGACGTTCTGCCTCTTTTCCTATGCTTTACATGCAATTCCAGTCTACCTCCTGAAATCGGTTTCCTGCAATTCTGCCCCGCTTTCAAGTCCTCTTGGCAGCCTTACTTCAATATATTTTTGGACGATAGCTGTCATTTATATCTCTACAGGTTTGTGAATTACAGGGCCCCTGAGCTCCTTTCTTCAACTCGCTTTCTTTTGAGCTGGCCGCAACACTGCATGATTGCTTCAGGCCCTAGTGTGATACTGGCATGGCATGCTGAGCCTTTGGTTAATTCCTCTTCCTGGTGGGAAATGAGAGTTAAATTTGCCCGTCCAGACACCTCCAGCTAGTCTCTCATTGGTTCTCCCTATTCCTGTTCATTTTCCGCAGAAATTGCAAACTGGGCCCAACAGCAGATTAAAGGCACTGACTCTCCAAGTGGGGAGAGTGTTAGTAAAGCGTCTGGAATGTTGCACCCGAGTACCAGGGGACGAAAACTGAGACATGTTTGAACACGTTTCCCGATCACACGGTGGATCATACTCTGGGTTCCACATGCATGTTTTAGCTGAAGGAAGAATCCCTTAAACCTGGAGAGTTGAGAACCATGGAATGGGTACCATGCAATATGACTTCAAAGGGTCTGCATGTGCTCACCGAACCTCACCAATCCTATCATTGCTGCGTTTATGCCGCTGTACACACGCTTGATTCTCTTTCGGAGACATATAAATCCATAGGTTTTTTAAGATTCTTACTAGTCAGGTATATTCTTAGGCGTTTAATATGGGGTGTTGAGTCCACTTCGTTGAGCAAGCAGTAGCTCTTGTCTATTACATATTTAGCTTATGGAAAGGTATCTGTGCTAATTTCAATCTCTGGTATTATGCAGCACCCCAACTCACCTTTCCCCTTAAGCAAGCAGAAGTTGGTTTTCTACATTTGAGACCCTATTCTGTTTTGTAATTCAGTTCCTGTGTAGCCAAGTTTACATTCCGTGTATTAGTGATATCTTATGATGTTTCTTTTTCTGTTTGACTTATTTCACTTAGAATCATCGTACCTGAATCCACTCATTATGCTGCTACTGGCCTGATGACATAGATTTCATTCCTGAGTGATATTGCATTGTACGTAAGTACCACAACTTCTTTATCCATTTTTCACTTTCTGCGATATTGAACTTGTACCGTAAACGAGGTTCTTGTAAACAGAGCCTTCCCAAACATTGGGGTGGCTGTGTCTTTTTGATTTTAATTTCCCTAAGCTATAGGACCATAAGTGGAAGTGCCTTAGGCTCTGTTGCTTTGTTTTTTAGATGTTTCAGGAAACACCATACACTTTTGCAGGTTGGCTGTTGGTAATTTACATCCCACCCATCAGCATAAGAAGGCTCCCAGTTCTCCATGGTCTGTCCTGCCTTTTTGGATTTTACACTTTTTTCAGATGTCCCTTTTGACCGGGGGGCAGTGAGACTTCATTGTAGTGCAGATTTCCTTTGCAAGCTTGCTTGGTTGGCCAAAAAGGGCGTATGCGTTTTTTCCTGAATATATTCAGGAAAAAACGCATACGCCCTTTTTGGCCAAGTGCATCATTGTGGACGTTCTGCCTCTTTTCCTATGCTTTACATGCAATTCCAGTCTACCTCCTGAAATCGGTTTCCTGCAATTCTGCCCCGCTTTCAAGTCCTCTTGGCAGCCTTACTTCAATATATTTTTGGACGATAGCTGTCATTTATAACTCTGCAGGTTTGTGAATTACAGTGCCCCTGAGCTCCTTTCTTCAACTCGCTTTCTTGTGAGCTGGCCGCAACACCGCAGGATTGCTTCAGGCCCTAGTGTGGTTCCGGTATGGCTCGCTGAGCCTTTGGTTAATTCCTCTTCCTGGTGGGAAATGAGAGTTAAATTTGCCCGTCCAGACACCTACAGCTAGTCTCTCATTGGTTCTCCCTATTTCTGTTCATTTTCTGCAGAAATTGCAAACTGGGCCAAACAGGAGGTTAAAGGCACTGACTCTCCAAGTGGGGAGAGTGTTAGTAAAGCATCTGGAATGTTGCACCCGAGTACCAGGGGACGAAAACTGAGACACATTTGAACACGTTTCCCGATCACACGGTGGATCATCCTCTGGGTTCCACATGCATGTTTTAGCTGAAGGAAGAATCCCTTAAACCTGGAGAGTTGAGAACCATGGAATGGGTACCATGCAATATGACTTCAAAGGGTCTTCATTTGCTCACCGAACCTCACCAATCCTATCACTGCTGCGTTTATGCCGCTGTACACACGCTTGATTCTCTTTCGGAGACATATATATCCATAGGTTTTAAGATTCTTACTAGTCAGGCATATTCTTAGGCATTTAATATGGGGTGTTGTGTCCACTTCGTTGAGCAAGCAGTAGCTCTTGTCTATTACATATTTTTCTTATGGAAAGGTATCTGTGTTAATTTCAATCTCTGGTTTTATGCAGCACGCCAACTCACCTTTCCCCTTAAGCAAGCATAAGTTGGTTTTCTACATTTGAGACCCTATTCTGTTTTGTAATTCAGTTCCTATGTAGAGAAGTTTACATTCTGTGTATTAGTGATATCTTATGATGTTTCTTTTTCTGTGTGACTTATTTCACCTAGAATCATCGTACCTGAATACACTCATTATGCTGCTACTGGCCTGATGACATACATTTCATTGCTGAGTGATATTGCATTGTACGTAAGTACCACAACTTCTTTATCCATTTTTCGCCTTCTGCGATATTTAACTTGTACCGTAAACGAGGTTCTTGTAAACAGAGCCGTCCCAAACATTGGGGTGGCTGTGTCTTTTTGATTTTAATTTCCCTAAGCTATAGGACCATAAGTGGAAGTGCCCTAGGCTGTGTTGCTTTGTTTTTTAGATATTTCAGGAACCACCATACACTTCTCAAGAGTGGCTGTTGGCAATTTACATCCGGCCCATCAGCATAACAAGGCTCCCAGCTCTCCATGGCCTGTCCTGCCTTTCTGGATTTTACACTTTTTTCAGATGGCCCTTTTGACCGGGGAGCAGTGAGACTTCTTTGTAGTGCAGATTTCTTTGCAAGCTTGCTTGGGTGGCCAAAAAGGGCGTATTCGTTTTTTCCTGAATATATTCAGGAAAAAACGCATACGCCCTTTTTGACCAAGTGCATCATTGTGGACGTTCTGCCTCTTTTCCTATGCTTTACATGCAATTCCAGTCTACCTCCTGAAATCGGTTTCCTGCAATTCTGCCCCGCTTTCAAGTCCTCTTGGCAGCCTTACTTCAATATATTTTTGGACGATAGCTGTCATTTATATCTCTACAGGTTTGTGAATTACAGTGCCCCTGAGCTCCTTTCTTCAACTCGCTTTCTTGTGAGCTGGCCGCAACACTGCATGATTGCTTCAGGCCCTAGTGTGATACTGGCATGGCATGCTGAGCCTTTGGTTAATTCCTCTTCCTGGTGGGAAATGAGAGTTAAATTTGCCCGTCCAGACACCTCCAGCTAGTCTCTCATTGGTTCTCCCTATTCCTGTTCATTTTCCGCAGAAATTGCAAACTGGGCCCAACAGCAGATTAAAGGCACTGACTCTGCAAGTGGGGAGAGTGTTAGTAAAGCGTCTGGAATGTTGCACCCGAGTACCAGGGGACGAAAACTGAGACACGTTTGAACACGTTTCCCGATCACACGGTGGATCATACTCTGGGTTCCACATGCATGTTTTAGCTGAAGGAAGAATCCCTTAAACCTGGAGAGTTGAGAACCATGGAATGGGTACCATGCAATATGACTTCAAAGGGTCTGCATGTGCTCACCGAACCTCACCAATCCTATCATTGCTGCGTTTATGCCGCTGTACACACGCTTGATTCTCTTTCAGAGACATATAAATCCATAGGTTTTAAGATTCTTACTAGTCAGGTATATTTTTAGGAGTTTAATATGGGGTGTTGAGTCCACTTCGTTGAGCAAGCAGTAGCTCTTGTCTATTACATAATTGGCTAATGGAAAGGTATCTGTGCTAATATCAATCTCTGGTTTTATGCAGCACCCCAACTCACCTTTCCGCTTAAGCAAGCATAAGTTGGTTTTCTACATTTGAGACCCTATTCTGTTTTGTAATTCAGTTCCTGTGTAGCCAAGTTTACATTCCGTGTATTAGTGATATCTTATGATGTTTCTTTTTCTGTGTGACTTATTTCACTTAGAATCATCGTACCTGAATCCACTCATTATGCTGCTACTGGCCTGATGACATAGATTTCATTGCTGAGTGATATTGCATTGTACATTAGTACCACAACTTCTTTATCAATTTTTCGCTTTCTGTGATATTGAACTTTTACCGTAAACGAGGTTTTGTAAAGAGAGCCGTCCCAAATTTTCGGGTGGCTGTGTCTTTTTCATTTTAATTTCCCTAAGCTATAGGACCATAAGTGGAAGTGCCCTAGGCTCTGTTGCTTTGTTTTTTAGATGTTTCAGGAAACACCATACACTTCTCCAGAGTGGCTGTTGGCAATTTACATCACGCCCATCAGCATAACAAGGCTCCCAGTTCTCCATGGACTGTCCTGCCTTTCTGGATTTTACACTTTTTTCAGATGGCCCTTTTGACCGGGGGGCAGTGAGACTTCATTGTAGTGTAGATTACCTTTGCAAGCTTGCTTGGTTGGCCAAAAAGGACGTATGCGTTTTTTCCTGAATATATTCAGGAAAAAACGCATACGCCCTTTTTGGCCAAGTGCATCATTGTGGACGTTCTGCCTCTTTTCCTATGCTTTACATGCAATTCCAGTCTACCTCCTGAAATCGGTTTCCTGCAATTCTGCCCCGCTTTCAAGTCCTCTTGGCAGCCTTACTTCAATATATTTTTGGACGATAGCTGTCATGTATAACTCTGCAGGTTTGTGAATTACAGGGCCCCTGAGCTCCTTTCTTCAACTCGCTTTCTTGTGAGCTGGCCGCAACACCGCAGGATTGCTTCAGGCCCTAGTGTGGTTCCGGCATGGCTCGCTGAGCCTTTGCTTAATTCCTCTTCTTGGTGGGAAATGAGAGTTCAATTTGCCCGTCCAGACACCTCCAGCTAGTCTCTCATTGGTTCTCCCTATTCCTGTTCATTTTCCGCAGAAATTGCAAACTGGGCCAAACAGGAGGTTAAAGGCACTGACTCTCCAAGTGGGGAGAGTGTTAGTAAAGCGTCTGGAATGTTGCACCCGAGTACCAGGGGACAAAAACTGAGACACATTTGAACACGTTTCCCGATCACACGGTGGATCATACTCTGGGTTCCACATGCATGTTTTAGCTGAAGGAAGAATCCCTTAAACCTGGAGAGTTGAGACCCATGGAATGGGTACCATGCAATACGACTTCAAAGGGTCTGCATTTGCTCACCGAACCTCACCAATCCTATCACTGCTGCGTTTATGCCGCTGTACACACGCTGGATTCTCTTTCGGAGACATATAAATCCATAGGTTTTAAGATTCTTACTAGTCAGGTATATTCTTAGGCGTTTAATATGGGGTGTTGAGTCCACTTCGTTGAGCAAGCAGTAGCTCTTGTCTATTACATATTTGGCTTATGGAAAGGTATCTGTGCTAATTTCAATCTCTGGTTTTCTGCAGCACCCCAACTCACCTTTCCCCTTAGGCAAGCATAAGTTGGTTTTCTACATTTGAGACCCTATTCTGTTTTGTAATTCAGTTCCTGTGTAGCCAAGTTTACATTCCGTGTATTAGTGATATCTTATGATGTTTCTTTTTCTGTGTGACTTATTTCACTTAGAATCATCGTACCTGAATCCACTCATTATGCTGCTACTGGCCTGATGACATAGATTTCATTGCTGAGTGATATTGCATTGTACGTAAGTACCACAACTTCTTTATCCATTTTTTGCTTTCTGCGATATTGAACTTGTACCGTAAACGAGGTTCTTGTAAACAGAGCTGTCCCAAACTTTGGGGTGGCTGTGTCTTTATTTTAATTTCCCTAAGCTATAGGACCATAAGTGGAAGTGCCCTAGGCTCTGTTGCTTTGGTTTTTTAGATGTTTCAGGAAACACCATACACTTCTCCAGAGTGGCTGTTGGCAATTTACATCACACCCATCAGCATAACAAGGCTCCCAGTTCTCCATGGCCTGTCCTGCCTTTCTGGATTTTACACTTTTTTCAGATGGCCCTTTTGACCGGGGGGCAGTGAGACTTCATTGTAGTGCAGATTTCCTTTGCAAGCTTGCTTGGTTGGCCAAAAAGGGCGTATGCGTTTTTTCCTGAATATATTCAGGAAAAAACGCATACGCCCTTTTTGGCCAAGTGCATCATTGTGGACGTTCTGCCTCTTTTCCTATGCTTTACATGCAATTCCAGTCTACCTCCTGAAATCGGTTTCCTGCAATTCTGCCCCGCTTTCAAGTCCTCTTGGCAGCCTTACTTCAATATATTTTTGGACGATAGCTGTCATTTAGAACTCTGCAGGTGTGTGAATTACAGGGCCCCTGAGCTCCTTTCTTCAACTCGCTTTCTTGTGAGCTGGCCGCAACACCGCAGGATTGCTTCAGGCCCTAGTGTGGTTCCGGCATGGCTCGCTGAGCCTTTGGTTAATTCCTCTTCTTGGTGGGAAATGAGAGTTAAATTTACCCATCCAGACACCTCCAGCTAGTCTCTCATTGGTTCTCCCTATTCCTGTTCATTTTCCGCAGAAATTGCAAACTGGGCCAAACAGGAGGTTAAAGGCACTGACTCTCCAAGTGGGGAGAGTGTTAGTAAAGCGTCTGGAATATTGCACCCGAGTACCAGGGGACGAAAACTGAGACACATTTGAACACGTTTCCCGATCACACGGTGGATCATACTCTGGGTTCCACATGCATGTTTTAGCTGAAGGAAGAATCCCTTAAACCTGGAGAGTTGAGAACCATGGAATGGGTACCATGCAATATGACTTCAAAGGGTCTGCATTTGCTCACCGAACCTCACCAATCCTATCACTGCTGCGTTTATGCCGCTGTACACATGCTTGATTCTCTTTCGGAGACATATAAATCCATAGGTTTTAAGATTCTTACTAGTCAGGTATATTCTTAGGCGTTTAATATGGGGTGTTGAGTCCACTTCGTTGAGCAAGCAGTAGCTCTTGTCTATTACATATTTGGCTTATGGAACGGTATGTGTGCTAATTTCTATCTCTGGTTTTATGCAGCACCCCAACTCACCTTTCCCCTTAAGCAAGCATAAGTTGGTTTTCTACATTTGAGACCCTATTCTGTTTTGTAATTCAGTTCCTGTGTAGCCAAGTTTACATTCCATGTATTAGTGATATCTTATGATGTTTCTTTTTCTGTGTGACTTATTTCACTTAGAATCATCGTACCTGAATCCACTCATTATGCTGCTACTGGCCTGATGACATAGATTTCATTGCTGAGTGATATTGCAGTGTACGTAAGTACCACAACTTCTTTATCCATTTTTCGCTTTCTGTGATATTGAACTTGTACCGTAAACGAGGTTCTTGTAAACAGAGCGGTCCCAAACTTTGGGGTGGCTGTGTCTTTTTGATTTTAATTTCCCTAAGCTATAGGACCATAAGTGGAAGTGCCCTAGGCTCTGTTGCTTTGTTTTTTAGATGTTTCAGGAAACACCATACACTTCTCCAGAGTGGCTGTTGGCAATTTACATCCCTCCCATTAGCATAACAAGGCTCCCAGTTCTCCATGGCCTATCTTGCCTTTCTGGATTTTACACTTTTTTCAGATGGCCCTTTTGACCGGGGGGCAGTGAGACTTCATTGTAGTGCAGATTTCCTTTGCAAGCTTGCTTGGTTGGCCAAAAAGGGCGTATGCGTTTTTTCCTGAATATATTCAGGAAAAAACGCATACGCCCTTTTTGGCCAAGTGCATCATTGTGGACGTTCTGCCTCTTTTCCTATGCTTTACATGCAATTCCAGTCTACCTCCTGAAATCGGTTTCCTGCAATTCTGCCCCGCTTTCAAGTCCTCTTGGCAGCCTTACTTCAATATATTTTTGGACGATAGCTGTCATGTATAACTCTGCAGGTTTGTGAATTACAGGGCCCCTGAGCTCCTTTCTTCAACTCGCTTTCTTGTGAGCTGGCCGCAACACCGCAGGATTGCTTCAGGCCCTAGTGTGGTTCCGGCATGGCTCGCTGAGCCTTTGCTTAATTCCTCTTCTTGGTGGGAAATGAGAGTTCAATTTGCCCGTCCAGACACCTCCAGCTAGTCTCTCATTGGTTCTCCCTATTCCTGTTCATTTTCCGCAGAAATTGCAAACTGGGCCAAACAGGAGGTTAAAGGCACTGACTCACCAAGTGGGGAGAGTGTTAGTAAAGTGTCTGGAATGTTGCACCCGAGTACCAGGGGACGAAAACTGAGACACATTTGAACACGTTTCCCGATCACACGGAGGATCATACTCTGGGTTCCACATGCATGTTTTAGCTGAAGGAAGAATCCCTTAAACCTGGAGAGTTGAGAACCATGGAATGGGTACCATGCAATATGACTTCAAAGGGTCTGCATTTGCTCACCGAACCTCACCAATCCTATCACTGTTGCTTTTATGTTGCTGTACACACGCTGGATTATCTTTTGGAGACATATAAATCCATACGTTTTAAGATTCTTACTAGTCAGGTGTATTCTTAGGCTTTTAATATGGGGTGTTGAGTCCACTTCGTTGAGCAAGGAGTAGTTCTTGTCTATTACATATTTGTCTTATGGAAAGGTATCTGTGTTAATTTCAATCTCTGGTTTTATGCAGCACCCCAACTCACCTTCCCCTTAAGCAAGCATAAGTTGGTTTTCTACATTTGAGACCCTATTCTGTTTTGTAATTCAGTTCCTGTGTAGCCAAGTTTACATTCCGTGTATTAGTGATACCTTATGATGTTTCTTTTTCTGTGTGACTTATTTCACTTAGAATCATCGTACCTGAATCCACTCATTATGCTGCTACTGGCCTGATGACATAGATTTCATTGCTGAGTGATATTGCAGTGTACGTAAGTACCACAACTTCTTTATCCATTTTTCGCTTTCTGTGATATTGTACTTGTACCTGTAAACAGAGCGGTCCCAAACTTTGGGGTGGCTGTGTCTTTTTAATTTTAATTTCCCTAAGCTATAGGACCATAAGTGGAAGTGCCCTAGGCTCTGTTGCTTTGTTTTTTAGATGTTTCAGGAAACACCATACACTTCTCCAGAGTGGCTGTTGGCAATTTACATCCCTCCCATCAGCATAACAAGGCTCCCAGTTCTCCATGGCCTATCTTGCCTTTCTGGAATTTACACTTTTTTCAGATGGCCCTTTTGACCGGGGGGCAGTGAGACTTCATTGTAGTGCAGATTTCCTTTGCAAGCTTGCTTGGTTGGCCAAAAAGGGCGTATGCGTTTTTTCCTGAATATATTCAGGAAAAAACGCATACGCCCTTTTTGGCCAAGTGCATCATTGTGGACGTTCTGCCTCTTTTCCTATGCTTTACATGCAATTCCAGTCTACCTCCTGAAATCGGTTTCCTGCAATTGTGACCCGCTTTCAAGTCCTCTTGGCAGCCTTACTTCAATATATTTTTGGACGATAGCTGTAATTTACAACTCTGCAGGTGTGTGAATTACAGGGCCCCTGAGCTCCTTTCTTCAACTCGCTTTCTTGTGAGCTGGCCGCAACACCGCAGGATTGCTTCAGGCCCTAGTGTGGTTCCGGCATGGCTCGCTGAGCCTTTGGTTAATTCCTCTTCTTGGTGGGAAATGAGAGTTAAATTTACCCGTCCAGACACCTCCAGCTAGTCTCTCATTGGTTCTCCCTATTCCTGTTAATTTTCCGCAGAAATTGCAAACTGGGCCAAACAGGAGGTTAAAGGCACTGACTCTCCAAGTGGGGAGAGTGTTAGTAAAGCGTCTGGAATGTTGCACCCGAGTACCAGGGGACAAAAACTGAGACACATTTGAACACGTTTCCCGATCACACGGTGGATCATCCTCTGGGTTCCACATGCATGTTTTAGCTGAAGGAAGAATCCCTTAAACCTGGAGAGTTGAGACCCATGGAATGGGTACCATGCAATACGACTTCAAAGGGTCTGCATTTGCTCACCGAACCTCACCAATCCTATCACTGCTGCGTTTATGCCGCTGTACACACGCTGGATTCTCTTTCGGAGACATATAAATCCATAGGTTTTAAGATTCTTACTAGTCAGGTATATTCTTAGGCGTTTAATATGGGGTGTTGAGTCCACTTCGTTGAGCAAGCAGTAGCTCTTGTCTATTACATATTTGGCTTATGGAAAGGTATCTGTGCTAATTTCAATCTCTGGTTTTCTGCAGCACCCCAACTCACCTTTCCCCTTAGGCAAGCATAAGTTGGTTTTCTACATTTGAGACCCTATTCTGTTTTGTAATTCAGTTCCTGTGTAGCCAAGTTTACATTCCGTGTATTAGTGATATCTTATGATGTTTCTTTTTCTGTGTGACTTATTTCACTTAGAATCATCGTACCTGAATCCACTCATTATGCTGCTACTGGCCTGATGACATAGATTTCATTGCTGAGTGATATTGCATTGTACGTAAGTACCACAACTTCTTTATCCATTTTTTGCTTTCTGCGATATTGAACTTGTACCGTAAACGAGGTTCTTGTAAACAGAGCTGTCCCAAACTTTGGGGTGGCTGTGTCTTTATTTTAATTTCCCTAAGCTATAGGACCATAAGTGGAAGTGCCCTAGGCTCTGTTGCTTTGGTTTTTTAGATGTTTCAGGAAACACCATACACTTCTCCAGAGTGGCTGTTGGCAATTTACATCACACCCATCAGCATAACAAGGCTCCCAGTTCTCCATGGCCTGTCCTGCCTTTCTGGATTTTACACTTTTTTCAGATGGCCCTTTTGACCGGGGGGCAGTGAGACTTCATTGTAGTGCAGATTTCCTTTGCAAGCTTGCTTGGTTGGCCAAAAAGGGCGTATGCGTTTTTTCCTGAATATATTCAGGAAAAAACGCATACGCCCTTTTTGGCCAAGTGCATCATTGTGGACGTTCTGCCTCTTTTCCTATGCTTTACATGCAATTCCAGTCTACCTCCTGAAATCGGTTTCCTGCAATTCTGCCCCGCTTTCAAGTCCTCTTGGCAGCCTTACTTCAATATATTTTTGGACGATAGCTGTCATTTAGAACTCTGCAGGTGTGTGAATTACAGGGCCCCTGAGCTCCTTTCTTCAACTCGCTTTCTTGTGAGCTGGCCGCAACACCGCAGGATTGCTTCAGGCCCTAGTGTGGTTCCGGCATGGCTCGCTGAGCCTTTGGTTAATTCCTCTTCTTGGTGGGAAATGAGAGTTAAATTTACCCATCCAGACACCTCCAGCTAGTCTCTCATTGGTTCTCCCTATTCCTGTTCATTTTCCGCAGAAATTGCAAACTGGGCCAAACAGGAGGTTAAAGGCACTGACTCTCCAAGTGGGGAGAGTGTTAGTAAAGCGTCTGGAATATTGCACCCGAGTACCAGGGGACGAAAACTGAGACACATTTGAACACGTTTCCCGATCACACGGTGGATCATACTCTGGGTTCCACATGCATGTTTTAGCTGAAGGAAGAATCCCTTAAACCTGGAGAGTTGAGAACCATGGAATGGGTACCATGCAATATGACTTCAAAGGGTCTGCATTTGCTCACCGAACCTCACCAATCCTATCACTGCTGCGTTTATGCCGCTGTACACATGCTTGATTCTCTTTCGGAGACATATAAATCCATAGGTTTTAAGATTCTTACTAGTCAGGTATATTCTTAGGCGTTTAATATGGGGTGTTGAGTCCACTTCGTTGAGCAAGCAGTAGCTCTTGTCTATTACATATTTGGCTTATGGAACGGTATCTGTGCTAATTTCTATCTCTGGTTTTATGCAGCACCCCAACTCACCTTTCCCCTTAAGCAAGCATAAGTTGGTTTTCTACATTTGAGACCCTATTCTGTTTTGTAATTCAGTTCCTGTGTAGCCAAGTTTACATTCCATGTATTAGTGATATCTTATGATGTTTCTTTTTCTGTGTGACTTATTTCACTTAGAATCATCGTACCTGAATCCACTCATTATGCTGCTACTGGCCTGATGACATAGATTTCATTGCTGAGTGATATTGCAGTGTACGTAAGTACCACAACTTCTTTATCCATTTTTCGCTTTCTGTGATATTGAACTTGTACCGTAAACGAGGTTCTTGTAAACAGAGCGGTCCCAAACTTTGGGGTGGCTGTGTCTTTTTGATTTTAATTTCCCTAAGCTATAGGACCATAAGTGGAAGTGCCCTAGGCTCTGTTGCTTTGTTTTTTAGATGTTTCAGGAAACACCATACACTTCTCCAGAGTGGCTGTTGGCAATTTACATCCCTCCCATTAGCATAACAAGGCTCCCAGTTCTCCATGGCCTATCTTGCCTTTCTGGATTTTACACTTTTTTCAGATGGCCCTTTTGACCGGGGGGCAGTGAGACTTCATTGTAGTGCAGATTTCCTTTGCAAGCTTGCTTGGTTGGCCAAAAAGGGCGTATGCGTTTTTTCCTGAATATATTCAGGAAAAAACGCATATGCCCTTTTTGGCCAAGTGCATCATTGTGGACGTTCTGCCTCTTTTCCTATGCTTTACATGCAATTCCAGTCTACCTCCTGAAATCGGTTTCCTGCAATTCTGCCCCGCTTTCAAGTCCTCTTGGCAGCCTTACTTCAATATATTTTTGGACGATAGCTGTCATGTATAACTCTGCAGGTTTATGAATTACAGGGCCCCTGAGCTCCTTTCTTCAACTCGCTTTCTTGTGAGCTGGCCGCAACACCGCAGGATTGCTTCAGGCCCTAGTGTGGTTCCGGCATGGCTCGCTGAGCCTTTGCTTAATTCCTCTTCTTGGTGGGAAATGAGAGTTCAATTTGCCCGTCCAGACACCTCCAGCTAGTCTCTCATTGGTTCTCCCTATTCCTGTTCATTTTCCGCAGAAATTGCAAACTGGGCCAAACAGGAGGTTAAAGGCACTGACTCACCAAGTGGGGAGAGTGTTAGTAAAGTGTCTGGAATGTTGCACCCGAGTACCAGGGGACGAAAACTGAGACACATTTGAACACGTTTCCCGATCACACGGAGGATCATACTCTGGGTTCCACATGCATGTTTTAGCTGAAGGAAGAATCCCTTAAACCTGGAGAGTTGAGAACCATGGAATGGGTACCATGCAATATGACTTCAAAGGGTCTGCATTTGCTCACCGAACCTCACCAATCCTATCACTGTTGCTTTTATGTTGCTGTACACACGCTGGTTTATCTTTTGGAGACATATAAATCCATACGTTTTAAGATTCTTACTAGTCAGGTGTATTCTTAGGCTTTTAATATGGGGTGTTGAGTCCACTTCGTTGAGCAAGGAGTAGTTCTTGTCTATTACATATTTGGCTTATGGAAAGGTATCTGTGTTAATTTCAATCTCTGGTTTTATGCAGCACCCCAACTCACCTTCCCCTTAAGCAAGCATAAGTTGGTTTTCTACATTTGAGACCCTATTCTGTTTTGTAATTCAGTTCCTGTGTAGCCAAGTTTACATTCCGTGTATTAGTGATACCTTATGATGTTTCTTTTTCTGTGTGACTTATTTCACTTAGAATCATCGTACCTGAATCCACTCATTATGCTGCTACTGGCCTGATGACATAGATTTCATTGCTGAGTGATATTGCAGTGTACGTAAGTACCACAACTTCTTTATCCATTTTTCGCTTTCTGTGATATTGAACTTGTACCGTAAACGAGGTTCTTGTAAACAGAGCGGTCCCAAACTTTGGGGTGGCTGTGTCTTTTTGATTTTAATTTCCCTAAGCTATAGGACCATAAGTGGAAGTGCCCTAGGCTCTGTTGCTTTGTTTTTTAGATGTTTCAGGAAACACCATACACTTCTCCAGAGTGGCTGTTGGCAATTTACATCCCTCCCATCAGCATAACAAGGCTCCCAGTTCTCCATGGCCTATCTTGCCTTTCTGGATTTTACACTTTTTTCAGATGGCCCTTTTGACCGGGGGGCAGTGAGACTTCATTGTAGTGCAGATTTCCTTTGCAAGCTTGCTTGGTTGGCCAAAAAGGGCGTATGCGTTTTTTCCTGAATATATTCAGGAAAAAACGCATACGCCCTTTTTGGCCAAGTGCATCATTGTGGACGTTCTGCCTCTTTTCCTATGCTTTACATGCAATTCCAGTCTACCTCCTGAAATCGGTTTCCTGCAATTGTGACCCGCTTTCAAGTCCTCTTGGCAGCCTTACTTCAATATATTTTTGGACGATAGCTGTAATTTACAACTCTGCAGGTGTGTGAATTACAGGGCCCCTGAGCTCCTTTCTTCAACTCGCTTTCTTGTGAGCTGGCCGCAACACCGCAGGATTGCTTCAGGCCCTAGTGTGGTTCCGGCATGGCTCGCTGAGCCTTTGGTTAATTCCTCTTCTTGGTGGGAAATGAGAGTTAAATTTACCCGTCCAGACACCTCCAGCTAGTCTCTCATTGGTTCTCCCTATTCCTGTTCATTTTCCGCAGAAATTGCAAACTGGGCCAAACAGGAGGTTAAAGGCACTGACTCTCCAAGTGGGGAGAGTGTTAGTAAAGCGTCTGGAATGTTGCACCCGAGTACCAGGGGACAAAAACTGAGACACATTTGAACACGTTTCCCGATCACACGGTGGATCATACTCTGGGTTCCACATGCATGTTTTAGCTGAAGGAAGAATCCCTTAAACCTGGAGAGTTGAGACCCATGGAATGGGTACCATGCAATACGACTTCAAAGGGTCTGCATTTGCTCACCGAACCTCACCAATCCTATCACTGCTGCGTTTATGCCGCTGTACACACGCTGGATTCTCTTTCGGAGACATATAAATCCATAGGTTTTAAGATTCTTACTAGTCAGGTATATTCTTAGGCGTTTAATATGGGGTGTTGAGTCCACTTCGTTGAGCAAGCAGTAGCTCTTGTCTATTACATATTTGGCTTATGGAAAGGTATCTGTGCTAATTTCAATCTCTGGTTTTCTGCAGCACCCCAACTCACCTTTCCCCTTAGGCAAGCATAAGTTGGTTTTCTACATTTGAGACCCTATTCTGTTTTGTAATTCAGTTCCTGTGTAGCCAAGTTTACATTCCGTGTATTAGTGATATCTTATGATGTTTCTTTTTCTGTGTGACTTATTTCACTTAGAATCATCGTACCTGAATCCACTCATTATGCTGCTACTGGCCTGATGACATAGATTTCATTGCTGAGTGATATTGCATTGTACGTAAGTACCACAACTTCTTTATCCATTTTTTGCTTTCTGCGATATTGAACTTGTACCGTAAACGAGGTTCTTGTAAACAGAGCTGTCCCAAACTTTGGGGTGGCTGTGTCTTTATTTTAATTTCCCTAAGCTATAGGACCATAAGTGGAAGTGCCCTAGGCTCTGTTGCTTTGGTTTTTTAGATGTTTCAGGAAACACCATACACTTCTCCAGAGTGGCTGTTGGCAATTTACATCACACCCATCAGCATAACAAGGCTCCCAGTTCTCCATGGCCTGTCCTGCCTTTCTGGATTTTACACTTTTTTCAGATGGCCCTTTTGACCGGGGGGCAGTGAGACTTCATTGTAGTGCAGATTTCCTTTGCAAGCTTGCTTGGTTGGCCAAAAAGGGCGTATGCGTTTTTTCCTGAATATATTCAGGAAAAAACGCATACGCCCTTTTTGGCCAAGTGCATCATTGTGGACGTTCTGCCTCTTTTCCTATGCTTTACATGCAATTCCAGTCTACCTCCTGAAATCGGTTTCCTGCAATTCTGCCCCGCTTTCAAGTCCTCTTGGCAGCCTTACTTCAATATATTTTTGGACGATAGCTGTCATTTACAACTCTGCAGGTGTGTGAATTACAGGGCCCCTGAGCTCCTTTCTTCAACTCGCTTTCTTGTGAGCTGGCCGCAACACCGCAGGATTGCTTCAGGCCCTAGTGTGGTTCCGGCATGGCTCGCTGAGCCTTTGGTTAATTCCTCTTCTTGGTGGGAAATGAGAGTTAAATTTACCCATCCAGACACCTCCAGCTAGTCTCTCATTGGTTCTCCCTATTCCTGTTCATTTTCCGCAGAAATTGCAAACTGGGCCAAACAGGAGGTTAAAGGCACTGACTCTCCAAGTGGGGAGAGTGTTAGTAAAGCGTCTGGAATGTTGCACCCGAGTACCAGGGGACGAAAACTGAGACACATTTGAACACGTTTCCCGATCACACGGTGGATCATACTCTGGGTTCCACATGCATGTTTTAGCTGAAGGAAGAATCCCTTAAACCTGGAGAGTTGAGAACCATGGAATGGGTACCATGCAATATGACTTCAAAGGGTCTGCATTTGCTCACCGAACCTCACCAATCCTATCACTGCTGCGTTTATGCCGCTGTACACATGCTTGATTCTCTTTCGGAGACATATAAATCCATAGGTTTTAAGATTCTTACTAGTCAGGTATATTCTTAGGCGTTTAATATGGGGTGTTGAGTCCACTTCGTTGAGCAAGCAGTAGCTCTTGTCTATTACATATTTGGCTTATGGAACGGTATCTGTGCTAATTTCTATCTCTGGTTTTATGCAGCACCCCAACTCACCTTTCCCCTTAAGCAAGCATAAGTTGGTTTTCTACATTTGAGACCCTATTCTGTTTTGTAATTCAGTTCCTGTGTAGCCAAGTTTACATTCCATGTATTAGTGATATCTTATGATGTTTCTTTTTCTGTGTGACTTATTTCACTTAGAATCATCGTACCTGAATCCACTCATTATGCTGCTACTGGCCTGATGACATAGATTTCATTGCTGAGTGATATTGCAGTGTACGTAAGTACCACAACTTCTTTATCCATTTTTCGCTTTCTGTGATATTGAACTTGTACCGTAAACGAGGTTCTTGTAAACAGAGCGGTCCCAAACTTTGGGGTGGCTGTGTCTTTTTGATTTTAATTTCCCTAAGCTATAGGACCATAAGTGGAAGTGCCCTAGGCTCTGTTGCTTTGTTTTTTAGATGTTTCAGGAAACACCATACACTTCTCCAGAGTGGCTGTTGGCAATTTACATCCCTCCCATCAGCATAACAAGGCTCCCAGTTCTCCATGGCCTATCTTGCCTTTCTGGATTTTACACTTTTTTCAGATGGCCCTTTTGACCGGGGGGCAGTGAGACTTCATTGTAGTGCAGATTTCCTTTGCAAGCTTGCTTGGTTGGCCAAAAAGGGCGTATGCGTTTTTTCCTGAATATATTCAGGAAAAAACGCATACGCCCTTTTTGGCCAAGTGCATCATTGTGGACGTTCTGCCTCTTTTCCTATGCTTTACATGCAATTCCAGTCTACCTCCTGAAATCGGTTTCCTGCAATTGTGACCCGCTTTCAAGTCCTCTTGGCAGCCTTACTTCAATATATTTTTGGACGATAGCTGTCATTTAGAACTCTGCAGGTGTGTGAATTACAGGGCCCCTGAGCTCCTTTCTTCAACTCGCTTTCTTGTGAGCTGGCCGCAACACCGCAGGATTGCTTCAGGCCCTAGTGTGGTTCCGGCATGGCTCGCTGAGCCTTTGGTTAATTCCTCTTCTTGGTGAGAAATGAGAGTTAAATTTACCTGTCCACACACCTCCAGCTAGTCTCTCATTGGTTCTCCCTATTCCTGTTCATTTTCTGCAGAAATTGGAAACTGGGCCAAACAGGAGGTTAAAGGCACTGACTCTCCAAGTGGGGAGAGTGTTAGTAAAGCGTCTGGAATGTTGCACCCGAGTACCAGGGGACGAAAACTGAGACACATTTGAACACGTTTCCCGATCACACGGTGGATCATCCTCTGGGTTCCACATGCATGTTTTAGCTGAAGGAAGAATCCTTTAAACCTGGACAGTTGAGAACCATGGAATGGTTACCATGCAATATGACTTCAAAGGGTCTGCATTTGCTTACCGAACCTCACCAATCCTATCACTGCTGCTTTTATGCCACTGTACACACGCTTGATTCTCCTTCGGAGATATATAAATCCATAGGTTTTAAGATTCTTACTAGTCAAGTATATTCTTA
Organism: Pseudorca crassidens; assembly: GCF_039906515.1. Lineage (NCBI taxonomy): Eukaryota > Metazoa > Chordata > Mammalia > Artiodactyla > Delphinidae > Pseudorca > Pseudorca crassidens. Next base: position 3,338,215 of record NW_027135940.1, read on the forward strand.
GGCGTTTAATATGGGGTGTTGAGTCCACTTCATTGAGCAAGCAGTAGCTCTTGTCTATTACATATTTGGCTTATGGAAAGGTATCTGTGCTAATTTCCATCTCTGGTTTTATGCAGCACCCCAACTCACCTTTCCCCTTAAGCAAGCATAAGTTGGTGTTCTACATTTGAGACCCTATTCTGTTTTGTAATTCAGTTCCTGTGTAGCCAAGTTTACATTCCGTGTATTAGTGATATCTTATGATGTTTCTTTTTCTGTGTGACATATTTCACTTAGAATCATCGTACCTGAATCCACTCATTATGCTGCTATGGGCATGATGACATAGATTTCATTGCTGAGTGATATTGCATTGTACGTAAGTCCCACAACTTCTCTATCCATTTTTCGCATTCTGCGATATTGAACTTGTACCGAAAACGAGGTTCTTGTAAACAGAGCCGTCCCAAACTTTGGGGTGGCTGTGTCTTTTTGATTTTAATTTCCCTAAGCTATAGGACCATAAGTGGAATTGCCCTAGGCTCTGTTGCTTTGTTTTTTAGATGTTTCAGGAAACACCATACACTTCTCCAGAGTGGCTGTTGGCAATTTACATCCCGTCCTTCAGCCTACGAAAGCTCCCAGTTCTCCATGGCCTGTCCTGCCTTTCTGGATTTTACACTTTATTCAGATGGCCCTTTTGACCGGGGGGCAGTGAGACTTCATTGTAGTGCAGATTTCCTTTGCAAGCTTGCTTGGTTGGCCAAAAAGGGCGTATGCGTTTTTTCCTGAATATATTCAGGAAAAAACGCATACGCCCTTTTTGGCCAAGTGCATCATTGTGGACGTTCTGCCTCTTTTCCTATGCTTTACATGCAATTCCAGTCTACCTCCTGAAATCGGTTTCTTGCAATTCTGCCCCGCTTTCAAGTCCTCTTGACAGCCTTACTTCAATATATTTTTGGACGATAGCTGTCATTTATAACTCTGCAGGTTTGTGAATTACAGTGCCCCTGAGCTCATTTCTTCAACTCGCTTTCTTGTGAGCTGCCCGCAACACCCCAGGATTGCCTCAGGCCCTAGTGTCGTTCTGGCATGGCTCGCTGAGCCTTTGGTTAATTCCTCTTCTTGGTGGGAAATGAGAGTTAAATTTACCCGTCCAGACACCTCCAGCTAGTCTCTCATTGGTTCTCCCTATTCCTGTTCATTTTCCGCAGAAATTGCAAACTGGGCCAAACAGGAGGTTAAAGGCACTGACTCTCCAAGTGGGGAGAGTGTTAGTAAAGCGTCTGGAATGTTGCACCCGAGTACCAGGGGACGAAAACTGAGACACATTTGAACACGTTTCCCGATCACACGGTGGATCATACTCTGGGTTCCACATGCATGTTTTAGCTGAAGGAAGAATCCCTTAAACCTGGAGAGTTGAGAACCATGGAATGGGTACCATGCAATATGACTTCAAAGGGTCTGCATTTGCTCACCGAACCTCACCAATCCTATCACTGCTGCGTTTATGCCGCTGTACACACGCTTGATTCTCTTTCGGAGACATATAAATCCATAGGTTTTAAGATTCTTACTAGTCAGGTATATTCTTAGGCGTTTAATATGGGGTGTTGAGTCCACTTCGTTGAGCAAGCAGTAGCTCTTGTCTATTACATATTTGGCTTATGGAACGGTATCTGTGCTAATTTCAATCTCTGGTTTTATGCAGCACCCCAACTCACCTTTCCCCTTAAGCAAGCATAAGTTGGTTTTCTCCATTTGAGACCCTATTCTGTTTTGTAATTCAGTTCCTCTGTAGCCAAGTTTACATTCCGTGTATTAGTGATATCTTATGATGTTTCTTTTTCTGTGTGACTTATTTCACTTAGAATCATCGTACCTGAATCCACTCATTATGCTGCTACTGGCCTGATGACATAGATTTCATTGCTGAGTGATATTGCAGTGTACGTAAGTACCACAACTTCTTTATCCATTTTTCGCTTTCTGTGATATTGAACTTGTACCGTAAACGAGGTTCTTGTAAACAGAGCGGTCCCAAACTTTGGGTTGGCTGTGTCTTTTTGATTTTAATTTCCCTAAGCTATAGGACCATAAGTGGAATTGCCCTAGGCTCTGTTGCTTTGTTTTTTAGATGTTTCAGGAAACACCATACACTTCTCCAGAGTGGCTGTTGGCAATTTACATCCCGTCCTTCAGCCTACGAAGGCTCCCAGTTCTCCATGGCCTGTCCTGCCTTTCTGGATTTTACACTTTATTCAGATGGCCCTTTTGACCGGGGGGCAGTGAGACTTCATTGTAGTGCAGATTTCCTTTGCAAGCTTGCTTGGTTGGCCAAAAAGGGCGTATGCGTTTTTTCCTGAATATATTCAGGAAAAAACGCATACGCCCTTTTTGGCCAAGTGCATCATTGTGGACGTTCTGCCTCTTTTCCTATGCTTTACATGCAATTCCAGTCTACCTCCTGAAATCGGTTTCTTGCAATTCTGCCCCGCTTTCAAGTCCTCTTGACAGCCTTACTTCAATATATTTTTGGACGATAGCTGTCATTTATAACTCTGCAGGTTTGTGAATTACAGTGCCCCTGAGCTCATTTCTTCAACTCGCTTTCTTGTGAGCTGCCCGCAACACCCCAGGATTGCCTCAGGCCCTAGTGTCGTTCTGGCATGGCTCGCTGAGCCTTTGGTTAATTCCTCTTCTTGGTGGGAAATGAGAGTTAAATTTACCCGTCCAGACACCTCCAGCTAGTCTCTCATTGGTTCTCCCTATTCCTGTTCATTTTCCGCAGAAATTGCAAACTGGGCCAAACAGGAGGTTAAAGGCACTGACTCTCCAAGTGGGGAGAGTGTTAGTAAAGCGTCTGGAATGTTGCACCCGAGTACCAGGGGACGAAAACTGAGACACATTTGAACACGTTTCCCGATCACACGGTGGATCATACTCTGGGTTCCACATGCATGTTTTAGCTGAAGGAAGAATCCCTTAAACCTGGAGAGTTGAGAACCATGGAATGGGTACCATGCAATATGACTTCAAAGGGTCTGCATTTGCTCACCGAACCTCACCAATCCTATCACTGCTGCGTTTATGCCGCTGTACACACGCTTGATTCTCTTTCGGAGACATATAAATCCATAGGTTTTAAGATTCTTACTAGTCAGGTATATTCTTAGGCGTTTAATATGGGGTGTTGAGTCCACTTCGTTGAGCAAGCAGTAGCTCTTGTCTATTACATATTTGGCTTATGGAACGGTATCTGTGCTAATTTCAATCTCTGGTTTTATGCAGCACCCCAACTCACCTTTCCCCTTAAGCAAGCATAAGTTGGTTTTCTCCATTTGAGACCCTATTCTGTTTTGTAATTCAGTTCCTCTGTAGCCAAGTTTACATTCCGTGTATTAGTGATATCTTATGATGTTTCTTTTTCTGTGTGACTTATTTCACTTAGAATCATCGTACCTGAATCCACTCATTATGCTGCTACTGGCCTGATGACATAGATTTCATTGCTGAGTGATATTGCAGTGTACGTAAGTACCACAACTTCTTTATCCATTTTTCGCTTTCTGTGATATTGAACTTGTACCGTAAACGAGGTTCTTGTAAACAGAGCGGTCCCAAACTTTGGGTTGGCTGTGTCTTTTTGATTTTAATTTCCCTAAGCTATAGGACCATAAGTGGAAGTGCCCTAGGCTCTGTTGCTTTGTTTTTTAGATGTTTCAGGAAACACCATACACTTCTCCAGAGTGGCTGTTGGCAATTTACATCCCGCCCATCAGCATAACAAGGCTCCCAGTTCTCCATGGCCTATCTTGCCTTTCTGGATTTTACACTTTTTTCAGATGGCCCTTTTGACCGGGGGGCAGTGAGACTTCATTGTAGTGCAGATTTCCTTTGCAAGCTTGCTTGGTTGGCCAAAAAGGGCGTATGCGTTTTTTCCTGAATATATTCAGGAAAAAACGCATACGCCCTTTTTGGCCAAGTGCATCATTGTGGATGTTCTGCCTCTTTTCCTATGCTTTACATGCAATTCCAGTCTACCTCCTGAAATCGGTTTCCTGCAATTCTGCCCCGCTTTCAAGTCCTCTTGGCAGCCTTACTTCAATATATTTTTGGACGATAGCTGTAATTTACAACTCTGCAGGTGTGTGAATTACAGGGCCCCTGAGCTCCTTTCTTCAACTCGCTTTCTTGTGAGCTGGCCGCAACACCGCAGGATTGCTTCAGGCCCTAGTGTGGTTCCGGCATGGCTCGCTGAGCCTTTGGTTAATTCCTCTTCTTGGTGGGAAATGAGAGTTAAATTTACCCGTCCAGACACCTCCAGCTAGTCTCTCATTGGTTCTCCCTATTCCTGTTCATTTTCCGCAGAAATTGCAAACTGGGCCAAACAGGAGGTTAAAGGCACTGACTCTCCAAGTGGGGAGAGTGTTAGTAAAGCGTCTGGAATGTTGCACCCGAGTACCAGGGTACAAAAACTGAGACACATTTGAACACGTTTCCCGATCACACGGTGGATCATCCTCTGGGTTCCACATGCATGTTTTAGCTGAAGGAAGAATCCCTTAAACCTGGAGAGTTGAGACCCATGGAATGGGTACCATGCAATACGACTTCAAAGGGTCTGCATTTGCTCACCGAACCTCACCAATCCTATCACTGCTGCGTTTATGCCGCTGTACACACGCTGGATTCTCTTTCGGAGACATATAAATCCATAGGTTTTAAGATTCTTACTAGTCAGGTATATTCTTAGGCGTTTAATATGGGGTGTTGAGTCCACTTCGTTGAGCAAGCAGTAGCTCTTGTCTATTACATATTTGGCTTATGGAAAGGTATCTGTGCTAATTTCAATCTCTGGTTTTCTGCAGCACCCCAACTCACCTTTCCCCTTAGGCAAGCATAAGTTGGTTTTCTACATTTGAGACCCTATTCTGTTTTGTAATTCAGTTCCTGTGTAGCCAAGTTTACATTCCGTGTATTAGTGATATCTTATGATGTTTCTTTTTCTGTGTGACTTATTTCACTTAGAATCATCGTACCTGAATCCACTCATTATGCTGCTACTGGCCTGATGACATAGATTTCATTGCTGAGTGATATTGCATTGTACGTAAGTACCACAACTTCTTTATCCATTTTTTGCTTTCTGCGATATTGAACTTGTACCGTAAACGAGGTTCTTGTAAACAGAGCTGTCCCAAACTTTGGGGTGGCTGTGTCTTTATTTTAATTTCCCTAAGCTATAGGACCATAAGTGGAAGTGCCCTAGGCTCTGTTGCTTTGGTTTTTTAGATGTTTCAGGAAACACCATACACTTCTCCAGAGTGGCTGTTGGCAATTTACATCACACCCATCAGCATAACAAGGCTCCCAGTTCTCCATGGCCTGTCCTGCCTTTCTGGATTTTACACTTTTTTCAGATGGCCCTTTTGACCGGGGGGCAGTGAGACTTCATTGTAGTGCAGATTTCCTTTGCAAGCTTGCTTGGTTGGCCAAAAAGGGCGTATGCGTTTTTTCCTGAATATATTCAGGAAAAAACGCATACGCCCTTTTTGGCCAAGTGCATCATTGTGGACGTTCTGCCTCTTTTCCTATGCTTTACATGCAATTCCAGTCTACCTCCTGAAATCGGTTTCCTGCAATTGTGACCCGCTTTCAATTCCTCTTGGCAGCCTTACTTCAATATATTTTTGGACGATAGCTGTCATTTACAACTCTGCAGGTGTGTGAATTACAGGGCCCCTGAGCTCCTTTCTTCAACTCGCTTTCTTGTGAGCTGGCCGCAACACCGCAGGATTGCTTCAGGCCCTAGTGTGGTTCCGGCATGGCTCGCTGAGCCTTTGGTTAATTCCTCTTCTTGGTGGGAAATGAGAGTTAAATTTACCCGTCCAGACACCTCCAGCTAGTCTCTCATTAGTTCTCCCTATTCCTGTTCATTTTCCGCAGAAATTGCAAACTGGGCCAAACAGGAGGTTAAAGGCACTGACTCTCCAAGTGGGGAGAGTGTTAGTAAAGCGTCTGGAATGTTGCACCCGAGTACCAGGGGACGAAAACTGAGACACATTTGAACACGTTTCCCGATCACACGGTGGATCATCCTCTGGGTTCCACATGCATGTTTTAGCTGAAGGAAGAATCCCTTAAACCTGGAGAGTTGAGACCCATGGAATGGGTACCATGCAATATGACTTCAAAGGGTCTGCATGTGCTCACCGAACCTCACCAATCCTATCACTGCTGCGTTTATGCCACTGTACACACTCTTGATTCTCCTTCGGAGACATATAAATCCATAGGTTTTAAGATTCTTACTAGTCAAGTATATTCTTAGGCGTTTAATATGGGGTGTTGAGTCCACTTCATTGAGCAAGCAGTAGCTCTTGTCTATTACATATTTGGCTTATGGAAAGGTATCTGTGCTAATTTCCATCTCTGGTTTTATGCAGCACCCCAACTCACCTTTCCCCTTAAGCAAGCATAAGTTGGTTTTCTACATTTGAGACCCTATTCTGTTTTGTAATTCAGTTCCTGTGTAGCCAAGTTTACATTCCGTGTATTAGTGATATCTTATGATGTTTCTTTTTCTGTGTGACATATTTCACTTAGAATCATCGTACCTGAATCCACTCATTATGCTGCTATGGGCATGATGACATAGATTTCATTGCTGAGTGATATTGCATTGTACGTAAGTCCCACAACTTCTCTATCCATTTTTCGCATTCTGCGATATTGAACTTGTACCGTAAACGAGGTTCTTGTAAACAGAGCCGTCCCAAACTTTGGGGTGGCTGTGTCTTTTTGATTTTAATTTCCCTAAGCTATAGGACCATAAGTGGAATTGCCCTAGGCTCTGTTGCTTTGTTTTTTAGATGTTTCAGGAAACACCATACACTTCTCCAGAGTGGCTGTTGGCAATTTACATCCCGTCCTTCAGCATAAGAAGGCTCCCAGTTCTCCATGGCCTGTCCTGCCTTTCTGGATTTTACACTTTTTTCAGATGGCCCTTTTGACCGGGGGGCAGTGAGACTTCATTGTAGTGCAGATTTCCTTTGCAAGCTTGCTTGGTTGGCCAAAAAGGGCGTATGCGTTTTTTCCTGAATATATTCAGGAAAAAACGCATACGCCCTTTTTGGCCAAGTGCATCATTGTGGACGTTCTGCCTCTTTTCCTATGCTTTACATGCAATTCCAGTCTACCTCCTGAAATCGGTTTCTTGCAATTCTGCCCCGCTTTCAAGTCCTCTTGACAGCCTTACTTCAATATATTTTTGGACGATAGCTGTCATTTATAACTCTGCAGGTTTGTGAATTACAGTGCCCCTGAGCTCATTTCTTCAACTCGCTTTCTTGTGAGCTGCCCGCAACACCCCAGGATTGCCTCAGGCCCTAGTGTCGTTCTGGCATGGCTTGCTGAGCCTCTGGTTAATTCCTCTTCCTGGTGGGAAATGAGAGTTCAATTTGCCCGTCCAGACACCTCCAGCTAGTCTCTCATTGGTTCTCCCTATTCCTGTTCATTTTCCGCAGAAATTGCAAACTGGGCCAAACAGGAGGTTAAAGGCACTGACTCTCCAAGTGGGGAGAGTGTTAGTAAAGCGTCTGGAATGTTGCACCCGAGTACCAGGGGACGAAAACTGAGACACATTTGAACACGTTTCCCGATCACACGGTGGATCATACTCTGGGTTCCACATGCATGTTTTAGCTGAAGGAAGAATCCCTTAAACCTGGAGAGTTGAGAACCATGGAATGGGTACCATGCAATATGACTTCAAAGGGTCTGCATTTGCTCACCGAACCTCACCAATCCTATCACTGCTGCGTTTATGCCGCTGTACACACGCTTGATTCTCTTTCGGAGACATATAAATCCATAGGTTTTAAGATTCTTACTAGTCAGGTATATTCTTAGGCGTTTAATATGGGGTGTTGAGTCCACTTCGTTGAGCAAGCAGTAGCTCTTGTCTATTACATATTTGGCTTATGGAACGGTATCTGTGCTAATTTCAATCTCTGGTTTTATGCAGCACCCCAACTCACCTTTCCCCTTAAGCAAGCATAAGTTGGTTTTCTCCATTTGAGACCCTATTCTGTTTTGTAATTCAGTTCCTCTGTAGCCAAGTTTACATTCCGTGTATTAGTGATATCTTATGATGTTTCTTTTTCTGTGTGACTTATTTCACTTAGAATCATCGTACCTGAATCCACTCATTATGCTGCTACTGGCCTGATGACATAGATTTCATTGCTGAGTGATATTGCATTGTACGTAAGTACCACAAATTCTTTATCCATTTTTTGCTTTCTGTGATATTGGACTTGTACTGTAAACGAGGTTCTTGTAAACAGAGCCGTCTCAAACTTTGGGGTTGCTGTGTCTTTTTGATTTTAATTTCCCTAATCGATAGGACCATAAGTGGAAGTGCCCTAGGCTCTGTTGCTTTGTTTTTTAGATGTTTCAGGAAACACCATACACTTCTCCAGAGTGGCTTTTTGCAATTTACATCCCACCCATCAGCATAACTAGGCTCCCAGTTCTCCATGGCCTGTCCTGCCTTTCTGGATTTTACACTTTTTTCAGATGGCCCTTTTGACCGGGGGGCAGTGAGACTTCATTGTAGTGCAGATTTCCTTTGCAAGCTTGCTTGGTTGGCCAAAAAGTGCGTATGCGTTTTTTCCTGAATATATTCAGGAAAAAACGCATACGCCCTTTTTGGCCAAGTGCATCATTGTGGACGTTCTGCCTTTTTCCTATGCTTTACATGCAATTCCAGTCTACCTCCTGGAATCGGTTTCCTGCAATTCTGCCCCGCTTTCAAGTCCTCTTGGCAGCCTTACTTCAATATATTTTTGGACGATAGCTGTCATTTACAACTCTGCAGGTTTGTGAATTACAGTGCCCCTGAGCTCATTTCTTCAACTCGCTTTCTTGTGAGCTGCCCGCAACACCGCAGGATTGCCTCAGGCCCTAGTGTCGTTCTGGCATGGCTCGCTGAGCCTTTGGTTAATTCCTCTTCTTGGTGGGATATGAGAGTTAAATTTACCCGTCCAGACACCTCCAGCTAGTCTCTCATTGGTTCTCCCTATTCCTGTTCATTTTCCGCAGAAATTGCAAACTGGGCCAAACAGGAGGTTAAAGGCACTGACTCTCCAAGTGGGGAGAGTGTTAGTAAAGTGTCTGGAATGTTGCACCCGAGTACCAGGGGACGAAAACTGAGACACATTTGAACACGTTTCCCGATCACATGGTGGATCATACTCTGGGTTCCACATGCATGTTTTAGCTGAAGGAAGAATCCCTTAAACCTGGAGAGTTGAGACCCATGGAAAGGGTACCATGCAACATGACTTCAAAGGGTCTGCATTTGCTCACCAAACCTCACCAATCCTATCACTGCTGCGTTTATGCCGCTGTACACACGCTTGATTCTCTTTCGGAGACGTATAAATCCATAGGTTTTAAGATTCTTACTAGTCAGGTATATTCTTAGGCGTTTAATATCTGGTGTTGAGTCCACTTCGTTGAGCAAGCAGTATCTCTTGTCTATTACGTATTTGGCTTATGGAAAGGTATCTGTGCTAATTTCAATCTCTGGTTTTATGCAGCACCTCAACTCACCTTTCCCCTTAAGCAAGCATAAGTTGGTTTTCTACATTTGAGACCCTATTCTGTTTTGTAATTCAGTTCCTGTGTAGCCAAGTTTACACTCCGTGTATTAGTGATATCTTATGATGTTTCTTTTTCTGTGTGACTTATTTCACTTAGAATCATCGTACCTGAATCCACTCATTATGCTGCTACGGGCATGATGACATAGATTTCATTGCTGAGTGATATTGCATTGTACGTAAGTCCCACAACTTCTCTATCCATTTTTCGCATTCTGCGATATTGAACTTGTACCGTAAACGAGGTTCTTGTAAACAGAGCCGTCCCAAACTTTGGGGTGGCTGTGTCTTTTTGATTTTAATTTCCCTAAGCTATAGGACCATAAGTGGAATTGCCCTAGGCTCTGTTGTTTTGTTTTTTAGATGTTTCAGGAAACACCATACACTTCTCCAGAGTGGCTGTTGGCAAATTACATCCCGTCCTTCAGCATAAGAAGGCTCCCAGTTCTCCATGGCCTGTCCTGCCTTTCTGGATTTTACACTTTTTTCAGATGGCCCTTTTGACCGGGGGGCAGTGAGACTTCATTGTAGTGCAGATTTCCTTTGCAAGCTTGCTTGGTTGGCCAAAAAGGGCGTATGCGTTTTTTCCTGAATATATTCAGGAAAAAACGCATACGCCCTTTTTGGCCAAGTGCATCATTGTGGACGTTATGCCTCTTTTCCTATGCTTTACATGCAATTCCAGTCTACCTCCTGAAATCGGTTTCTTGCAATTCTGCCCCGCTTTCAAGTCCTCTTGACAGCCTTACTTCAATATATTTTTGGACGATAGCTGTCATTTATAACTCTGCAGGTTTGTGAATTACAGTGCCCCTGAGCTCATTTCTTCAACTCGCTTTCTTGTGAGCTGCCCGCAACACCCCAGGATTGCCTCAGGCCCTAGTGTGGTTCTGGCATGGCTTGCTGAGCCTCTGGTTAATTCCTCTTCCTGGTGGGAAATGAGAGTTCAATTTGCCCGTCCAGACACCTCCAGCTAGTCTCTCATTGGTTCTCCCTATTCCTGTTCATTTTCCGCAGAAATTGCAAACTGGGCCAAACAGGAGGTTAAAGGCACTGACTCACCAAGTGGGGAGAGTGTTAGTAAAGCGTCTGGAATGTTGCACCCGAGTACCAGGGGACGAAAACTGAGACACATTTGAACACGTTTCCCGATCACACGGAGGATCATACTCTGGGTTCCACATGCATGTTTTAGCTGAAGGAAGAATCCCTTAAACCTGGAGAGTTGAGAACCATGGAATGGGTACCATGCAATATGACTTCAAAGGGTCTGCATTTGCTCACCGAACATCACCAACCCTTTCTCTGCTGCGTTTATGCCACTGTACACACACATCCTTCTCTTTCGGAGACATATAAATCCATAGGTTTTAAGATTCTTACTAGTCAGGTATATTCTTAGGCGTTTAATATGGGGTGTTGAGTCCACATCGTTGAGCAAGCAGTAGCCCTTGTCTATTACATATTTGGCTTATGGAAAGGTATCTGTGCTAATTTCAATCTCTGGTTTTATGCAGCACCCCAACTCACCTTTCCCCTTAAGCAAGCATAAGTTGGTTTTCTACATTTGAGACCCTATTCTGTTTTGTAATTCAGTTCCTGTGTAGCCAAGTTTACATTCCGTGTATTAGTGATATCTTATGATGTTTCTTTTTCTGTGTGACTTATTTCACTTAGAATCATCGTACCTGAATCCACTCATTATGCTGCTACTGGCCTGATGACATAGATTTCATTGCTGAGTGATATTGCATTGTACGTAAGTACCACAACTTCTTTATCCAGTTTTCGCTTTCTGCGATATTGAACTTGTACCGTAAACGAGGTTCTTGTAAACAGAGCTGTCCCAAACTTTGGGGTGGCTGTGTCTTTATTTTAATTTCCCTAAGCTATAGGACCATAAGTGGAAGTGCCCTAGGCTCTGTTGCTTTGTTTTTTAGATGTTTCAGGAAACACCATACACTTCTCCAGAGTGGCTGTTGGCAATTTACATCCCACCCATCAGCATAACTAGGCTCCCATTTCTCCATGGCCTGTCCTGCCTTTCTGGATTTTACACTTTTTTCAGATGGCCCTTTTGACCGGGGGGCAGTGAGACTTCATTGTAGTGCAGATTTCCTTTGCAAGCTTGCTTGGTTGGCCAAAAAGGGCGTATGCGTTTTTTCCTGAATATATTCAGGAAAAAACGCATACGCCCTATTTGGCCAAGTGCATCATTGTGGACGTTCTGCCTCTTTTCCTATGCTTTACATGCAATTCCAGTCTACCTCCTGAAATCGGTTTCCTGCAATTCTGACCCGCTTTCAAGTCCTCTTGGCAACCTTACTTCAATATATTTTTGGACGATAGCTGTCATTTACAACTCTGCAGGTTTGTGAATTACAGGGCCCCTGAGCTCCTTTCTTCAACTCGCTTTTTTGTGAGCTGGCCGCAACACCGCAGGATTGCTTCAGGCCCTAGTGTGGTTCCGGCATGGCTCGTTGAGCCTTTGGTTAATTCCTCTTCCTGGTGGGAAATGAGAGTTAAATTTGCCCGTCCAGACACCTCCAGCTAGTCTCTCATTGGTTCTCCCTATTCCTGTTCATTTTCCGCAGAAATTGCAAACTGGGCCAAACAGGAGGTTAAAGGCACTGACTCTCCAAGTGGGGAGAGTGTTAGTAAAGCGTCTGGAATGTTGCACCCGAGTACCAGGGGACGAAAACTGAGACACATTTGAACACGTTTCCCGATCACACGGTGGATCATACTCTGGGTTCCACATGCATGTTTTAGCTGAAGGAAGAATCCCTTAAACCTGGAGAGTTGAGACCCATGGAAAGGGTACCATGCAACATGACTTCAAAGGGTCTGCATTTGCTCACCGAACCTCACCAATCCTATCACTGCTGCGTTTATGCCGCTGTACACACGCTTGATTCTCTTTCGGAGACGTATAAACCCATAGGTTTTAAGATTCTTACTAGTCAGGTATATTCTTAGGCGTTTAATATCTGGTGTTGAGTCCACTTCGTTGAGCAAGCAGTATCTCTTGTCTATTACGTATTTGGCTTATGGAAAGGTATCTGTGCTAATTTCAATCTCTGGTTTTATGCAGCACCCCAACTCACCTTTCCCCTTAAGCAAGCATAAGTTGGTTTTCTACATTTGAGACCCTATTCTGTTTTGTAATTCAGTTCCTGTGTAGCCAAGTTTACACTCCGTGTATTAGTGATATCTTATGATGTTTCTTTTTCTGTGTGACTTATTTCACTTAGAATCATCGTACCTGAATCCACTCATTATGCTGCTACGGGCATGATGACATAGATTTCATTGCTGAGTGATATTGCATTGTACGTAAGTCCCACAACTTCTCTATCCATTTTTCGCATTCTGCGATATTGAACTTGTACCGTAAACGAGGTTCTTGTAAACAGAGCCGTCCCAAACTTTGGGGTGGCTGTGTCTTTTTGATTTTAATTTCCCTAAGCTATAGGACCATAAGTGGAATTGCCCTAGGCTCTGTTGTTTTGTTTTTTAGATGTTTCAGGAAACACCATACACTTCTCCAGAGTGGCGGTTGGCAAATTACATCCCGTCCTTCAGCATAAGAAGGCTCCCAGTTCTCCATGGCCTGTCCTGCCTTTCTGGATTTTACACTTTTTTCAGATGGCCCTTTTGACCGGGGGGCAGTGAGACTTCATTGTAGTGCAGATTTCCTTTGCAAGCTTGCTTGGTTGGCCAAAAAGGGCGTATGCGTTTTTTCCTGAATATATTCAGGAAAAAACGCATACGCCCTTTTTGGCCAAGTGCATCATTGTGGACGTTATGCCTCTTTTCCTATGCTTTACATGCAATTCCAGTCTACCTCCTGAAATCGGTTTCTTGCAATTCTGCCCCGCTTTCAAGTCCTCTTGACAGCCTTACTTCAATATATTTTTGGACGATAGCTGTCATTTATAACTCTGCAGGTTTGTGAATTACAGTGCCCCTGAGCTCATTTCTTCAACTCGCTTTCTTGTGAGCTGCCCGCAACACCGCAGGATTGCCTCAGGCCCTAGTGTGGTTCTGGCATGGCTTGCTGAGCCTCTGGTTAATTCCTCTTCCTGGTGGGAAATGAGAGTTCAATTTGCCCGTCCAGACACCTCCAGCTAGTCTCTCATTGGTTCTCCCTATTCCTGTTCATTTTCCGCAGAAATTGCAAACTGGGCCAAACAGGAGGTTAAAGGCACTGACTCACCAAGTGGGGAGAGTGTTAGTAAAGCGTCTGGAATGTTGCACCCGAGTACCAGGGGACGAAAACTGAGACACATTTGAACACGTTTCCCGATCACACGGAGGATCATACTCTGGGTTCCACATGCATGTTTTAGCTGAAGGAAGAATCCCTTAAACCTGGAGAGTTGAGAACCATGGAATGGGTACCATGCAATATGACTTCAAAGGGTCTGCATTTGCTCACCGAACATCACCAACCCTTTCTCTGCTGCGTTTATGCCACTGTACACACACATCCTTCTCTTTCGGAGACATATAAATCCATAGGTTTTAAGATTCTTACTAGTCAGGTATATTCTTAGGTGTTTAATATGGGGTGTTGAGTCCACATCGTTGAGCAAGCAGTAGCCCTTGTCTATTACATATTTGGCTTATGGAAAGGTATCTGTGCTAATTTCAATCTCTGGTTTTATGCAGCACCCCAACTCACCTTTCCCCTTAAGCAAGCATAAGTTGGTTTTCTACATTTGAGACCCTATTCTGTTTTGTAATTCAGTTCCTGTGTAGCCAAGTTTACATTCCGTGTATTAGTGATATCTTATGATGTTTCTTTTTCTGTGTGACTTATTTCACTTAGAATCATCGTACCTGAATCCACTCATTATGCTGCTACTGGCCTGATGACATAGATTTCATTGCTGAGTGATATTGCATTGTACGTAAGTACCACAACTTCTTTATCCAGTTTTCGCTTTCTGCGATATTGAACTTGTACCGTAAACGAGGTTCTTGTAAACAGAGCTGTCCCAAACTTTGGGGTGGCTGTGTCTTTATTTTAATTTCCCTAAGCTATAGGACCATAAGTGGAAGTGCCCTAGGCTCTGTTGCTTTGTTTTTTAGATGTTTCAGGAAACACCATACACTTCTCCAGAGTGGCTGTTGGCAATTTACATCCCACCCATCAGCATAACTAGGCTCCCATTTCTCCATGGCCTGTCCTGCCTTTCTGGATTTTACACTTTTTTCAGATGGCCCTTTTGACCGGGGGGCAGTGAGACTTCATTGTAGTGCAGATTTCCTTTGCAAGCTTGCTTGGTTGGCCAAAAAGGGCGTATGCGTTTTTTCCTGAATATATTCAGGAAAAAACGCATACGCCCTATTTGGCCAAGTGCATCATTGTGGACGTTCTGCCTCTTTTCCTATGCTTTACATGCAATTCCAGTCTACCTCCTGAAATCGGTTTCCTGCAATTCTGACCCGCTTTCAAGTCCTCTTGGCAACCTTACTTCAATATATTTTTGGACGATAGCTGTCATTTACAACTCTGCAGGTTTGTGAATTACAGGGCCCCTGAGCTCCTTTCTTCAACTCGCTTTTTTGTGAGCTGGCCGCAACACCGCAGGATTGCTTCAGGCCCTAGTGTGGTTCCGGCATGGCTCGTTGAGCCTTTGGTTAATTCCTCTTCCTGGTGGGAAATGAGAGTTAAATTTGCCCGTCCAGACACCTCCAGCTAGTCTCTCATTGGTTCTCCCTATTCCTGTTCATTTTCCGCAGAAATTGCAAACTGGGCCAAACAGGAGGTTAAAGGCACTGACTCTCCAAGTGGGGAGAGTGTTAGTAAAGCATCTGGAATGTTGCACCCGAGTACCAGGGGACGAAAACTGAGACACATTTGAACACGTTTCCCTATCACACGGTGGGTCATACTCTGGGTTCCACATGCATGTTTTAGCTGAAGGAAGAATCCCTTAAACCTGGAGAGTTGAGAACCATGGAATGGGTACCATGCAATATGACTTCAAAGGGTCTGCATTTGCTCACCGAACCTCACCAATCCTATCACTGTTGCTTTTATGTCGCTGTACACACGCTGGATTATCTTTTGGAGACATATAAATCCATACGTTTTAAGATTCTTACTAGTCAGGTGTATTCTTAGGCTTTTAATATGGGGTGTTGAGTCCACTTCGTTGAGCAAGGAGTAGTTCTTGTCTATTACATATTTGGCTTATGGAAAGGTATCTGTGTTAATTTCAATCTCTGGTTTTATGCAGCACCCCAACTCACCTTCCCCTTAAGCAAGCATAAGTTGGTTTTCTACATTTGAGACCCTATTCTGTTTTGTAATTCAGTTCCTGTGTAGCCAAGTTTACATTCCGTGTATTAGTGATACCTTATGATGTTTCTTTTTCTGTGTGACTTATTTCACTTAGAATCATCGTACCTGAATCCACTCATTATGCTGCTACTGGCCTGATGACATAGATTTCATTGCTGAGTGATATTGCAGTGTACGTAAGTACCACAACTTCTTTATCCATTTTTCGCTTTCTGTGATATTGAACTTGTACCGTAAACGAGGTTCTTGTAAACAGAGCGGTCCCAAACTTTGGGGTGGCTGTGTCTTTTTGATTTTAATTTCCCTAAGCTATAGGACCATAAGTGGAAGTGCCCTAGGCTCTGTTGCTTTGTTTTTTAGATGTTTCAGGAAACACCATACACTTCTCCAGAGTGGCTGTTGGCAATTTACATCCCTCCCATCAGCATAACAAGGCTCCCAGTTCTCCATGGCCTATCTTGCCTTTCTGGATTTTACACTTTTTTCAGATGGCCCTTTTGACCGGGCGGCAGTGAGACTTCATTGTAGTGCAGATTTCCTTTGCAAGCTTGCTTGGTTGGCCAAAAAGGGCGTATGCGTTTTTTCCTGAATATATTCAGGAAAAAACGCATACGCCCTTTTTGGCCAAGTGCATCATTGTGGACGTTCTGCCTCTTTTCCTATGCTTTACATGCAATTCCAGTCTACCTCCTGAAATCGGTTTCCTGCAATTGTGACCCGCTTTCAAGTCCTCTTGGCAGCCTTACTTCAATATATTTTTGGACGATAGCTGTCATTTACAACTCTGCAGGTGTGTGAATTACAGGGCCCCTGAGCTCCTTTCTTCAACTCGCTTTCTTGTGAGCTGGCCGCAACACCGCAGGATTGCTTCAGGCCCTAGTGTGGTTCCGGCATGGCTCGCTGAGCCTTTGGTTAATTCCTCTTCTTGGTGGGAAATGAGAGTTAAATTTACCCGTCCAGACACCTCCAGCTAGTCTCTCATTGGTTCTCCCTATTCCTGTTCATTTTCCGCAGAAATTGCAAACTGGGCCAAACAGGAGGTTAAAGGCACTGACTCTCCAAGTGGGGAGAGTGTTAGTAAAGCGTCTGGAATGTTGCACCCGAGTACCAGGGGACGAAAACTGAGACACATTTGAACACGTTTCCCGATCACACGGTGGATCATCCTCTGGGTTCCACATGCATGTTTTAGCTGAAGGAAGAATCCCTTAAACCTGGAGAGTTGAGACCCATGGAATGGGTACCATGCAATACGACTTCAAAGGGTCTGCATTTGCTCACCGAACCTCACCAATCCTATCACTGCTGCGTTTATGCCGCTGTACACACGCTGGATTCTCTTTCGGAGACATATAAATCCATAGGTTTTAAGATTCTTACTAGTCAGGTATATTCTTAGGCGTTTAATATGGGGTGTTGAGTCCACTTCGTTGAGCAAGCAGTAGCTCTTGTCTATTACATATTTGGCTTATGGAAAGGTATCTGTGCTAATTTCAATCTCTGGTTTTCTGCAGCACCCCAACTCACCTTTCCCCTTAGGCAAGCATAAGTTGGTTTTCTACATTTGAGACCCTATTCTGTTTTGTAATTCAGTTCCTGTGTAGCCAAGTTTACATTCCGTGTATTAGTGATATCTTATGATGTTTCTTTTTCTGTGTGACTTATTTCACTTAGAATCATCGTACCTGAATCCACTCATTATGCTGCTACTGGCCTGATGACATAGATTTCATTGCTGAGTGATATTGCATTGTACGTAAGTACCACAACTTCTTTATCCATTTTTTGCTTTCTGCGATATTGAACTTGTACCGTAAACGAGGTTCTTGTAAACAGAGCTGTCCCAAACTTTGGGGTGGCTGTGTCTTTATTTTAATTTCCCTAAGCTATAGGACCATAAGTGGAAGTGCCCTAGGCTCTGTTGCTTTGGTTTTTTAGATGTTTCAGGAAACACCATACACTTCTCCAGAGTGGCTGTTGGAAATTTACATCACACCCATCAGCATAACTAGGCTCCCAGTTCTCCATGGCCTGTCCTGCCTTTCTGGATTTTACACTTTTTTCAGATGGCCCTTTTGACCGGGGGGCAGTGAGACTTCATTGTAGTGCAGATTTCCTTTGCAAGCTTGCTTGGTTGGCCAAAAAGGGCGTATGCGTTTTTTCCTGAATATATTCAGGAAAAAACGCATACGCCCTTTTTGGCCAAGTGCATCATTGTGGACGTTCTGCCTCTTTTCCTATGCTTTACATGCAATTCCAGTCTACCTCCTGAAATCGGTTTCCTGCAATTGTGACCCGCTTTCAAGTCCTCTTGGCAGCCTTACTTCAATATATTTTTGGACGATAGCTGTCATTTATAACTCTGCAGGTGTGTGAATTACAGGGCCCCTGAGCTCCTTTCTTCAACTCGCTTTCTTGTGAGCTGGCCGCAACACCGCAGGATTGCTTCAGGCCCTAGAGTGGTTCCGGCATGGCTCGCTGAGCCTTTGGTTAATTCCTCTTCTTGGTGGGAAATGAGAGTTAAATTTACCCGTCCAGACTCCTCCAGCTAGTCTCTCATTGGTTCTCCCTATTCCTGTTCATTTTCCGCAGAAATTGCAAACTGGGCCAAACAGGAGGTTAAAGGCACTGACTCTCCAAGTGGGGAGAGTGTTAGTAAAGCGTCTGGAATGTTGCACCCGAGTACCAGGGGATGAAAACTGAGACACATTTGAACACGTTTCCCGATCACACGGTGGATCATCCTCTGGGTTCCACATGCATGTTTTAGCTGAAGGAAGAATCCCTTAAACCTGGAGAGTTGAGACCCATGGAATGGGTACCATGCAATACGACTTCAAAGGGTCTGCATTTGCTCACCGAACCACACCAATCCTATCACTGCTGTGTTTATGCCGCTGTACACACGCTTGATTCTCTTTCGGAGACATATAAATCCATAGGTTTTAAGATTCTTACTAGTCAGGTATATTCTTAGGCGTTTAATATGGGGTGTTGAGTCCACTTCGTTGAGCAAACAGTAGCTCTTGTCTATTACATATTTGGCTTATGGAAAGGTATCTGTGCTAATTTCAATCTCTGGTTTTATGCAGCACCCCAACTCACCTTTCCCCTTAAGCAAGCATAAGTTGGTTTTCTGCATTTGAGACCCTATTCTGTTTTGTAATTCAGTTCCTGTGTAGCCAAGTTTACATTCCGTGTATTAGTGATATCTTATGATGTTTCTTTTTCTGTGTGACTTATTTCACTTAGAATCATCGTACCTGAATCCACTCATTATGCTGCTACTGGCCTGATGACATAGATTTCATTGCTGAGTGATATTGCATTGTACGTAAGTACCACAACTTCTTTATCCAGTTTTCGCTTTCTGCGATATTGAACTTGTACCGTAAACGAGGTTCTTGTAAACAGAGCTGTCCCAAACTTTGGGGTGGCTGTGTCTTTATTTTAATTTCCCTAAGCTATAGGACCATAAGTGGAAGCCCTAGGCTTTGTTGCTTTGTTTTTTAGATGTTTCAGGAAACACCATACACTTCTCCAGAGTGGCTGTTGGCAATTTACATCACGCCCATCAGCATAACAAGGCTCCCAGTTCTCCATGGCCTGTCCTGCCTTTCTGGATTTTACTCTTTTAAGATGGCCCTTTTGACCGGGGGGCAGTGAGACTTCATTGTAGTGCAGATTTCCTTTGCAAGCTTGCTTGGTTGGCCAAAAAGTGCGTATGCGTTTTTTCCTGAATATATTCAGGAAAAAACGCATACGCCCTTTTTGGCCAAGTGCATCATTGTGGACGTTCTGCCTCTTTTCCTATGCTTTACATGCAATTCCAGTCTACCTCCTGAAATTGGTTTCCTGCAATTGTGACCCGCTTTCAAGTCCTCTTGGCAGCCTTACTTCAATATATTTTTGGACGATAGCTGTCATTTAGAACTCTGCAGGTGTGTGAATTACAGGGCCCCTGAGCTCCTTTCTTCAACTCGCTTTCTTGTGAGCTGGCCGCAACACCGCAGGATTGCTTCAGGCCCTAGAGTGGTTCCGGCATGGCTCGCTGAGCCTTTGGTTAATTCCTCTTCTTGGTGGGAAATGAGAGTTAAATTTACCCGTCCAGACTCCTCCAGCTAGTCTCTCATTGGTTCTCCCTATTCCTGTTCATTTTCCGCAGAAATTGCAAACTGGGCCAAACAGGAGGTTAAAGGCACTGACTCTCCAAGTGGGGAGAGTGTTAGTAAAGCGTCTGGAATGTTGCACCCGAGTACCAGGGGATGAAAACTGAGACACATTTGAACACGTTTCCCGATCACACGGTGGATCATCCTCTGGGTTCCACATGCATGTTTTAGCTGAAGGAAGAATCCCTTAAACCTGGAGAGTTGAGACCCATGGAATGGGTACCATGCAATACGACTTCAAAGGGTCTGCATTTGCTCACCGAACCACACCAATCCTATCACTGCTGTGTTTATGCCGCTGTACACACGCTTGATTCTCTTTCGGAGACATATAAATCCATAGGTTTTAAGATTCTTACTAGTCAGGTATATTCTTAGGCGTTTAATATGGGGTGTTGAGTCCACTTCGTTGAGCAAACAGTAGCTCTTGTCTATTACATATTTGGCTTATGGAAAGGTATCTGTGCTAATTTCAATCTCTGGTTTTATGCAGCACCCCAACTCACCTTTCCCCTTAAGCAAGCATAAGTTGGTTTTCTGCATTTGAGACCCTATTCTGTTTTGTAATTCAGTTCCTGTGTAGCCAAGTTTACATTCCGTGTATTAGTGATATCTTATGATGTTTCTTTTTCTGTGTGACTTATTTCACTTAGAATCATCGTACCTGAATCCACTCATTATGCTGCTACTGGCCTGATGACATAGATTTCATTGCTGAGTGATATTGCATTGTACGTAAGTACCACAACTTCTTTATCCATTTTTCGCTTTCTGCGATATTGAACTTGTACCGTAAACGAGGTTCTTGTAAACAGAGCTGTCCCAAACTTTGGGGTGGCTGTGTCTTTATTTTAATTTCCCTAAGCTATAGGACCATAAGTGGAAGCCCTAGGCTTTGTTGCTTTGTTTTTTAGATGTTTCAGGAAACACCATACACTTCTCCAGAGTGGCTGTTGGCAATTTACATCACGCCCATCAGCATAACAAGGCTCCCAGTTCTCCATGGCCTGTCCTGCCTTTCTGGATTTTACTCTTTTAAGATGGCCCTTTTGACCGGGGGGCAGTGAGACTTCATTGTAGTGCAGATTTCCTTTGCAAGCTTGCTTGGTTGGCCAAAAAGTGCGTATGCGTTTTTTCCTGAATATATTCAGGAAAAAACGCATACGCCCTTTTTGGCCAAGTGCATCATTGTGGACGTTCTGCCTCTTTTCCTATGCTTTACATGCAATTCCAGTCTACCTCCTGAAATCGGTTTCCTGCAATTCTGCCCCGCTTTCAATTCCTCTTGGCAGCCTTACTTCAATATATTTTTGGACGATAGCTGTCATTTACAACTCTGCAGGTGTGTGAATTACAGGGCCCCTGAGCTCCTTTCTTCAACTCGCTTTCTTGTGAGCTGGCCGCAACACCGCAGGATTGCTTCAGGCCCTAGTGTGGTTCCGGCACGGCTCGCTGAGCCTTTGGTTAATTTCTCTTCCTGGTGGGAAATGAGAGTTCAATTTGCCCGTCCAGACACCTCCAGCTAGTCTCTCATTGGTTCTCCCTATTCCTGTTCATTTTCCGCAGAAATTGCAAACTGGGCCAAACAGGAGGTTAAAGGCACTGACTCTCCAAGTGGGGAGAGTGTTAGTAAAGCGTCTGGAATGTTGCACCCGAGTACCAGGGGACGAAAACTGAGACACATTTGAACACGTTTCCCGATCACACGGTGGATCATACTCTGGGTTCCACATGCATGTTTTAGCTGAAGGAAGAATCCCTTAAACCTGGAGAGTTGAGACCCATGGAATGGGTACCATGCAATACGTCTTCAAAGGGTCTGCATTTGCTCACCGAACCTCACCAATCCTATCACTGCTGCGTTTATGCCGCTGTACACATGCTTGATTCTCTTTCGGAGACATATAAATCCATAGGTTTTAAGATTCTTACTAGTCAGGTATATTCTTAGGCATTTAATATGGGGTGTTGAGTCCACTTCGTTGAGCAAGCAGTAGCTCTTGTCTATTACATATTTGGCTTATGGAAAGGTATCTGTGCTAATTTCAATCTCTGGTTTTATGCAGCACCCCAACTCACCTTTCCCCTTAAGCAAGCATAAGTTGGTTTTCTACATTTGAGACCCTATTCTGTTTTGTAATTCAGTTCCTGTGTAGCCAAGTTTACATTCCGTGTATTAGTGATATCTTATGATGTTTCTTTTTCTGTGTGACTTATTTCACTTAGAATCATCGTACCTGAATCCACTCATTATGCTGCTACTGGCCTGATGACATAGATTTCATTGCTGAGTGATATTGCATTGTACGTAAGTACCACAACTTCTTTATCCAGTTTTCGCTTTCTGCGATATTGAACTTGTACCGTAAACGAGGTTCTTGTAAACAGAGCTGTCCCAAACTTTGGGGTGGCTGTGTCTTTATTTTAATTTCCCTAAGCTATAGGACCATAAGTGGAAGTGCCCTAGGCTCTGTTGCTTTGTTTTTTAGATGTTTCAGGAAACACCATACACTTCTCCAGAGTGGCTGTTGGCAATTTACATCCCACCCATCAGCATAACTAGGCTCCCATTTCTCCATGGCCTGTCCTGCCTTTCTGGATTTTACACTTTTTTCAGATGGCCCTTTTGACCGGGGGGCAGTGAGACTTCATTGTAGTGCAGATTTCCTTTGCAAGCTTGCTTGGTTGGCCAAAAAGGGCGTATGCGTTTTTTCCTGAATATATTCAGGAAAAAACGCATACGCCCTATTTGGCCAAGTGCATCATTGTGGACGTTCTGCCTCTTTTCCTATGCTTTACATGCAATTCCAGTCTACCTCCTGAAATCGGTTTCCTGCAATTCTGACCCGCTTTCAAGTCCTCTTGGCAACCTTACTTCAATATATTTTTGGACGATAGCTGTCATTTACAACTCTGCAGGTTTGTGAATTACAGGGCCCCTGAGCTCCTTTCTTCAACTCGCTTTTTTGTGAGCTGGCCGCAACACCGCAGGATTGCTTCAGGCCCTAGTGTGGTTCCGGCATGGCTCGTTGAGCCTTTGGTTAATTCCTCTTCCTGGTGGGAAATGAGAGTTAAATTTGCCCGTCCAGACACCTCCAGCTAGTCTCTCATTGGTTCTCCCTATTCCTGTTCATTTTCCGCAGAAATTGCAAACTGGGCCAAACAGGAGGTTAAAGGCACTGACTCTCCAAGTGGGGAGAGTGTTAGTAAAGCGTCTGGAATGTTGCACCCGAGTACCAGGGGACGAAAACTGAGACACATTTGAACACGTTTCCCGATCACACGGTGGATCATACTCTGGGTTCCACATGCATGTTTTAGCTGAAGGAAGAATCCCTTAAACCTGGAGAGTTGAGACCCATGGAAAGGGTACCATGCAACATGACTTCAAAGGGTCTGCATTTGCTCACCGAACCTCACCAATCCTATCACTGCTGCGTTTATGCCGCTGTACACACGCTTGATTCTCTTTCGGAGACGTATAAATCCATAGGTTTTAAGATTCTTACTAGTCAGGTATATTCTTAGGCGTTTAATATCTGGTGTTGAGTCCACTTCGTTGAGCAAGCAGTATCTCTTGTCTATTAGGTATTTGGCTTATGGAAAGGTATCTGTGCTAATTTCAATCTCTGGTTTTATGCAGCACCTCAACTCACCTTTCCCCTTAAGCAAGCATAAGTTGGTTTTCTACATTTGAGACCCTATTCTGTTTTGTAATTCAGTTCCTGTGTAGCCAAGTTTACATTCCGTGTATTAGTGATATCTTATGATGTTTCTTTTTCTGTGTGACTTATTTCACTTAGAATCATCGTACCTGAATCCACTCATTATGCTGCTACGGGCATGATGACATAGATTTCATTGCTGAGTGATATTGCATTGTACGTAAGTCCCACAACTTCTTTATCCAGTTTTCGCTTTCTGCGATATTGAACTTGTACCGTAAACGAGGTTCTTGTAAACAGAGCTGTCCCAAACTTTGGGGTGGCTGTGTCTTTATTTTAATTTCCCTAAGCTATAGGACCATAAGTGGAAGTGCCCTAGGCTCTGTTGCTTTGTTTTTTAGATGTTTCAGGAAACACCATACACTTCTCCAGAGTGGCTGTTGGCAATTTACATCCCACCCATCAGCATAACTAGGCTCCCATTTCTCCATGGCCTGTCCTGCCTTTCTGGATTTTACACTTTTTTCAGATGGCCCTTTTGACCGGGGGGCAGTGAGACTTCATTGTAGTGCAGATTTCCTTTGCAAGCTTGCTTGGTTGGCCAAAAAGGGCGTATGCGTTTTTTCCTGAATATATTCAGGAAAAAACGCATACGCCCTTTTTGGCCAAGTGCATCATTTTGGACGTTCTGCCTCTTTTCCTATGCTTTACATGCAATTCCAGTCTACCTCCTGAAATCGGTTTCCTGCAATTGTGACCCGCTTTCAAGTCCTCTTGGCAGCCTTACTTCAATATATTTTTGGACGATAGCTGTCATTTACAACTCTGCAGGTGTGTGAATTACAGGGCCCCTGAGCTCCTTTCTTCAACTCGCTTTCTTGTGAGCTGGCCGCAACACCGCAGGATTGCTTCAGGCCCTAGTGTGGTTCCGGCATGGCTCGCTGAGCCTTTGGTTAATTCCTCTTCTTGGTGGGAAATGAGAGTTAAATTTACCCGTCCAGACACCTCCAGCTAGTCTCTCATTGGTTCTCCCTATTCCTGTTCATTTTCCGCAGAAATTGCAAACTGGGCCAAACAGGAGGTTAAAGGCACTGACTCTCCAAGTGGGGAGAGTGTTAGTAAAGCGTCTGGAATGTTGCACCCGAGTACCAGGGGACGAAAACTGAGACACATTTGAACACGTTTCCCGATCACATGGTGGATCATCCTCTGGGTTCCACATGCATGTTTTAGCTGAAGGAAGAATCCCTTAAACCTGGAGAGTTGAGACCCATGGAATGGGTACCATGCAATACGACTTCAAAGGGTCTGCATTTGCTCACCGAACCTCACCAATCCTATCACTGCTGCGTTTATGCCGCTGTACACACGCTGGATTCTCTTTCGGAGACATATAAATCCATAGGTTTTAAGATTCTTACTAGTCAGGTATATTCTTAGGCGTTTAATATGGGGTGTTGAGTCCACTTCGTTGAGCAAGCAGTAGCTCTTGTCTATTACATATTTGGCTTATGGAAAGGTATCTGTGCTAATTTCAATCTCTGGTTTTCTGCAGCACCCCAACTCACCTTTCCCCTTAGGCAAGCATAAGTTGGTTTTCTACATTTGAGACCCTATTCTGTTTTGTAATTCAGTTCCTGTGTAGCCAAGTTTACATTCCGTGTATTAGTGATATCTTATGATGTTTCTTTTTCTGTGTGACTTATTTCACTTAGAATCATCGTACCTGAATCCACTCATTATGCTGCTACTGGCCTGATGACATAGATTACATTGCTGAGTGATATTGCATTGTACGTAAGTACCACAACTTCTTTATCCATTTTTTGCTTTCTGCGATATTGAACTTGTACCGTAAACGAGGTTCTTGTAAACAGAGCTGTCCCAAACTTTGGGGTGGCTGTGTCTTTATTTTAATTTCCCTAAGCTATAGGACCATAAGTGGAAGTGCCCTAGGCTCTGTTGCTTTGGTTTTTTAGATGTTTCAGGAAACACCATACACTTCTCCAGAGTGGCTGTTGGAAATTTACATCACACCCATCAGCATAACAAGGCTCCCAGTTCTCCATGGCCTGTCCTGCCTTTCTGGATTTTACACTTTTTTCAGATGGCCCTTTTGACCGGGGGGCAGTGAGACTTCATTGTAGTGCAGATTTCCTTTGCAAGCTTGCTTGGTTGGCCAAAAAGGGCGTATGCGTTTTTTCCTGAATATATTCAGGAAAAAACGCATACGCCCTTTTTGGCCAAGTGCATCATTGTGGACGTTCTGCCTCTTTTCCTATGCTTTACATGCAATTCCAGTCTACCTCCTGAAATCGGTTTCCTGCAATTGTGACCCGCTTTCAAGTCCTCTTGGCAGCCTTACTTCAATATATTTTTGGACGATAGCTGTCATTTAGAACTCTGCAGGTGTGTGAATTACAGGGCCCCTGAGCTCCTTTCTTCAACTCGCTTTCTTGTGAGCTGGCCGCAACACCGCAGGATTGCTTCAGGCCCTAGTGTGGTTCCGGCATGGCTCGCTGAGCCTTTGGTTAATTCCTCTTCTTGGTGGGAAATGAGAGTTAAATTTACCCGTCCAGACTCCTCCAGCTAGTCTCTCATTGGTTCTCCCTATTCCTGTTCATTTTCCGCAGAAATTGCAAACTGGGCCAAACAGGAGGTTAAAGGCACTGACTCTCCAAGTGGGGAGAGTGTTAGTAAAGCGTCTGGAATGTTGCACCCGAGTACCAGGGGATGAAAACTGAGACACATTTGAACACGTTTCCCGATCACACGGTGGATCATCCTCTGGGTTCCACATGCATGTTTTAGCTGAAGGAAGAATCCCTTAAACCTGGAGAGTTGAGACCCATGGAATGGGTACCATGCAATACGACTTCAAAGGGTCTGCATTTGCTCACCGAACCACACCAATCCTATCACTGCTGTGTTTATGCCGCTGTACACACGCTTGATTCTCTTTTGGAGACATATAAATCCATAGGTTTTAAGATTCTTACTAGTCAGGTATATTCTTAGGCGTTTAATATGGGGTGTTGAGTCCACTTCGTTGAGCAAACAGTAGCTCTTGTCTATTACATATTTGGCTTATGGAAAGGTATCTGTGCTAATTTCAATCTCTGGTTTTATGCAGCACCCCAACTCACCTTTCCCCTTAAGCAAGCATAAGTTGGTTTTCTGCATTTGAGACCCTATTCTGTTTTGTAATTCAGTTCCTGTGTAGCCAAGTTTACATTCCGTGTATTAGTGATATCTTATGATGTTTCTTTTTCTGTGTGACTTATTTCACTTAGAATCATCGTACCTGAATCCACTCATTATGCTGCTACTGGCCTGATGACATAGATTTCATTGCTGAGTGATATTGCATTGTACGTAAGTACCACAACTTCTTTATCCATTTTTCGCTTTCTGCGATATTGAACTTGTACCGTAAACGAGGTTCTTGTAAACAGAGCTGTCCCAAACTTTGGGGTGGCTGTGTCTTTATTTTAATTTCCCTAAGCTATAGGACCATAAGTGGAAGCCCTAGGCTTTGTTGCTTTGTTTTTTAGATGTTTCAGGAAACACCATACACTTCTCCAGAGTGGCTGTTGGCAATTTACATCACGCCCATCAGCATAACAAGGCTCCCAGTTCTCCATGGCCTGTCCTGCCTTTCTGGATTTTACACTTTTTTCAGATGGCCCTTTTGACCGGGGGGCAGTGAGACTTCATTGTAGTGCAGATTTCCTTTGCAAGCTTGCTTGGTTGGCCAAAAAGTGCGTATGCGTTTTTTCCTGAATATATTCAGGAAAAAACGCATACGCCCTTTTTGGCCAAGTGCATCATTGTGGACGTTCTGCCTCTTTTCCTATGCTTTACATGCAATTCCAGTCTACCTCCTGAAATCGGTTTCCTGCAATTGTGACCCGCTTTCAAGTCCTCTTGGCAGCCTTACTTCAATATATTTTTGGACGATAGCTGTCATTTAGAACTCTGCAGGTGTGTGAATTTCAGGGCCCCTGAGCTCCTTTCTTCAACTCGCTTTCTTGTGAGCTGGCCGCAACACCGCAGGATTGCTTCAGGCCCTAGTGTGGTTCCGGCATGGCTCGCTGAGCCTTTGGTTAATTCCTCTTCCTGTTGGGAAATGAGCATTAAATTTGCCCGTCCAGACTCCTCCAGCTAGTCTCTCATTGGTTCTCCCTATTCCTGTTCATTTTCCGCAGAAATTGCAAACTGGGCCAAACAGGAGGTTAAAGGCACTGACTCTCCAAGTGGGGAGAGTGTTAGTAAAGCATCTGGAATGTTGCACCCGAGTACCAGGGGACGAAAACTGAGACACATTTCAATACGTTTCCCGATCACACGGTGGATCATCCTCTGGGTTCCACATGCATGTTTTAGCTGAAGGAAGAATCCCTTAAACCTGGAGAGTTGAGAACCATGGAATGGGTACCATGCAATATGACTTCAAAGGGTCTGCATTTGCTCACCGAACCTCACCAATCCTATCACTGCTGCATTTATGCCGCTGTACACACGCTTGATTCTCTTTCGGAGACTTATAAATCCATAGGTTTTAAGATTCTTACTAGTCAGGTATATTCTTAGGTGTTTAATATGGGATGTTGAGTCCACTTCGTTGAGCAAGCAGTAGCTCTTGTCTATTACATATTTGGCTTATGGAAAGGTATCTGTGCTAATTTCAATCTCTGGTTTTATGCAGCACCCCAACTCACCTTTCCCCTTAAGCAAGCAGAAGTTGGTTTTCTACATTTGAGACCCTATTCTGTTTTGTAATTCAGTTCCTGTGTAGCCAAGTTTACATTCCGTGTATTAGTGATATCTTATGATGTTTCTTTTTCTGTGTGACTTATTTCACTTAGAATCATCGTACCTGAATCCACTCATTATGCTGCTACTCTCCTGATGACATAGATTTCATTGCTGAGTGATATTGCATTGTACGTAAGTACCACAACTTCTTTATCCATTTTTTGCTTTCTGCGATATTGAACTTGTACCGTAAACGAGGTTCTTGTAAACAGAACTGTCCCAAACTTTGGGGTGGCTGTGTCTTTATTTTAATTTCCCTAAGCTATAGGACCATAAGTGGAAGCCCTAGGCTCTGTTGCTTTGTTTTTTAGATGTTTCAGGAAACACCATACACTTCTCCAGAGTGGCTGTTGGCAATTTACATCACGCCCATCAGCATAACAAGGCTCCCAGTTCTCCATGGCCTGTCCTGCCTTTCTGGATTTTACACTTTTTTCAGATGGCCCTTTTGACCGGGGGGCAGTGAGACTTCATTGTAGTGCAGATTTCCTTTGCAAGCTTGCTTGGTTGGCCAAAAAGGGCGTATGCGTTTTTTCCTGAATATATTCAGGAAAAAACGCATACGCCCTTTTTGGCCAAGTGCATCATTGTGGACGTTCTGCCTCTTTTCCTATGCTTTACATGCAATTCCAGTCTACCTCCTGAAATCGGTTTCCTGCAATTCTGCCCCGCTTTCAAGTCCTCTTGGCAGCCTTACTTCAATATATTTTTGGAAGATAGCTGTCATTTACAACTCTGCAGGTGTGAGAATTACAGGGCCCCTGAGCTCCTTTCTTCAACTCGCTTTCTTGTGAGCTGGCCGCAACACCGCAGGATTGCTTCAGGCCCTAGTGTGGTTCCGGCATGGCTCGCTGAGCCTTTGGTTAATTCCTCTTTTTGGTGGGAAATGAGAGTTAAATTTACCCGTCCAGACACCTCCAGCTAGTCTCTCATTGGTTCTCCCTATTCCTGTTCATTTTCTGCAGAAATTGCCAACTGGGCCAAACAGGAGGTTAAAGGCACTGACTCTCCAAGTGGGGAGAGTGTTAGTAAAGCGTCTGGAATGTTGCACCCGAGTACCAGGGGACGAAAACTGAGACACATTTGAACACGTTTCCCGATCACATGGTGGATCATCCTCTGGGTTCCACATGCCTGTTTTAGCTGAAGGAAGAATCCCTTAAACCTGGAGAGTTGAGAACCATGGAATGGGTACCATGCAATATGACTTCAAAGGGTCTGCATTTGCTCGCCGAACCTCACCAATCCTATCACTGCTGCGTTTATGCCGCTGTACACACGCTTGATTCTCTTTCGGAGACATATAAATCCATAGGTTTTAAGATTCTTACTAGTCAGGTATATTCTTAGGCGTTTAATATGGGGTGTTGAGTCCACTTCGTTGAGCAAGCAGTAGCTCTTGTCTATTACATATTTGGCTTATGGAAAGGTATCTGTGCTAATTTCAATCTCTGGTTTTATGCAGAACCCCAACTCACCTTTCCCCTTAAGCAAGCATAAGTTGGTTTTCTACATTTGAG
Organism: Pseudorca crassidens; assembly: GCF_039906515.1. Lineage (NCBI taxonomy): Eukaryota > Metazoa > Chordata > Mammalia > Artiodactyla > Delphinidae > Pseudorca > Pseudorca crassidens. The sequence goes on from NW_027135940.1 coordinate 3,368,362, forward strand.
ACCCTATTCTGTTTTGTAATTCAGTTCCTGTGTAGCCAAGTTTACATTCCGTGTATTAGTGATATCTTATGATGTTTCTTTTTCTGTGTGACTTATTTCACTTAGAATCATCGTACCTGAATCCACTCATTATGCTGCTACTGGCCTGATGACATAGATTTCATTGCTGAGTGATATTGCATTGTACGTAAGTACCACAACTTCTTTATCCATTTTTCGCTTTCTGCGATATTGAACTTGTACCGTAAACGAGGTTCTTGTAAACAGAGCCGTCCCAAACTTTGGGGTGGCTGTGTCTTTTTGATTTTAATTTCCCTAATCTATAGGACCATAAGTGGAAGTGCCCTAGGCTCTGTTGCTTTGTTTTTTAGATGTTTCAGGAAACACCATACACTTCTCCACAGTGGCTGTTGGCAATTTACATCCCGCCCATCAGCATAACAAGGCTCCCAGTTCTCCATGGGCTGTCCTGCCTTTCTGGATTTTACACTTTTTTCAGATGTCCCTTTTGACCGGGGGTCAGTGAGACTTCATTGTAGTTCAGATTTCCTTTGCAAGCTTGCTTGGTTGCCCAAAAAGGGCGTATGCGTTTTTTCCTGAATATATTCAGGAAAAAACGCATACGCCCTTTTTGGCCAAGTGCATCATTGTGGACGTTCTGCCTCTTTTCCTATGCTTTACATGCAATTCCAGTCTACCTCCTGAAATCGGTTTCCTGCAATTCTGCCCCGCTTTCAAGTCCTCTTGGCAGCCTTACTTCAATATATTTTTGGACGATAGCTGTCATTTATAACTCTGCAGGTGTGTGAATTTCAGGGCCCCTGAGCTCCTTTCTTCAACTCGCTTTTTTGTGAGCTGGCCGCAACACCGCAGGATTGCTTCAGGCCCTAGTGTGGTTCCGGCATGGCTCGCTGAGCCTTTGGTTAATTCCTCTTCTTGGTGGGAAATGAGAGTTAAATTTACCCATCCAGACACCTCCAGCTAGTCTCCCGTTGGTTCTCCCTATTCCTGTTAATTTTCCGCAGAAATTGCAAACTGGGTCAAACAGGAGGTTTAAGGCACTGACTCTCCAAGTGGGGAGAGTGTTAGTAAAGCGTCTGGAATGTTGCACCCGAGTACCAGGGGACGAAAACTGAGACACATTTGAACATGTTTCCCGATCACACGGTGGATCATCCTCTGGGTTCCACATGCATGTTTTAGCTGAAGGAAGAATCCCTTAAACCTGGAGAGTTGAGAACCATGGAATGGGTACCATGCAATATGACTTCAAAGGGTCTGCATTTGCTCACCGAACCTCACCAATCCTATCACTGCTGCGTTTATGCCGCTGTACACATGCTTGATTCTCTTTCGGAGACATATAAATCCATAGGTTTTAAGATTCTTACTAGTCACGTGTATTCTTAGGCGTTTAATATGGGGTGTTGAGTCCACTTCGTTGAGCAAGCAGTAGCTCTTGTCTATTACATATTTGTCTTATGGAAAGGTATCTGTGTTAATTTCAATCTCTGGTTTTCTGCAGCACCCCAACTCACCTTTCCCCTTAAGCAAGCATTAGTTGGTTTTCTGCATTTGAGACCGTGTTCTGTTTTCTAATTCAGTTCCTGTGTAGCCAAGCTTACATTCCGTGTATTAGTGATATCTTATGATGTTTCTTTTTCTGTGTGACTTATTTCACTTAGAATCATCGTACCTGAATCCACTCATTATCCTGCTATGGGCCTGATGACATAGATTTCATTGCTGAGTGATATTGCATTGTACGTAAGTACCACAACTTCTTTATCCATTTTTCGCTTTCTGCGATATTGAACTTGTACCGTAAACGAGGTTCTTGTAAACAGAGCCGTCCCAAACTTTGGGGTGGCTGTGTCTTTTTGATTTTAATTTCCCTAATCTATAGGACCATAAGTGGAAGTGCCCTAGGCTCTGTTGCTTTGTTTTTTAGATGTTTCAGGAAACACCATACACTTCTCCAGAGTGGCTGTTGGCAATTTACATCCCGCCCATCAGTCTAACTAGGCTCCCAGTTCTCCATGGCCTGTCCTGCCTTTATGGATTTTACACTTTTTTCAGATGGCCCTTTTGACCGGGGGGCAGTGAGACTTCATTGTAGTTCAGATTTCCTTTGCAAGCTTGCTTGGTTGGCCAAAAAGTGCATATGAGTTTTTTCCTGAGTATATTCAGGAAAAAACGCATACGCCCTTTTTGGCCAAGTGCATCATTGTGGACGTTCTGCCTCTTTTCCTATGCTTTACATGCAATTCCAGTCTACCTCCTGAAATTGGTTTCCTGCAATTCTGCCCCGCTTTCAAGTCCTCTTGGCAGCCTTACTTCAATATATTTTTGGACGATAGCTGTCATTTATAACTCTGCAGGTGTGTGAATTTCAGGGCCCCTGAGCTCCTTTCTTCAACTCGCTTTCTTGTGAGCTGGCCGCAACACCGCAGGATTGCTTCAGGCCCTAGTGTGGTTCCGGCATGGCTCGCTGAGCCTTTGGTTAATTCCTCTTCCTGTTGGGAAATGAGCATTAAATTTGCCCGTCCAGACTCCTCCAGCTAGTCTCTCATTGGTTCTCCCTATTCCTGTTCATTTTCCGCAGAAATTGCAAACTGGGCCAAACAGGAGGTTAAAGGCACTGACTCTCCAAGTGGGGAGAGTGTTAGTAAAGCATCTGGAATGTTGCACCCGAGTACCAGGGGACGAAAACTGAGACACATTTCAATACGTTTCCCGATCACACGGTGGATCATCCTCTGGGTTCCACATGCATGTTTTAGCTGAAGGAAGAATCCCTTAAACCTGGAGAGTTGAGAACCATGGAATGGGTACCATGCAATATGACTTCAAAGGGTCTGCATTTGCTCACCGAACCTCACCAATCCTATCACTGCTGCGTTTATGCCGCTGTACACACGCTTGATTCTCTTTCGGAGACTTATAAATCCATAGGTTTTAAGATTCTTACTAGTCAGGTATATTCTTAGGTGTTTAATATGGGGTGTTGAGTCCACTTCGTGGAGCAAACAGTAGCTCTTGTCTATTACATATTTGGCTTATGGAAAGGTATCTGTGCTAATTTCAATCTCTGGTTTTATGCAGCACCCCAACTCACCTTTCCCCTTAAGCAAGCAGAAGTTGGTTTTCTACATTTGAGACCCTATTCTGTTTTGTAATTCAGTTCCTGAGTAGCCAAATTTACATTCCGTGTATTAGTGATATCTTATGATGTTTCTTTTTCTGTGTGACTTATTTCACTTAGAATCATCGTACCTGAATCCACTCATTATGCTGCTACTCTCCTGATGACATAGATTTCATTGCTGAGTGATATTGCATTGTACGTAAGTACCACAACTTCTTTATCCATTTTTTGCTTTCTGCGATATTGAACTTGTACCGTAAACGAGGTTCTTGTAAACAGAACTGTCCCAAACTTTGGGGTGGCTGTGTCTTTATTTTAATTTCCCTAAGCTATAGGACCATAAGTGGAAGCCCTAGGCTCTGTTGCTTTGTTTTTTAGATGTTTCAGGAAACACCATACACTTCTCCAGAGTGGCTGTTGGCAATTTACATCACGCCCATCAGCATAACAAGGCTCCCAGTTCTCCATGGCCTGTCCTGCCTTTCTGGATTTTACACTTTTTTCAGATGGCCCTTTTGACCGGGGGGCAGTGAGACTTCATTGTAGTGCAGATTTCCTTTGCAAGCTTGCTTGGTTGGCCAAAAAGGGCGTATGCGTTTTTTCCTGAATATATTCAGGAAAAAACGCATACGCCCTTTTTGGCCAAGTGCATCATTGTGGACGTTCTGCCTCTTTTCCTATGCTTTACATGCAATTCCAGTCTACCTCCTGAAATCGGTTTCCTGCAATTCTGCCCCGCTTTCAAGTCCTCTTGGCAGCCTTACTTCAATATATTTTTGGACGATAGCTGTCATTTACAACTCTGCAGGTGTGAGAATTACAGGGCCCCTGAGCTCCTTTCTTCAACTCGCTTTCTTGTGAGCTGGCCGCAACACCGCAGGATTGCTTCAGGCCCTAGTGTGGTTCCGGCATGGCTCGCTGAGCCTTTGGTTAATTCCTCTTCTTGGTGGGAAATGAGAGTTAAATTTACCCGTCCAGACACCTCCAGCTAGTCTCTCATTGGTTCTCCCTATTCCTGTTCATTTTCCGCAGAAATTGCCAACTGGGCCAAACAGGAGGTTAAAGGCACTGACTCTCCAAGTGGGGAGAGTGTTAGTAAAGCGTCTGGAATGTTGCACCCGAGTACCAGGGGACGAAAACTGAGACACATTTGAACACGTTTCCCGATCACATGGTGGATCATCCTCTGGGTTCCACATGCCTGTTTTAGCTGAAGGAAGAATCCCTTAAACCTGGAGAGTTGAGAACCATGGAATGGGTACCATGCAATATGACTTCAAAGGGTCTGCATTTGCTCGCCGAACCTCACCAATCCTATCACTGCTGCGTTTATGCCGCTGTACACACGCTTGATTCTCTTTCGGAGACATATAAATCCATAGGTTTTAAGATTCTTACTAGTCAGGTATATTCTTAGGCGTTTAATATGGGGTGTTGAGTCCACTTCGTTGAGCAAGCAGTAGCTCTTGTCTATTACATATTTGGCTTATGGAAAGGTATCTGTGCTAATTTCAATCTCTGGTTTTATGCAGAACCCCAACTCACCTTTCCCCTTAAGCAAGCAGAAGTTGGTTTTCTACATTTGAGACCCTATTCTGTTTTGTAATTCAGTTCCTGTGTAGCCAAGTTTACATTCCGTGTATTAGTGATATCTTATGATGTTTCTTTTTCTGTGTGACTTATTTCACTTAGAATCATCGTACCTGAATCCACTCATTATGCTGCTACTGGCCTGATGACATAGATTTCATTGCTGAGTGATATTGCATTGTACGTAAGTACCACAACTTCTTTATCCATTTTTCGCTTTCTGCGATATTGAACTTGTACCGTAAACGAGGTTCTTGTAAACAGAGCCGTCCCAAACTTTGGGGTGGCTGTGTCTTTTTGATTTTAATTTCCCTAATCTATAGGACCATAAGTGGAAGTGCCCTAGGCTCTGTTGCTTTGTTTTTTAGATGTTTCAGGAAACACCATACACTTCTCCACAGTGGCTGTTGGCAATTTACATCCCGCCCATCAGCATAACAAGGCTCCCAGTTCTCCATGGGCTGTCCTGCCTTTCTGGATTTTACACTTTTTTCAGATGTCCCTTTTGACCGGGGGGCAGTGAGACTTCATTGTAGTTCAGATTTCCTTTGCAAGCTTGCTTGGTTGCCCAAAAAGGGCGTATGCGTTTTTTCCTGAATATATTCAGGAAAAAACGCATACGCCCTTTTTGGCCAAGTGCATCATTGTGGACGTTCTGCCTCTTTTCCTATGCTTTACATGCAATTCCAGTCTACCTCCTGAAATCGGTTTCCTGCAATTCTGCCCCGCTTTCAAGTCCTCTTGGCAGCCTTACTTCAATATATTTTTGGACGATAGCTGTCATTTATAACTCTGCAGGTGTGTGAATTTCAGGGCCCCTGAGCTCCTTTCTTCAACTCGCTTTTTTGTGAGCTGGCCGCAACACCGCAGGATTGCTTCAGGCCCTAGTGTGGTTCCGGCATGGCTCGCTGAGCCTTTGGTTAATTCCTCTTCTTGGTGGGAAATGAGAGTTAAATTTACCCATCCAGACACCTCCAGCTAGTCTCCCGTTGGTTCTCCCTATTCCTGTTAATTTTCCGCAGAAATTGCAAACTGGGTCAAACAGGAGGTTTAAGGCACTGACTCTCCAAGTGGGGAGAGTGTTAGTAAAGCGTCTGGAATGTTGCACCCGAGTACCAGGGGACGAAAACTGAGACACATTTGAACATGTTTCCCGATCACACGGTGGATCATCCTCTGGGTTCCACATGCATGTTTTAGCTGAAGGAAGAATCCCTTAAACCTGGAGAGTTGAGAACCATGGAATGGGTACCATGCAATATGACTTCAAAGGGTCTGCATTTGCTCACCGAACCTCACCAATCCTATCACTGCTGCGTTTATGCCGCTGTACACATGCTTGATTCTCTTTCGGAGACATATAAATCCATAGGTTTTAAGATTCTTACTAGTCACGTGTATTCTTAGGCGTTTAATATGGGGTGTTGAGTCCACTTCGTTGAGCAAGCAGTAGCTCTTGTCTATTACATATTTGTCTTATGGAAAGGTATCTGTGTTAATTTCAATCTCTGGTTTTCTGCAGCACCCCAACTCACCTTTCCCCTTAAGCAAGCATTAGTTGGTTTTCTGCATTTGAGACCGTGTTCTGTTTTCTAATTCAGTTCCTGTGTAGCCAAGCTTACATTCCGTGTATTAGTGATATCTTATGATGTTTCTTTTTCTGTGTGACTTATTTCACTTAGAATCATCGTACCTGAATCCACTCATTATCCTGCTATGGGCCTGATGACATAGATTTCATTGCTGAGTGATATTGCATTGTACGTAAGTACCACAACTTCTTTATCCATTTTTCGCTTTCTGCGATATTGAACTTGTACCGTAAACGAGGTTCTTGTAAACAGAGCCGTCCCAAACTTTGGGGTGGCTGTGTCTTTTTGATTTTAATTTCCCTAATCTATAGGACCATAAGTGGAAGTGCCCTAGGCTCTGTTGCTTTGTTTTTTAGATGTTTCAGGAAACACCATACACTTCTCCAGAGTGGCTGTTGGCAATTTACATCCCGCCCATCAGTCTAACTAGGCTCCCAGTTCTCCATGGCCTGTCCTGCCTTTATGGATTTTACACTTTTTTCAGATGGCCCTTTTGACCGGGGGGCAGTGAGACTTCATTGTAGTTCAGATTTCCTTTGCAAGCTTGCTTGGTTGGCCAAAAAGTGCATATGAGTTTTTTCCTGAGTATATTCAGGAAAAAACGCATACGCCCTTTTTGGCCAAGTGCATCATTGTGGACGTTCTGCCTCTTTTCCTATGCTTTACATGCAATTCCAGTCTACCTCCTGAAATTGGTTTCCTGCAATTCTGCCCCGCTTTCAAGTCCTCTTGGCAGCCTTACTTCAATATATTTTTGGACGATAGCTGTCATTTATAACTCTGCAGGTGTGTGAATTTCAGGGCCCCTGAGCTCCTTTCTTCAACTCGCTTTCTTGTGAGCTGCCCGCAACACCGCAGGATTGCTTCAGGCCCTAGTGTGGTTCCGGCATGGCTCGCTGAGCCTTTGGTTAATTCCTCTTCTTGGTGGGGAATGAGAGTTAAATTTACCCGTCCAGACACCTCCAGCTAGTCTCTCATTGGTTCTCCCTATTCCTGTTCATTTTCCGCAGAAATTGCAAACTGGGCCAAACAGGAGGTTAAAGGCGCTGACTCTCCAAGTGGGGAGAGTGTTAGTAAAGCGTCTGGAATGTTGCACCCGAGTACCAGGGGACGAAAACTGAGACACATTTGAACACGTTTCCCGATCACATGGTGGATCATACTCTGGGTCCCACATGCATGTTTTAGCTGAAGGAAGAATCCCTTAAACCTGGAGAGTTGAGAACCATGGAATGGGTACCATGCAATATGACTTCAAAGGGTCTGCATTTGCTCACCGAACCTCACCAATCCTATCAGTGCTGCGTTTATGCCGCTGTACACACGCTTGATTCTCTTTCGGAGACTTATAAATCCATAGGTTTTAAGATTCTTACTAGTCAGGTATATTCTTAGGCGTTTAATATGGGGTGTTGAGTCCACTTCGTTGAGCAAGCAGTAGCTCTTGTCTATTACATATTTGGCTTATGGAAAGGAATCTGTGCTAATTTCAATCTCCGGTTTTATGCAGCACCCCAACTCACCTTTCCCCTTAAGCAAGCATAAGTTGGTTTTCTACATTTGAGACCCTATTCTGTTTTGTAATTCAGTTCCTGTGTAGCCAAGTTTACATTCCGTGTATTAGTGATATCTTATGATGTTTCTTTTTCTGTGTGACTTATTTCACTTAGAATCATTGTACCTGAATCCACTCATTATGCTGCTACTGGCCTGATGACATAGATTTCATTGCTGAGTGATATTGCATTGTACGTAAGTACCACAACTTCTTTATCCATTTTTCGCTTTCTGCGATATTGAACTTGTACCGTAAATGAGGTTCTTGTAAACAGAGCCATCCCAAACTTTGGGGTGGCTGTGTCTTTTTGATTTTAATTTCCCTAATCTATAGGACCATAAGTGGAAGTGCCCTAGGCTCTGTTGCTTTGTTTTTTAGATGTTTCAGGAAACACCATACACTTCTCCAGAGTGGCTGTTGGCAATTTACATCCCTCCCATTAGCATAACAAGGCTCCCAGTTCTCCATGGCCTATCTTGCCTTTCTGGATTTTACACTTTTTTCAGATGGCCCTTTTGACCGGGGGGCAGTGAGACTTCATTGTAGTGCAGATTTCCTTTGCAAGCTTGCTTGGTTGGCCAAAAAGGGCGTATGCGTTTTTTCCTGAATATATTCAGGAAAAAACGCATACGCCCTTTTTGGCCAAGTGCATCATTGTGGACGTTCTGCCTCTTTTCCTATGCTTTACATGCAATTCCAGTCTACCTCCTGAAATCGGTTTCCTGCAATTCTGCCCCGCTTTCAAGTCCTCTTGGCAGCCTTACTTCAATATATTTTTGGACGATAGCTGTCATTTAGAACTGTGCAGGTGTATGAATTACAGGGCCCCTGAGCTCCTTTCTTCAACTCGCTTTCTTGTGAGCTGGCCGCAACACCGCAGGATTGCTTCAGGCCCTAGTGTGGTTCCGGCATGGCTCGCTGAGCCTTTGGTTAATTCCTCTTCCTGTTGGGAAATGAGAGTTAAATTTGCCCGTCCAGACTCCTCCAGCTAGTCTCTCATTGGTTCTCCCTATTCCTGTTCATTTTCCGCAGAAATTGCAAACTGGGCCAAACAGGAGGTTAAATGCACTGACTCTCCAAGTGGGGAGAGTGTTAGTAAAGCGTCTGGAATGTTGCACCCGAGTACCAGGGGACGAAAACTGAGACACATTTGAACACGTTTCCCGATCACATGGTGGATCATACTCTGGGTTCCACATGCATGTTTTAGCTGAAGGAAGAATCCCTTACACCTGGAGAGTTGAGACCCATGGAATGGGTACCATGAAATATGACTTCAAAGGGTCTGCGTTTGCTCACCGAACCTCACCAATCCTATCACTGCTGCGTTTATGCCGCTGTACACACGCTGGTTTCTCTTTCGGAGACATATAAATCCATAGGTTTTAAGATTCTTACTAGTCAGGTATATTCTTAGACGTTTAATATGGGGTGTTGGGTCCACTTCGTTGAGGAAGGAGTAGCTCTGGTTTATTACATATTTGGCTTATGGAACGGTATCTGTGCTAATTTCTATCTCTGGTTTTATGCACCACCCCAACTCACCTTTCCCCTTAAGCAAGCATAAGTTGGTTTTCTACATTTGAGACCCTGTTCTGTTTTGTAATTCAGTTCCTGTGTAGCCAAGTTTACATTCCATGTATTAGTGATACCTTATGATGTTTCTTTTTCTGTGTGACTTATTTCAGTTAGAATTATCGTACCTGAATCCACTCATTATGCTGCTACTGGCCTGATGACATAGATTTCATTGCTGAGTGATATTGCATTGTACGTAAGTACCACAACTTCTTTATCCATTTTTCGCTTTCTGTGATATTGAACTTGTACCGTAAACAAGGTTCTTGTAAACAGAGACGACCCAAACTTTGTGGTGGCTGTGTCTTTTTGATTTCAATTTCCCTAAGCTATAGGACCATAAGTGGAAGTGCCCTAGGCTCTGTTGCTTTGTTTTTTAGATGTTTCAGGAAACACCATACACTTCTCCAGAGTGGCTGTTGGCAATTTACATCCCGCCCATCAGCATAACAAGGTTCCCAGTTCTCCATGGCCTGTCCTGCCTTTCTGGATTTTACACTTTTTTCAGATGGCCCTTTTGACCGGGGGGCAGTGAGACTTCATTGTAGTGCAGATTTCCTTTGCAAGCTTGCTTGGTTGGCCAAAAAGGTCGTATGGGTTTTTTCCTGAATTTATTCAGGAAAAAACGCATACGCCCTTTTTGGCCAAGTGCATCATTGTGGACGTTCTGCCTCTTTTCCTATGCTTTACATGAAATTCCTGTCTACCTCCTGAAATCGGTTTCCTGCAATTCTGCCCAACTTTCAAGTCCTCTTGGCTGCCTTACTTCAATATATTTTTTGACGATAGCTGTCATTTATAACTCTGCAGGTTTGTGAATTACAGTGCCCCTGAGCTCCTTTCTTCAACTCGTTTTCTTGTGAGCTGGCCGCAACACCGCAGGATTGCTTCAGGCCCTAGTGTGGTTCCGGCATGGCACGCTGAGCCTTTGGTTAATTCCTCTTCTTGGTGGGAAATGAGAGTTAAATTTGCCCGTCCAGACACCTCCAGCTAGTCTCTCATTGGTTCTCCCTATTCCTGTTCATTTTCCACAGAAATTGCAAACTGGGCCAAACAGGAGTTTAAAGGCACTGACTCTCCAAGTGGGGAGAGTGTTAGTAAAGCGTCTGGAATGTTGCACCCAAGTACCAGGGGACGAAAACTGAGACACATTTGAACACGTTTCCCAATCACACGGTGGATCATACTCTGGGTTCCACATGCATGTTTTAACTGAATGAAGAATCCCTTAAACCTGGAGAGTTGAGAACCATGGAATGGGTACCATGCAATATGACTTCAAAGGGTCTGCATTTGCTCACCGAACCTCACCAATCTTATCACTGCTGCTTTTATGTCACTGTACACACGCTGGATTCTCTTTTCGAGACATATAAATCCATAGGTTTTAAGATTCTTACTAGTCAGGTATATTCTTAGGCGTTTAATATGGGGTGTTGAGTCCACTTCGTTGAGCAAGGAGTAGCTCTTGTCTATTACATATTTGGCTTATGGAAAGGTATCTGTGTTAATTTCAATCTCTGGTTTTAGGCAGCATCCCAACTCACCTTTCCCCTTAAGCAAGCATAAGTTGGTTTTCTACATTTGAGACCCTATTCTGTTTTGTAATTCAGTTCCTGTGTAGCCAAGTTTACATTCCGTGTATTAGTGATATCTTATGATGTTTCTTTTTCTGTGTGACTTATTTCACTTAGAATCATCGTACCTGAATCCACTCATTATGCTGCTACTGGCCTGATGACATAGATTTCATTGCTGAGTGATATTGCATTGTACGTAAGTACCACAACTTCTTTATCCATTTTTCGCTTTCTGCGATATTGAACTTGTACCGTAAACGAGGTTCTTGTAAACAGAGCCGTCCCAAACTTTGGGGTGGCTGTGTCTTTTTGATTTTAATTTCCCTAATCTATAGGACCATAAGTGGAAGTGCCCTAGGCTCTGTTGCTTTGTTTTTTAGATGTTTCAGGAAACACCATACACTTCTCCAGAGTGGCTGTTGGCAATTTACATCCCGCCCATCAGTCTAACTAGGCTCCCAGTTCTCCATGGCCTGTCCTACCTTTATGGATTTTACACATTTTTCAGATGGCCCTTTTGACCGGGGGGCAGTGAGACTTCATTGTAGTTCAGATTTCCTTTGCAAGCTTGCTTGGTTGGCCAAAAAGTGCATATGAGTTTTTTCCTGAATATATTCAGGAAAAAACGCATACGCCCTTTTTGGCCAAGTGCATCATTGTGGACGTTCTGCCTCTTTTCCTATGCTTTACATGCAATTCCAGTCTACCTCCTGAAATCGGTTTCCTGCAATTCTGCCCCGCTTTCAAGTCCTCTTGGCAGCCTTACTTCAATATATTTTTGGATGATAGCTGTCATTTATAACTCTGCAGGTGTGTGAATTACTGGGCCCCTGAGCTCCTTTCTTCAACTCGCTTTCTTGTGAGCTGGCCGCAACACCGCAGGATTGCTTCAGGCCCTAGTGTGGTTCCGGCATGGCTCGCTGAGCCTTTGGTTAATTCCTCTTCCTGTTGGGAAATGAGCATTAAATTTGCCCGTCCAGACTCCTCCAGCTAGTCTCTCATTGGTTCTCCCTATTCCTGTTCATTTTCCGCAGAAATTGCAAACTGGGCCAAACAGGAGGTTAAAGGCACTGACTCTCCAAGTGGGGAGAGTGTTAGTAAAGCATCTGGAATGTTGCACCCGAGTACCAGGGGACGAAAACTGAGACACATTTCAATACGTTTCCCGATCACACGGTGGATCATCCTCTGGGTTCCACATGCATGTTTTAGCTGAAGGAAGAATCCCTTAAACCTGGAGAGTTGAGAACCATGGAATGGGTACCATGCAATATGACTTCAAAGGGTCTGCATTTGCTCACCGAACCTCACCAATCCTATCACTGTTGCGTTTATGCCGCTGTACACACGCTTGATTCTCTTTCGGAGACTTATAAATCCATAGGTTTTAAGATTCTTACTAGTCAGGTATATTCTTAGGTGTTTAATATGGGATGTTGAGTCCACTTCGTTGAGCAAGCAGTAGCTCTTGTCTATTACATATTTGGCTTATGGAAAGGTATCTGTGCTAATTTCAATCTCTGGTTTTATGCAGCACCCCAACTCACCTTTCCCCTTAAGCAAGCAGAAGTTGGTTTTCTACATTTGAGACCCTATTCTGTTTTGTAATTCAGTTCCTGTGTAGCCAAGTTTACATTCCGTGTATTAGTGATATCTTATGATGTTTCTTTTTCTGTGTGACTTATTTCACTTAGAATCATCGTACCTGAATCCACTCATTATGCTGCTACTGGCCTGATGACATAGATTTCATTGCTGAGTGATATTGCATTGTACGTTAGTACCACAACTTCTTTATCCATTTTTCGCTTTCTGTGATATTGAACTCTTACCGTAAATGAGGTTCTTGTAAACAGAGCCGTCCCAAACTTTGGGGTGGCTGTGTCTTTTTTATTTTAATTTCCCTAAGCTATAGGACCATAAGTGGAAGTGCCCTAGACTCTGTTGCTTTGTTTTTTAGATGTTTCAGGAAACACCATACACTTCTCCAGAGTGGCTGTTGGCAATTTACATCCCTCCCATCAGCATAACAAGGCTCCCAGTTCTCCATGGCCTGTCCTGCCTTTCTGGATTTTACACTTTTTTCAGATGGCCCTTTTGACCGGGGGGCAGTGAGACTTCATTGTAGTTCAGATTTCCTTTGCAAGCTTGCTTGGTTGGCCAAAAAGGGCGTATGCGTTTTTTCCTGAATATATTCAGGAAAAAACGCATACGCCCTTTTTGGCCAAGTGCATCATTGTGGACGTTCTGCCTCTTTTCCTATGCTTTACATGCAATTCCAGTCTACCTCCTGAAATCGGTTTCCTGCAATTCTGCCCCGCTTTCAAGTCCTCTTGGCAGCCTTACTTCAATATATTTTTGGACGATAGCTGTCATTTAGAACTCTGCAGGTGTGTGAATTACAGGGCCCCTGAGCTCCTTTCTTCAACTCCTTTTCTTGTGAGCTGGCTGCAACACCGCAGGATTGCTTCAGGCCCTAGTGTGGTTCTGTCATGGCTCGCTGAGCCTTTGGTTAATTCCTCTTCTTGGTGGGGAATGAGAGTTAAATTTACCCGTCCAGACACCTCCAGCTAGTCTCTCATTGGTTCTCCCTATTCCTGTTCATTTTCCGCAGAAATTGCAAACTGGGCCAAACAGGAGGTTAAAGGCGCTGACTCTCCAAGTGGGGAGAGTGTTAGTAAAGCGTCTGGAATGTTGCACCCGAGTACCAGGGGACGAAAACTGAGACACATTTGAACACGTTTCCCGATCACACGGTGGATCATCCTCTGGGTTCCACATGCATGTTTTAGCTGAAGGAAGAATCCCTTAAACCTGGAGAGTTGAGAACCATGGAATGGGTACCATGCAATATGACTTCAAAGGGTCTGCATTTGCTCACCGAACCTCACCAATCCTATCACTGCTGCGTTTATGCCGCTGTACACATGCTTGATTCTCTTTCGGAGACATATAAATCCATAGGTTTTAAGATTCTTACTAGTCACGTGTATTCTTAGGCGTTTAATATGGGGTGTTGAGTCCACTTCGTTGAGCAAGCAGTAGCTCCTGTCTATTACATATTTGTCTTATGGAAAGGTATCTGTGTTAATTTCAATCTCTGGTTTTATGCAGCACCCCAACTCACCTTTCCCCTTAAGCAAGCATTAGTTAGTTTTCTGCATTTGAGACCGTGTTCTGTTTTCTAATTCAGTTCCTGTGTAGCCAAGCTTACATTCCGTGTATTAGTGATATCTTATGATGTTTCTTTTTCTGTGTGACTTATTTCACTTAGAATCATCGTACCTGAATCCACTCATTATCCTGCTATGGGCCTGATGACATAGATTTCATTGCTGAGTGATATTGCATTGTACGTAAGTACCACAACTTCTTTATCCATTTTTCGCTTTCTGCGATATTGAACTTGTACCGTAAACGAGGTTCTTGTAAACAGAGCCGTCCCAAACTTTGGGGTGGCTGTGTCTTTTTGATTTTAATTTCCCTAATCTATAGGACCATAAGTGGAAGTGCCCTAGGCTCTGTTGCTTTGTTTTTTAGATGTTTCAGGAAACACCATACACTTCTCCAGAGTGGCTGTTGGCAATTTACATCCCGCCCATCAGTCTAACTAGGCTCCCAGTTCTCCATGGCCTGTCCTGCCTTTATGGATTTTACACTTTTTTCAGATGGCCCTTTTGACCGGGGGGCAGTGAGACTTCATTGTAGTTCAGATTTCCTTTGCAAGCTTGCTTGGTTGGCCAAAAAGTGCATATGAGTTTTTTCCTGAGTATATTCAGGAAAAAACGCATACGCCCTTTTTGGCCAAGTGCATCATTGTGGACGTTCTGCCTCTTTTCCTATGCTTTACATGCAATTCCAGTCTACCTCCTGAAATCGGTTTCCTGCAATTCTGCCCCGCTTTCAAGTCCTCTTGGCAGCCTTACTTCAATATATTTTTGGATGATAGCTGTCATTTATAACTCTGCAGGTGTGTGAATTACTGGGCCCCTGAGCTCCTTTCTTCAACTCGCTTTCTTGTGAGCTGGCCGCAACACCGCAGGATTGCTTCAGGCCCTAGTGTGGTTCCGGCATGGCTCGCTGAGCCTTTGGTTAATTCCTCTTCCTGTTGGGAAATGAGCATTAAATTTGCCCGTCCAGACTCCTCCAGCTAGTCTCTCATTGGTTCTCCCTATTCCTGTTCATTTTCCGCAGAAATTGCAAACTGGGCCAAACAGGAGGTTAAAGGCACTGACTCTCCAAGTGGGGAGAGTGTTAGTAAAGCATCTGGAATGTTGCACCCGAGTACCAGGGGACGAAAACTGAGACACATTTCAATACGTTTCCCGATCACACGGTGGATCATCCTCTGGGTTCCACATGCATGTTTTAGCTGAAGGAAGAATCCCTTAAACCTGGAGAGTTGAGAACCATGGAATGGGTACCATGCAATATGACTTCAAAGGGTCTGCATTTGCTCAGCGAACCTCACCAATCCTATCACTGCTGCGTTTATGCCGCTGTACACACGCTTGATTCTCTTTCGGAGACTTATAAATCCATAGGTTTTAAGATTCTTACTAGTCAGGTATATTCTTAGGTGTTTAATATGGGATGTTGAGTCCACTTCGTTGAGCAAGCAGTAGCTCTTGTCTATTACATATTTGGCTTATGGAAAGGTATCTGTGCTAATTTCAATCTCTGGTTTTATGCAGCACCCCAACTCACCTTTCCCCTTAAGCAAGCAGAAGTTGGTTTTCTACATTTGAGACCCTATTCTGTTTTGTAATTCAGTTCCTGTGTAGCCAAGTTTACATTCCGTGTATTAGTGATATCTTATGATGTTTCTTTTTCGGTGTGACTTATTTCACTTAGAATCATCGTACCTGAATCCACTCATTATGCTGCTACTGGCCTGATGACATAGATTTCATTGCTGAGTGATATTGCATTGTACGTTAGTACCACAACTTCTTTATCCATTTTTCGCTTTCTGTGATATTGAACTCTTACCGTAAACGAGGTTCTTGTAAACAGAGCCGTCCCAAACTTTGGGGTGGCTGTGTCTTTTTGATTTTAATTTCCCTAAGCTATAGGACCATAAGTGGAAGTGCCCTAGGCTCTGTTGCTTTGTTTTTTAGATGTTTCAGGAAACACCATACACTTCTCCAGAGTGGCTGTTGGCAATTTACATCCCGCCCATCAGCATAACAAGGCTCCCAGTTCTCCATGGCCTGTCCTGCCTTTCTGGATTTTACACTTTTTTCAGATGGCCCTTTTGACCGGGGGGCAGTGAGACTTCATTGTAGTGCAGATTTCCTTTGCAAGCTTGCTTGGTTGGCCAAAAAGGGCGTATGCGTTTTTTCCTGAATATATTCAGGAAAAAACGCATACGCCCTTTTTGGCCAAGTGCATCATTGTGGGCGTTCTGCCTCTTTTCCTATGCTTTACATGCAATTCCAGTCTACCTCCTGAAATCGGTTTCCTGCAATTCTGCCCCGCTTTCAAGTCCTCTTGGCAGCCTTACTTCAATATATTTTTGGACGATAGCTGTCATTTAGAACTCTGCAGGTGTGTGAATTACAGGGCCCCTGAGCTCCTTTCTTCAACTCCTTTTCTTGTGAGCTGGCTGCAACACCGCAGGATTGCTTCAGGCCCTAGTGTGGTTCTGTCATGGCTCGCTGAGCCTTTGGTTAATTCCTCTTCTTGGTGGGGAATGAGAGTTAAATTTACCCGTCCAGACACCTCCAGCTAGTCTCTCATTGGTTCTCCCTATTCCTGTTCATTTTCCGCAGAAATTGCAAACTGGGCCAAACAGGAGGTTAAAGGCGCTGACTCTCCAAGTGGGGAGAGTGTTAGTAAAGCGTCTGGAATGTTGCACCCGAGTACCAGGGGACGAAAACTGAGACACATTTGAACACGTTTCCCGATCACACGGTGGATCATCCTCTGGGTTCCACATGCATGTTTTAGCTGAAGGAAGAATCCCTTAAACCTGGAGAGTTGAGAACCATGGAATGGGTACCATGCAATATGACTTCAAAGGGTCTGCATTTGCTCACCGAACCTCACCAATCCTATCACTGCTGTGTTTATGCCGCTGTACACATGCTTGATTCTCTTTCGGAGACATATAAATCCATAGGTTTTAAGATTCTTACTAGTCACGTGTATTCTCTGGCGTTTAATATGGGGTGTTGAGTCCACTTCGTTGAGCAAGCAGTAGCTCCTGTCTATTACATATTTGTCTTATGGAAAGGTATCTGTGTTAATTTCAATCTCTGGTTTTATGCAGCACCCCAACTCACCTTTCCCCTTAAGCAAGCATTAGTTGGTTTTCTGCATTTGAGACCGTGTTCTGTTTTCTAATTCAGTTCCTGTGTAGCCAAGCTTACATTCCGTGTATTAGTGATATCTTATGATATTTCTTTTTCTGTGTGACTTATTTCACTTAGAATCATCGTACCTGAATCCACTCATTATCCTGCTATGGGCCTGATGACATAGATTTCATTGCTGAGTGATATTGCATTGTACGTAAGTACCACAACTTCTTTATCCATTTTTCGCTTTCTGCGCTATTGAACTTGTACCGTAAACGAGGTTCTTGTAAACAGAGCCGTCCCAAACTTTGGGGTGGCTGTGTCTTTTTGATTTTAATTTCCCTAATCTATAGGACCATAAGTGGAAGTGCCCTAGGCTCTGTTGCTTTGTTTTTTAGATGTTTCAGGAAACACCATACACTTCTCCAGAGTGGCTGTTGGCAATTTACATCCCGCCCATCAGTCTAACTAGGCTCCCAGTTCTCCATGGCCTGTCCTGCCTTTATGGATTTTACACTTTTTTCAGATGGCCCTTTTGACCGGGGGGCAGTGAGACTTCATTGTAGTTCAGATTTCCTTTGCAAGCTTGCTTGGTTGGCCAAAAAGTGCATATGAGTTTTTTCCTGAGTATATTCAGGAAAAAACGCATACGCCCTTTTTGGCCAAGTGCATCATTGTGGACGTTCTGCCTCTTTTCCTATGCTTTACATGCAATTCCAGTCTACCTCCTGAAATCGGTTTCCTGCAATTCTGCCCCGCTTTCAAGTCCTCTTGGCAGCCTTACTTCAATATATTTTTGGATGATAGCTGTCATTTATAACTCTGCAGGTGTGTGAATTACTGGGCCCCTGAGCTCCTTTCTTCAACTCGCTTTCTTGTGAGCTGGCCGCAACACCGCAGGATTGCTTCAGGCCCTAGTGTGGTTCCGGCATGGCTCGCTGAGCCTTTGGTTAATTCCTCTTCCTGTTGGGAAATGAGCATTAAATTTGCCCGTCCAGACTCCTCCAGCTAGTCTCTCATTGGTTCTCCCTATTCCTGTTCATTTTCTGCAGAAATTGCAAACTGGGCCAAACAGGAGGTTAAAGGCACTGACTCTCCAAGTGGGGAGAGTGTTAGTA
This sequence comes from Pseudorca crassidens, assembly GCF_039906515.1. Taxonomy (NCBI): domain Eukaryota; kingdom Metazoa; phylum Chordata; class Mammalia; order Artiodactyla; family Delphinidae; genus Pseudorca; species Pseudorca crassidens. Next base: position 3,386,828 of record NW_027135940.1, read on the forward strand.
AAGCATCTGGAATGTTGCACCCGAGTACCAGGGGACGAAAACTGAGACACATTTCAATACGATTCCCTATCACACGGTGGATCATCCTCTGGGTTCCACATGCATGTTTTAGCTGAAGGAAGAATCCCTTAAACCTGGAGAGTTGAGAACCATGGAATGGGTACCATGCAATATGACTTCAAAGGGTCTGCATTTGCTCACCGAACCTCACCAATCCTATCACTGCTGCGTTTATGCCGCTGTACACACGCTTGATTCTCTTTCGGAGACTTATAAATCCATAGGTTTTAAGATTCTTACTAGTCAGGTATATTCTTAGGTGTTTAATATGGGATGTTGAGTCCACTTCGTTGAGCAAGCAGTAGCTCTTGTCTATTACATATTTGGCTTATGGAAAGGTATCTGTGCTAATTTCAATCTCTGGTTTTATGCAGCACCCCAACTCACCTTTCCCCTTAAGCAAGCAGAAGTTGGTTTTCTACATTTGAGACCCTATTCTGTTTTGTAATTCAGTTCCTGTGTAGCCAAGTTTACATTCCGTGTATTAGTGATATCTTATGATGTTTCTTTTTCTGTGTGACTTATTTCACTTAGAATCATCGTACCTGAATCCACTCATTATGCTGCTACTGGCCTGATGACATAGATTTCATTGCTGAGTGATATTGCATTGTACGTTAGTACCACAACTTCTTTATCCATTTTTCGCTTTCTGTGATATTGAACTCTTACCGTAAACGAGGTTCTTGTAAACAGAGCCGTCCCAAACTTTGGGGTGGCTGTGTCTTTTTGATTTTAATTTCCCTAAGCTATAGGACCATAAGTGGAAGTGCCCTAGACTCTGTTGCTTTGTTTTTTAGATGTTTCAGGAAACACCATACACTTCTCCAGAGTGGCTGTTGGCAATTTACATCACGCCCATCAGCATAACAAGGCTCCCAGTTCTCCATGGCCTGTCCTGCCTTTCTGGATTTTACACTTTTTTCAGATGGCCCTTTTGACCGGGGGGCAGTGAGACTTCATTGTAGTGCAGATTTCCTTTGCAAGCTTGCTTGGTTGGCCAAAAAGGGCGTATGCGTTTTTTCCTGAATATATTCAGGAAAAAACGCATACGCCCTTTTTGGCCAAGTGCATCATTGTGGACGTTCTGCCTCTTTTCCTATGCTTTACATGCAATTCCAGTCTACCTCCTGAAATCGGTTTCCTGCAATTCTGCCCCGCTTTCAAGTCCTCTTGGCAGCCTTACTTCAATATATTTTTGGACGATAGCTGTCATTTAGAACTCTGCAGGTGTGTGAATTATAGGGCCCCTGAGCTCCTTTCTTCAACTCCTTTTCTTGTGAGCTGGCTGCAACACCGCAGGATTGCTTCAGGCCCTAGTGTGGTTCTGTCATGGCTCGCTGAGCCTTTGGTTAATTCCTCTTCTTGGTGGGGAATGAGAGTTAAATTTACCCGTCCAGACACCTCCAGCTAGTCTCTCATTGGTTCTCCCTATTCCTGTTCATTTTCCGCAGAAATTGCAAACTGGGCCAAACAGGAGGTTAAAGGCACTGACTCTCCAAGTGGGGAGAGTGTTAGTAAAGCATCTGGAATGTTGCACCCGAGTACCAGGGGACGAAAACTGAGACACATTTCAATACGTTTCCCGATCACACGGTGGATCATCCTCTGGGTTCCACATGCATGTTTTAGCTGAAGGAAGAATCCCTTAAACCTGGAGAGTTGAGAACCATGGAATGGGTACCATGCAATATGACTTCAAAGGGTCTGCATTTGCTCACCGAACCTCACCAATCCTATCACTGCTGCGTTTATGCCGCTGTACACACGCTTGATTCTCTTTCGGAGACTTATAAATCCATAGGTTTTAAGATTCTTACTAGTCAGGTATATTCTTAGGTGTTTAATATGGGATGTTGAGTCCACTTCGTTGAGCAAGCAGTAGCTCTTGTCTATTACATATTTGGCTTATGGAAAGGTATCTGTGCTAATTTCAATCTCTGGTTTTATGCAGCACCCCAACTCACCTTTCCCCTTAAGCAAGCAGAAGTTGGTTTTCTACATTTGAGACCCTATTCTGTTTTGTAATTCAGTTCCTGTGTAGCCAAGTTTACATTCCGTGTATTAGTGATATCTTATGATGTTTCTTTTTCGGTGTGACTTATTTCACTTAGAATCATCGTACCTGAATCCACTCATTATGCTGCTACTGGCCTGATGACATAGATTTCATTGCTGAGTGATATTGCATTGTACGTTAGTACCACAACTTCTTTATCCATTTTTCGCTTTCTGTGATATTGAACTCTTACCGTAAACGAGGTTCTTGTAAACAGAGCCGTCCCAAACTTTGGGGTGGCTGTGTCTTTTTGATTTTAATTTCCCTAAGCTATAGGACCATAAGTGGAAGTGCCCTAGGCTCTGTTGCTTTGTTTTTTAGATGTTTCAGGAAACACCATACACTTCATCAGAGTGGCTGTTGGCAATTTACATCCCGCCCATCAGCATAACAAGGCTCCCAGTTCTCCATGGCCTGTCCTGCCTTTCTGGATTTTACACTTTTTTCAGATGGCCCTTTTGACCGGGGGGCAGTGAGACTTCATTGTAGTTCAGATTTCCTTTGCAAGCTTGCTTGGTTGGCCAAAAAGGGCGTATGCGTTTTTTCCTGAATATATTCAGGAAAAAACGCATACGCCCTTTTTGGCCAAGTGCATCATTGTGGACGTTCTGCCTCTTTTCCTATGCTTTACATGCAATTCCAGTCTACCTCCTGAAATCGGTTTCCTGCAATTCTGCCCCGCTTTCAAGTCCTCTTGGCAGCCTTACTTCAATATATTTTTGGACGATAGCTGTCATTTAGAACTCTGCAGGTGTGTGAATTACAGGGCCCCTGAGCTCCTTTCTTCAACTCCTTTTCTTGTGAGCTGGCTGCAACACCGCAGGATTGCTTCAGGCCCTAGTGTGGTTCTGTCATGGCTCGCTGAGCCTTTGGTTAATTCCTCTTCTTGGTGGGGAATGAGAGTTAAATTTACCCGTCCAGACACCTCCAGCTAGTCTCTCATTGGTTCTCCCTATTCCTGTTCATTTTCCGCAGAAATTGCAAACTGGGCCAAACAGGAGGTTAAAGGCGCTGACTCTCCAAGTGGGGAGAGTGTTAGTAAAGCGTCTGGAATGTTGCACCCGAGTACCAGGGGACGAAAACTGAGACACATTTGAACACGTTTCCCGATCACACGGTGGATCATCCTCTGGGTTCCACATGCATGTTTTAGCTGAAGGAAGAATCCCTTAAACCTGGAGAGTTGAGAACCATGGAATGGGTACCATGCAATATGACTTCAAAGGGTCTGCATTTGCTCACCGAACCTCACCAATCCTATCACTGCTGTGTTTATGCCGCTGTACACATGCTTGATTCTCTTTCGGAGACATATAAATCCATAGGTTTTAAGATTCTTACTAGTCACGTGTATTCTCTGGCGTTTAATATGGGGTGTTGAGTCCACTTCGTTGAGCAAGCAGTAGCTCCTGTCTATTACATATTTGTCTTATGGAAAGGTATCTGTGTTAATTTCAATCTCTGGTTTTATGCAGCACCCCAACTCACCTTTCCCCTTAAGCAAGCATTAGTTGGTTTTCTGCATTTGAGACCGTGTTCTGTTTTCTAATTCAGTTCCTGTGTAGCCAAGCTTACATTCCGTGTATTAGTGATATCTTATGATATTTCTTTTTCTGTGTGACTTATTTCACTTAGAATCATCGTACCTGAATCCACTCATTATCCTGCTATGGGCCTGATGACATAGATTTCATTGCTGAGTGATATTGCATTGTACGTAAGTACCACAACTTCTTTATCCATTTTTCGCTTTCTGCGCTATTGAACTTGTACCGTAAACGAGGTTCTTGTAAACAGAGCCATCCCAAACTTTGGGGTGGCTGTGTCTTTTTGATTTTAATTTCCCTAATCTATAGGACCATAAGTGGAAGTGCCCTAGGCTCTGTTGCTTTGTTTTTTAGATGTTTCAGGAAACACCATACACTTCTCCAGAGTGGCTGTTGGCAATTTACATCCCGCCCATCAGTCTAACTAGGCTCCCAGTTCTCCATGGCCTGTCCTGCCTTTATGGATTTTACACTTTTTTCAGATGGCCCTTTTGACTGGGGGGCAGTGAGACTTCATTGTAGTTCAGATTTCCTTTGCAAGCTTGCTTGGTTGGCCAAAAAGTGCATATGAGTTTTTTCCTGAGTATATTCAGGAAAAAACGCATACGCCCTTTTTGGCCAAGTGCATCATTGTGGACGTTCTGCCTCTTTTCCTATGCTTTACATGCAATTCCAGTCTACCTCCTGAAATCGGTTTCCTGCAATTCTGCCCCGCTTTCAAGTCCTCTTGGCAGCCTTACTTCAATATATTTTTGGATGATAGCTGTCATTTATAACTCTGCAGGTGTGTGAATTACTGGGCCCCTGAGCTCCTTTCTTCAACTCGCTTTCTTGTGAGCTGGCCGCAACACCGCAGGATTGCTTCAGGCCCTAGTGTGGTTCCGGCATGGCTCGCTGAGCCTTTGGTTAATTCCTCTTCCTGTTGGGAAATGAGCATTAAATTTGCCCGTCCAGACTCCTCCAGCTAGTCTCTCATTGGTTCTCCCTATTCCTGTTCATTTTCTGCAGAAATTGCAAACTGGGCCAAACAGGAGGTTAAAGGCACTGACTCTCCAAGTGGGGAGAGTGTTAGTAAAGCATCTGGAATGTTGCACCCGAGTACCAGGGGACGAAAACTGAGACACATTTCAATACGATTCCCTATCACACGGTGGATCATCCTCTGGGTTCCACATGCATGTTTTAGCTGAAGGAAGAATCCCTTAAACCTGGAGAGTTGAGAACCATGGAATGGGTACCATGCAATATGACTTCAAAGGGTCTGCATTTGCTCACCGAACCTCACCAATCCTATCACTGCTGCGTTTATGCCGCTGTACACACGCTTGATTCTCTTTCGGAGACTTATAAATCCATAGGTTTTAAGATTCTTACTAGTCAGGTATATTCTTAGGTGTTTAATATGGGATGTTGAGTCCACTTCGTTGAGCAAGCAGTAGCTCTTGTCTATTACATATTTGGCTTATGGAAAGGTATCTGTGCTAATTTCAATCTCTGGTTTTATGCAGCACCCCAACTCACCTTTCCCCTTAAGCAAGCAGAAGTTGGTTTTCTACATTTGAGACCCTATTCTGTTTTGTAATTCAGTTCCTGTGTAGCCAAGTTTACATTCCGTGTATTAGTGATATCTTATGATGTTTCTTTTTCTGTGTGACTTATTTCACTTAGAATCATCGTACCTGAATCCACTCATTATGCTGCTACTGGCCTGATGACATAGATTTCATTGCTGAGTGATATTGCATTGTACGTTAGTACCACAACTTCTTTATCCATTTTTCGCTTTCTGTGATATTGAACTCTTACCGTAAACGAGGTTCTTGTAAACAGAGCCGTCCCAAACTTTGGGGTGGCTGTGTCTTTTTGATTTTAATTTCCCTAAGCTATAGGACCATAAGTGGAAGTGCCCTAGACTCTGTTGCTTTGTTTTTTAGATGTTTCAGGAAACACCATACACTTCTCCAGAGTGGCTGTTGGCAATTTACATCACGCCCATCAGCATAACAAGGCTCCCAGTTCTCCATGGCCTGTCCTGCCTTTCTGGATTTTACACTTTTTTCAGATGTCCCTTTTGACCGGGGGGCAGTGAGACTTCATTGTAGTGCAGATTTCCTTTGCAAGCTTGCTTGGTTGGCCAAAAAGGGCGTATGCGTTTTTTCCTGAATATATTCAGGAAAAAACGCATACGCCCTTTTTGGCCAAGTGCATCATTGTGGACGTTCTGCCTCTTTTCCTATGCTTTACATGCAATTCCAGTCTACCTCCTGAAATCGGTTTCCTGCAATTCTGCCCCGCTTTCAAGTCCTCTTGGCAGCCTTACTTCAATATATTTTTGGACGATAGCTGTCATTTATAACTCTGCAGGTGTGTGAATTACAGGGCCCCTGAGCTCCTTTCTTCAACTCGCTTTCTTGTGAGCTGGCCGCAACACCGCAGGATTGCTTCAGGCCCTAGTGTGGTTCCGGCATGGCTCGCTGAGCCTTTGGTTAATTCCTCTTCTTGGTGGGAAATGAGAGTGAAATTTACCCATCCAGACACCTCCAGCTAGTCTCTCGTTGGTTCTCCCTATTCCTGTTCATTTTCCGCAGAAATTGCAAACTGGGTCAAACAGGAGGTTTAAGGCACTGACTCTCCAAGTGGGGAGAGTGTTAGTAAAGCGTCTGGAATGTTGCACCCGAGTACCAGGGGACGAAAACTGAGACACATTTGAACATGTTTCCCGATCACACGGTGGATCATCCTCTGGGTTCCACATGCATGTTTTAGCTGAAGGAAGAATCCCTTAAACCTGGAGAGTTGAGAACCATGGAATGGGTACCATGCAATATGACTTCAAAGGGTCTGCATTTGCTCACCGAACCTCACCAATCCTATCACTGCTGCGTTTATGCCGCTGTACACATGCTTGATTCTCTTTCGGAGACATATAAATCCATAGGTTTTAAGATTCTTACTAGTCAGGTATATTCTTAGGCGTTTAATATGGGGTGTTGAGTCCACTTCGTTGAGCAAGCAGTAGCTCTTGTCTATTACATATTTGGCTTATGGAAAGGTATCTGTGCTAATTTCAATCTCCGGTTTTATGCAGCACCCCAACTCACCTTTCCCCTTAAGCAAGCATAAGTTGGTTTTCTACATTTGAGACCCTATTCTGTTTTGTAATTCAGTTCCTGTGTAGCCAAGTTTACATTCCGTGTATTAGTGATATCTTATGATGTTTCTTTTTCTGTGTGACTTATTTCACTTAGAATCATCGTACCTGAATCCACTCATTATGCTGCTACTGGCCTGATGACATAGATTTCATTGCTGAGTGATATTGCATTGTACGTAAGTACCACAACTTCTTTATCCATTTTTCGCTTTCTGCGATATTGAACTTGTACCGTAAACGAGGTTCTTGTAAACAGAGCCGTCCCAAACTTTGGGGTGGCTGTGTCTTTTTGATTTTAATTTCCCTAATCTATAGGACCATAAGTGGAAGTGCCCTAGGCTCTGTTGCTTTGTTTTTTAGATGTTTCAGGAAACACCATACACTTCTGCAGAGTGGCTGTTGGCAATTTACATCCCGCCCATCAGCCTAACTAGGCTCCCAGTTCTCCATGGCCTGTCCTGCCTTTCTGGATTTTACACTTTTTTCAGATGGCCCTTTTGACCGGGGGGCAGTGAGACTTCATTGTAGTGGAGATTTCCTCTGCAAGCTTGCTTGGTTGGCCAAAAAGTGCGTATGTGTTTTTTCCTGAAAATATTCAGGAAAAAACGTATACGCCCTTTTTGGCCAAGTGCATCATTGTGGACTTTCTGACTCTTTTCCTATGCTTTACATGCAATTCCAGTCTACCTCCTGAAATCGGTTTCCTGCAATTCTGCCCCGCTTTCAAGTCCTCTTGGCAGCCTTACTTCAATATATTTTTGGACGATAGCTGTCATTTATAACTCTGCAGGTGTGTGAATTACAGGGCCCCTGAGCTCCTTTCTTCAACTCGCTTTCTTGTGAGCTGGCCGCAACACCGCAGGATTGCTTCAGGCCCTAGTGTGGTTCCGGCATGGCTCGCTGAGCCTTTGGTTAATTCCTCTTCTTGGTGGGAAATGAGAGTTAAATTTGCCCGTCCAGACACCTCCAGCTAGTCTCTCATTGGTTCTCCCTATTCCTGTTCATTTTCTGCAGAAATTGCAAACTGGGCCAAACAGGAGGTTAAAGGCACTGACTCTCCAAGTGGGGAGAGTGTTAGTAAAGCGTCTGGAATGTTGCACCCGAGTACCAGGGGACGAAAACTGAGACACATTTGAACACGTTTCCCGATCACACGGTGGATCATACTCTGGGTTCCACATGCATGTTTTAGCTGAAGGAAGAATCCCTTAAACCTGGAGAGTTGAGAACCATGGAATGGGTACCATGCAATATGACTTCAAAGGGTCTGCATTTGCTCACCGAACCTCACCAATCCTATCACTGCTGCGTTTATGCCGCTGTACACACGCTTGATTCTCTTTCGGAGACATATAAATCCATAGGTTTTAAGATTCTTACTAGTCAGGTATATTCTTAGGCGTTTAATATGGGGTGTTGAGTCCACTTCGTTGAGCAAGCAGTAGCTCTTGTCTATTACATATTTGGCTTATGGAAAGGTATCTGTGCTAATTTCAATCTCTGGTTTTATGCAGCACCCCAACTCACCTTTCCCCTTAAGCAAGCATAAGTTGGTTTTCTACATTTGAGACCCTATTCTGTTTTGTAATTCAGTTCCTGAGTAGCCAAATTTACATTCCGTGTATTAGTGATATCTTATGATGTTTCTTTTTCTGTGTGACTTATTTCACTTAGAATCATCGTACCTGAATCCACTCATTATGCTGCTACTGGCCTGATGACATAGATTTCATTGCTGAGTGATATTGCATTGTACGTAAATACCACAACTTCTTTATCCATTTTTCGCTTTCTGCGATATTGAACTTGTACCGTAAACGAGGTTCTTGTAAACAGAGCCGTCCCAAACTTTGGGGTGGCTGTGTCTTTTTGATTTTAATTTCCCTAATCTATAGGACCATAAGTGGAAGTGCCCTAGGCTCTGTTGCTTTGTTTTTTAGATGTTTCAGGAAACACCATACACTTCTCCAGAGTGGCTGTTGGCAATTTACATCCCGCCCATCAGTCTAACTAGGCTCCCAGTTCTCCATGGCCTGTCCTGCCTTTATGGATTTTACACTTTTTTCAGATGGCCCTTTTGACCGGGGGGCAGTGAGACTTCATTGTAGTTCAGATTTCCTTTGCAAGCTTGCTTGGTTGGCCAAAAAGTGCATATGAGTTTTTTCCTGAGTATATTCAGGAAAAAACGCATATGCCCTTTTTGGCCAAGTGCATCATTGTGGACGTTCTGCCTCTTTTCCTATGCTTTACATGCAATTCCAGTCTACCTCCTGAAATCGGTTTCCTGCAATTCTGCCCCGCTTTCAAGTCCTCTTGGCAGCCTTACTTCAATATATTTTTGGATGATAGCTGTCATTTATAACTCTGCAGGTGTGTGAATTACTGGGCCCCTGAGCTCCTTTCTTCAACTCGCTTTCTTGTGAGCTGGCCGCAACACCGCAGGATTGCTTCAGGCCCTAGTGTGGTTCCGGCATGGCTCGCTGAGCCTTTGGTTAATTCCTCTTCTTGGTGGGAAATGAGAGTTAAATTTGCCCGTCCAGACACCTCCAGCTAGTCTCTCATTGGTTCTCCCTATTCCTGTTCATTTTCTGCAGAAATTGCAAACTGGGCCAAACAGGAGGTTAAAGGCACTGACTCTCCAAGTGGGGAGAGTGTTAGTAAAGCGTCTGGAATGTTGCACCCGAGTACCAGGGGACGAAAACTGAGACACATTTGAACACGTTTCCCGATCACACGGTGGATCATACTCTGGGTTCCACATGCATGTTTTAGCTGAAGGAAGAATCCCTTAAACCTGGAGAGTTGAGAACCATGGAATGGGTACCATGCAATATGACTTCAAAGGGTCTGCATTTGCTCACCGAACCTCACCAATCCTATCACTGCTGCGTTTATGCCGCTGTACACACGCTTGATTCTCTTTCGGAGACATATAAATCCATAGGTTTTAAGATTCTTACTAGTCAGGTATATTCTTAGGCGTTTAATATGGGGTGTTGAGTCCACTTCGTTGAGCAAGCAGTAGCTCTTGTCTATTACATATTTGGCTTATGGAAAGGTATCTGTGCTAATTTCAATCTCTGGTTTTATGCAGCACCCCAACTCACCTTTCCCCTTAAGCAAGCATAAGTTGGTTTTCTACATTTGAGACCCTATTCTGTTTTGTAATTCAGTTCCTGAGTAGCCAAATTTACATTCCGTGTATTAGTGATATCTTATGATGTTTCTTTTTCTGTGTGACTTATTTCACTTAGAATCATCGTACCTGAATCCACTCATTATGCTGCTACTGGCCTGATGACATAGATTTCATTGCTGAGTGATATTGCATTGTACGTAAATACCACAACTTCTTTATCCATTTTTCGCTTTCTGCGATATTGAACTTGTACCGTAAACGAGGTTCTTGTAAACAGAGCCGTCCCAAACTTTGGGGTGGCTGTGTCTTTTTGATTTTAATTTCCCTAATCTATAGGACCATAAGTGGAAGTGCCCTAGGCTCTGTTGCTTTGTTTTTTAGATGTTTCAGGAAACACCATACACTTCTCCAGAGTGGCTGTTGGCAATTTACATCCCGCCCATCAGTCTAACTAGGCTCCCAGTTCTCCATGGCCTGTCCTGCCTTTATGGATTTTACACTTTTTTCAGATGGCCCTTTTGACCGGGGGGCAGTGAGACTTCATTGTAGTTCAGATTTCCTTTGCAAGCTTGCTTGGTTGGCCAAAAAGTGCATATGAGTTTTTTCCTGAGTATATTCAGGAAAAAACGCATATGCCCTTTTTGGCCAAGTGCATCATTGTGGACGTTCTGCCTCTTTTCCTATGCTTTACATGCAATTCCAGTCTACCTCCTGAAATCGGTTTCCTGCAATTCTGCCCCGCTTTCAAGTCCTCTTGGCAGCCTTACTTCAATATATTTTTGGATGATAGCTGTCATTTATAACTCTGCAGGTGTGTGAATTACTGGGCCCCTGAGCTCCTTTCTTCAACTCGCTTTCTTGTGAGCTGGCCGCAACACCGCAGGATTGCTTCAGGCCCTAGTGTGGTTCCGGCATGGCTCGCTGAGCCTTTGGTTAATTCCTCTTCTTGGTGGGAAATGAGAGTTAAATTTGCCCGTCCAGACACCTCCAGCTAGTCTCTCATTAGTTCTCCCTATTCCTGTTCATTTTCCGCAGAAATTGCAAACTGGGCCAAACAGGAGGTTAAAGGCGCTGACTCTCCAAGTGGGGAGAGTGTTAGTAAAGCATCTAGAATGTTGCACCCGAGTACCAGGGGACGAAAACTGAGACACATTTGAACACGTTTCCCGATCACATGGTGGATCATACTCTGGGTTCCACATGCATGTTTTAGCTGAAGGAAGAATCCCTTAAACCTGGAGAGTTGAGAACCATGGAATGGGTACCATGCAATATGACTTCAAAGGGTCTGCATTTGCTCACCGAACCTCACCAATCCTATCACTGCTGCGTTTATGCCGCTGTACACACGCTTGATTCTCTTTCGGAGACATATAAATCCATAGGTTTTAAGATTCTTACTAGTCAGGTATATTCTTAGGCGTTTAATATGGGGTGTTGAGTCCACTTCGTTGAGCAAGCAGTAGCTCTTGTCTATTACATATTTGGCTTATGGAAAGGTATCTGTGCTAATTTCAATCTCTGGTTTTATGCAGCACCCCAACTCACCTTTCCCCTTAAGCAAGCATAAGTTGGTTTTCTACATTTGAGACCCTATTCTGTTTTGTAATTCAGTTCCTGAGTAGCCAAATTTACATTCCGTGTATTAGTGATATCTTATGATGTTTCTTTTTCTGTGTGACTTATTTCACTTAGAATCATCGTACCTGAATCCACTCATTATGCTGCTACTGGCCTGATGACATAGATTTCATTGCTGAGTGATATTGCATTGTACGTTAGTACCGCAACTTCTTTATCCATTTTTCGCTTTCTGTGATATTGAACTCTTACCGTAAACGAGGTTCTTGTAAACAGAGCCGTCCCAAACTTTGGGGTGGCTGTGTCTTTTTGATTTTAATTTCCCTAATCTATAGGACCATAAGTGGAAGTGCCCTAGGCTCTGTTGCTTTGTTTTTTAGATGTTTCAGGAAACACCATACACTTCTCCAGTGTGGCTGTTGGCAATTTACATCCCGCCCATCAGCATAACAAGGCTCCCAGTTCTCCATGGCCTGTCCTGCCTTTCTGGATTTTACACTTTTTTCAGATGTCCCTTTTGACCGGGGGGCAGTGAGACTTCATTGTAGTGCAGATTTCCTTTGCAAGCTTGCTTGGTTGGCCAAAAAGGGCGTATGCGTTTTTTCCTGAATATATTCAGGAAAAAACGCATACGCCCTTTTTGGCCAAGTGCATCATTGTGGACGTTCTGCCTCTTTTCCTATGCTTTACATGCAATTCCAGTCTACCTCCTGAAATCGGTTTCCTGCAATTCTGCCCCGCTTTCAAGTCCTCTTGGCAGCCTTACTTCAATATATTTTTGGACGATAGCTGTCATTTATAACTCTGCAGGTGTGTGAATTACAGGGCCCCTGAGCTCCTTTCTTCAACTCGCTTTCTTGTGAGCTGGCCGCAACACCGCAGGATTGCTTCAGGCCCTAGTGTGGTTCCGGCATGGCTCGCTGAGCCTTTGGTTAATTCCTCTTCTTGGTGGGAAATGAGAGTGAAATTTACCCATCCAGACACCTCCAGCTAGTCTCTCGTTGGTTCTCCCTATTCCTGTTCATTTTCCGCAGAAATTGCAAACTGGGTCAAACAGGATGTTTAAGGCACTGACTCTCCAAGTGGGGAGAGTGTTAGTAAAGCGTCTGGAATGTTGCACCCGAGTACCAGGGGACGAAAACTGAGACACATTTGAACATGTTTCCCGATCACACGGTGGATCATCCTCTGGGTTCCACATGCATGTTTTAGCTGAAGGAAGAATCCCTTAAACCTGGAGAGTTGAGAACCATGGAATGGGTACCATGCAATATGACTTCAAAGGGTCTGCATTTGCTCACCGAACCTCACCAATCCTATCACTGCTGCGTTTATGCCGCTGTACACATGCTTGATTCTCTTTCGGAGACATATAAATCCATAGGTTTTAAGATTCTTACTAGTCAGGTATATTCTTAGGCGTTTAATATGGGGTGTTGAGTCCACTTCGTTGAGCAAGCAGTAGCTCTTGTCTATTACATATTTGGCTTATGGAAAGGTATCTGTGCTAATTTCAATCTCCGGTTTTATGCAGCACCCCAACTCACCTTTCCCCTTAAGCAAGCATAAGTTGGTTTTCTACATTTGAGACCCTATTCTGTTTTGTAATTCAGTTCCTGTGTAGCCAAGTTTACATTCCGTGTATTAGTGATATCTTATGATGTTTCTTTTTCTGTGTGACTTATTTCACTTAGAATCATCGTACCTGAATCCACTCATTATGCTGCTACTGGCCTGATGACATAGATTTCATTGCTGAGTGATATTGCATTGTACGTAAGTACCACAACTTCTTTATCCATTTTTCGCTTTCTGCGATATTGAACTTGTACCGTAAACGAGGTTCTTGTAAACAGAGCCGTCCCAAACTTTGGGGTGGCTGTGTCTTTTTGATTTTAATTTCCCTAATCTATAGGACCATAAGTGGAAGTGCCCTAGGCTCTGTTGCTTTGTTTTTTAGATGTTTCAGGAAACACCATACACTTCTGCAGAGTGGCTGTTGGCAATTTACATCCCGCCCATCAGCCTAACTAGGCTCCCAGTTCTCCATGGCCTGTCCTGCCTTTCTGGATTTTACACTTTTTTCAGATGGCCCTTTTGACCGGGGGGCAGTGAGACTTCATTGTAGTGCAGATTTCCTCTGCAAGCTTGCTTGGTTGGCCAAAAAGTGCGTATGTGTTTTTTCCTGAAAATATTCAGGAAAAAACGTATACGCACTTTTTGGCCAAGTGCATCATTGTGGACTTTCTGACTCTTTTCCTATGCTTTACATGCAATTCCAGTCTACCTCCTGAAATCGGTTTCCTGCAATTCTGCCCCGCTTTCAAGTCCTCTTGGCAGCCTTACTTCAATATATTTTTGGACGATAGCTGTCATTTATAACTCTGCAGGTGTGTGAATTACAGGGCCCCTGAGCTCCTTTCTTCAACTCGCTTTCTTGTGAGCTGGCCGCAACACCGCAGGATTGCTTCAGGCCCTAGTGTGGTTCCGGCATGGCTCGCTGAGCCTTTGGTTAATTCCTCTTCTTGGTGGGAAATGAGAGTTAAATTTGCCCGTCCAGACACCTCCAGCTAGTCTCTCATTGGTTCTCCCTATTCCTGTTCATTTTCTGCAGAAATTGCAAACTGTGCCAAACAGGAGGTTAAAGGCACTGACTCTCCAAGTGGGGAGAGTGTTAGTAAAGCGTCTGGAATGTTGCACCCGAGTACCAGGGGACGAAAACTGAGACACATTTGAACACGTTTCCCGATCACACGGTGGATCATACTCTGGGTTCCACATGCATGTTTTAGCTGAAGGAAGAATCCCTTAAACCTGGAGAGTTGAGAACCATGGAATGGGTACCATGCAATATGACTTCAAAGGGTCTGCATTTGCTCACCGAACCTCACCAATCCTATCACTGCTGCGTTTATGCCGCTGTACACACGCTTGATTCTCTTTCGGAGACATATAAATCCATAGGTTTTAAGATTCTTACTAGTCAGGTATATTCTTAGGCGTTTAATATGGGGTGTTGAGTCCACTTCGTTGAGCAAGCAGTAGCTCTTGTCTATTACATATTTGGCTTATGGAAAGGTATCTGTGCTAATTTCAATCTCTGGTTTTATGCAGCACCCCAACTCACCTTTCCCCTTAAGCAAGCATAAGTTGGTTTTCTACATTTGAGACCCTATTCTGTTTTGTAATTCAGTTCCTGAGTAGCCAAATTTACATTCCGTGTATTAGTGATATCTTATGATGTTTCTTTTTCTGTGTGACTTATTTCACTTAGAATCATCGTACCTGAATCCACTCATTATGCTGCTACTGGCCTGATGACATAGATTTCATTGCTGAGTGATATTGCATTGTACGTTAGTACCGCAACTTCTTTATCCATTTTTCGCTTTCTGTGATATTGAACTCTTACCGTAAACGAGGTTCTTGTAAACAGAGCCGTCCCAAACTTTGGGGTGGCTGTGTCTTTTTGATTTTAATTTCCCTAATCTATAGGACCATAAGTGGAAGTGCCCTAGGCTCTGTTGCTTTGTTTTTTAGATGTTTCAGGAAACACCATACACTTCTCCAGTGTGGCTGTTGGCAATTTACATCCCGCCCATCAGCATAACAAGGCTCCCAGTTCTCCATGGCCTGTCCTGCCTTTCTGGATTTTACACTTTTTTCAGATGTCCCTTTTGACCGGGGGGCAGTGAGACTTCATTGTAGTGCAGATTTCCTTTGCAAGCTTGCTTGGTTGGCCAAAAAGGGCGTATGCGTTTTTTCCTGAATATATTCAGGAAAAAACGCATACGCCCTTTTTGGCCAAGTGCATCATTGTGGACGTTCTGCCTCTTTTCCTATGCTTTACATGCAATTCCAGTCTACCTCCTGAAATCGGTTTCCTGCAATTCTGCCCCGCTTTCAAGTCCTCTTGGCAGCCTTACTTCAATATATTTTTGGACGATAGCTGTCATTTATAACTCTGCAGGTGTGTGAATTACAGGGCCCCTGAGCTCCTTTCTTCAACTCGCTTTCTTGTGAGCTGGCCGCAACACCGCAGGATTGCTTCAGGCCCTAGTGTGGTTCCGGCATGGCTCGCTGAGCCTTTGGTTAATTCCTCTTCTTGGTGGGAAATGAGAGTTAAATTTGCCCGTCCAGACACCTCCAGCTAGTCTCTCATTGGTTCTCCCTATTCCTGTTCATTTTCTGCAGAAATTGCAAACTGTGCCAAACAGGAGGTTAAAGGCACTGACTCTCCAAGTGGGGAGAGTGTTAGTAAAGCGTCTGGAATGTTGCACCCGAGTACCAGGGGACGAAAACTGAGACACATTTGAACACGTTTCCCGATCACACGGTGGATCATACTCTGGGTTCCACATGCATGTTTTAGCTGAAGGAAGAATCCCTTAAACCTGGAGAGTTGAGAACCATGGAATGGGTACCATGCAATATGACTTCAAAGGGTCTGCATTTGCTCACCGAACCTCACCAATCCTATCACTGCTGCGTTTATGCCGCTGTACACACGCTTGATTCTCTTTCGGAGACATATAAATCCATAGGTTTTAAGATTCTTACTAGTCAGGTATATTCTTAGGCGTTTAATATGGGGTGTTGAGTCCACTTCGTTGAGCAAGCAGTAGCTCTTGTCTATTACATATTTGGCTTATGGAAAGGTATCTGTGCTAATTTCAATCTCTGGTTTTATGCAGCACCCCAACTCACCTTTCCCCTTAAGCAAGCATAAGTTGGTTTTCTACATTTGAGACCCTATTCTGTTTTGTAATTCAGTTCCTGAGTAGCCAAATTTACATTCCGTGTATTAGTGATATCTTATGATGTTTCTTTTTCTGTGTGACTTATTTCACTTAGAATCATCGTACCTGAATCCACTCATTATGCTGCTACTGGCCTGATGACATAGATTTCATTGCTGAGTGATATTGCATTGTACGTTAGTACCGCAACTTCTTTATCCATTTTTCGCTTTCTGTGATATTGAACTCTTACCGTAAACGAGGTTCTTGTAAACAGAGCCGTCCCAAACTTTGGGGTGGCTGTGTCTTTTTGATTTTAATTTCCCTAATCTATAGGACCATAAGTGGAAGTGCCCTAGGCTCTGTTGCTTTGTTTTTTAGATGTTTCAGGAAACACCATACACTTCTCCAGTGTGGCTGTTGGCAATTTACATCCCGCCCATCAGCATAACAAGGCTCCCAGTTCTCCATGGCCTGTCCTGCCTTTCTGGATTTTACACTTTTTTCAGATGTCCCTTTTGACCGGGGGGCAGTGAGACTTCATTGTAGTGCAGATTTCCTTTGCAAGCTTGCTTGGTTGGCCAAAAAGGGCGTATGCGTTTTTTCCTGAATATATTCAGGAAAAAACGCATACGCCCTTTTTGGCCAAGTGCATCATTGTGGACGTTCTGCCTCTTTTCCTATGCTTTACATGCAATTCCAGTCTACCTCCTGAAATCGGTTTCCTGCAATTCTGCCCCGCTTTCAAGTCCTCTTGGCAGCCTTACTTCAATATATTTTTGGACGATAGCTGTCATTTATAACTCTGCAGGTGTGTGAATTACAGGGCCCCTGAGCTCCTTTCTTCAACTCGCTTTCTTGTGAGCTGGCCGCAACACCGCAGGATTGCTTCAGGCCCTAGTGTGGTTCCGGCATGGCTCGCTGAGCCTTTGGTTAATTCCTCTTCTTGGTGGGAAATGAGAGTTAAATTTGCCCGTCCAGACACCTCCAGCTAGTCTCTCATTGGTTCTCCCTATTCCTGTTCATTTTCTGCAGAAATTGCAAACTGTGCCAAACAGGAGGTTAAAGGCACTGACTCTCCAAGTGGGGAGAGTGTTAGTAAAGCGTCTGGAATGTTGCACCCGAGTACCAGGGGACGAAAACTGAGACACATTTGAACACGTTTCCCGATCACACGGTGGATCATACTCTGGGTTCCACATGCATGTTTTAGCTGAAGGAAGAATCCCTTAAACCTGGAGAGTTGAGAACCATGGAATGGGTACCATGCAATATGACTTCAAAGGGTCTGCATTTGCTCACCGAACCTCACCAATCCTATCACTGCTGCGTTTATGCCGCTGTACACACGCTTGATTCTCTTTCGGAGACATATAAATCCATAGGTTTTAAGATTCTTACTAGTCAGGTATATTCTTAGGCGTTTAATATGGGGTGTTGAGTCCACTTCGTTGAGCAAGCAGTAGCTCTTGTCTATTACATATTTGGCTTATGGAAAGGTATCTGTGCTAATTTCAATCTCTGGTTTTATGCAGCACCCCAACTCACCTTTCCCCTTAAGCAAGCATAAGTTGGTTTTCTACATTTGAGACCCTATTCTGTTTTGTAATTCAGTTCCTGAGTAGCCAAATTTACATTCCGTGTATTAGTGATATCTTATGATGTTTCTTTTTCTGTGTGACTTATTTCACTTAGAATCATCGTACCTGAATCCACTCATTATGCTGCTACTGGCCTGATGACATAGATTTCATTGCTGAGTGATATTGCATTGTACGTTAGTACCGCAACTTCTTTATCCATTTTTCGCTTTCTGTGATATTGAACTCTTACCGTAAACGAGGTTCTTGTAAACAGAGCCGTCCCAAACTTTGGGGTGGCTGTGTCTTTTTGATTTTAATTTCCCTAATCTATAGGACCATAAGTGGAAGTGCCCTAGGCTCTGTTGCTTTGTTTTTTAGATGTTTCAGGAAACACCATACACTTCTCCAGTGTGGCTGTTGGCAATTTACATCCCGCCCATCAGCATAACAAGGCTCCCAGTTCTCCATGGCCTGTCCTGCCTTTCTGGATTTTACACTTTTTTCAGATGTCCCTTTTGACCGGGGGGCAGTGAGACTTCATTGTAGTGCAGATTTCCTTTGCAAGCTTGCTTGGTTGGCCAAAAAGGGCGTATGCGTTTTTTCCTGAATATATTCAGGAAAAAACGCATACGCCCTTTTTGGCCAAGTGCATCATTGTGGACGTTCTGCCTCTTTTCCTATGCTTTACATGCAATTCCAGTCTACCTCCTGAAATCGGTTTCCTGCAATTCTGCCCCGCTTTCAAGTCCTCTTGGCAGCCTTACTTCAATATATTTTTGGACGATAGCTGTCATTTAGAACTCTGCAGGTGTGTGAATTACAGGGCCCCTGAGCTCCTTTCTTCAACTCGCTTTCTTGTGAGCTGGCCGCAACACCGCAGGATTGCTTCAGGCCCTAGTGTGGTTCCGGCATGGCTCGCTGAGCCTTTGGTTAATTCCTCTTCTTGGTGGGAAATGAGAGTGAAATTTACCCATCCAGACACCTCCAGCTAATCTCTCGTTGGTTCTCCCTATTCCTGTTCATTTTCCGCAGAAATTGCAAACTGGGTCAAACAGGAGGTTTAAGGCACTGACTCTCCAAGTGAGGAGAGTGTTAGTAAAGCGTCTGGAATGTTGCACCCGAGTGCCAGGGGACGAAAACTGAGACACATTTGAACATGTTTCCCGATCACATGGTGGATCATCCTCTGGGTTCCACATGCATGTTTTAGCTGAAGGAAGAATCCCTTAAACCTGGAGAGTTGAGAACCATGGAATGGGTACCATGCAATATGACTTCAAAGGGTCTGCATTTGCTCACCGAACCTCACCAATCCTATCACTGCTGCGTTTATGTCACTGTACACATGCTTGATTCTCTTTCGGAGACATATAAATCCATAGGTTTTAAGATTCTTACTAGTCAGGTATATTCTTAGGCGTTTAATATGGGGTGTTGAGTCCACTTCGTTGAGCAAGCAGTAGCTCTTGTCTATTACATATTTGGCTTATGGAAAGGTATCTGTGTTAATTTCAATCTCTGGTTTTATGCAGCACCCCAACTCACCTTTCCCCTTAAGCAAGCATTAGTTGGTTTTCTGCATTTGAGACCGTGTTCTGTTTTCTAATTCAGTTCCTGTGTAGCCAAGCTTACATTCCGTGTATTAGTGATATCTTATGATGTTTCTTTTTCTGTGTGACTTATTTCACTTAGAATCATCGTACCTGAATCCAGTCATTATCCTGCTATGGGCCTGATGACATAGATTTCATTGCTGAGTGATATTGCATTGTACGTTAGTACCACAACATCTTTATCCATTTTTCGCTTTCTCTGATATTGAACTTGTACCGTAAATGAGGTTCTTGTAAACAGAGCCGTCCCAAATTTTGTGGTGGCTGTGTCTGTTTGATTTTAATTTCCCTAAGCTATAGGACCATAAGTGGAAGTACCCTAGGCTCTGTTGCTTTGTTTTTTAGATGTTTCAGGAAACACCATACACTTCTGCAGAGTGGCTGTTGGCAATTTACATCCCGCCCATCAGCCTAACTAGGCTCCCAGTTCTCCATGGCCTGTCCTGCCTTTCTGGATTTTACACTTTTTTCAGATGGCCCTTTTGACCGGGGGGCAGTGAGACTTCATTGTAGTGCAGATTTCCTCTGCAAGCTTGCTTGGTTGGCCAAAAAGTGCGTATGTGTTTTTTCCTGAAAATATTCAGGAAAAAACGTATACGCCCTTTTTGGCCAAGTGCATCATTGTGGACTTTCTGACTCTTTTCCTATGCTTTACATGCAATTCCAGTCTACCTCCTGAAATCGGTTTCCTGCAATTCTGCCCCGCTTTCAAGTCCTCTTGGCAGCCTTACTTCAATATATTTTTGGACGATAGCTGTCATTTATAACTCTGCAGGTTTGTGAATTACAGGGCCCCTGAGCTCCTTTCTTCAACTCGCTTTCTTGTGAGCTGGCCGCAACACCGCAGGATTGCTTCAGGCCCTAGTGTGGTTCCGGCATGGCTCGCTGAGCCTTTGGTTAATTCCTCTTCTTGGTGGGAAATGAGAGTTAAATTTGCCCGTCCAGACACCTCCAGCTAGTCTCTCATTGGTTCTCCCTATTCCTGTTCATTTTCTGCAGAAATTGCAAACTGTGCCAAACAGGAGGTTAAAGGCACTGACTCTCCAAGTGGGGAGAGTGTTAGTAAAGCGTCTGGAATGTTGCACCCGAGTACCAGGGGACGAAAACTGAGACACATTTGAACACGTTTCCCGATCACACGGTGGATCATACTCTGGGTTCCACATGCATGTTTTAGCTGAAGGAAGAATCCCTTAAACCTGGAGAGTTGCGAACCATGGAATGGGTACCATGCAATATGACTTCAAAGGGTCTGCATTTGCTCACCGAACCTCAACAATCCTTTCTCTGCTGTGTTTATGCCGCTGTACACACGCTTGATTCTCTTTCGGAGACATATAAATCCATAGGTTTTAAGATTCTTACTAGTCAGGTATATTCTTAGGCGTTTAATATGGGGTGTTGAGTCCACTTCGTTGAGCAAGCAGTAGCTCTTGTCTATTACATATTTGGCTTATGGAAAGGTATCTGTGCTAATTTCAATCTCTGGTTTTATGCAGCACCCCAACTCACCTTTCCCCTTAAGCAAGCATAAGTTGGTGTTCTACATTTGAGACCCTATTCTGTTTTGTAATTCAGTTCCTGTGTAGCCAAGTTTACATTCCGTGTATTAGTGATATCTTATGATGTTTCTTTTTCTGTGTCACATATTTCACTTAGAATCATCGTACCTGAATCCACTCATTATGCTGCTACTGGCCTGATGACAGAGATTTCATTGCTGAGTGATATTGCACTGTACGTTAGTACCAAAACTTCTTTATCCATTTTTCGCATTCTGCGATATTGAACTTGTACCGTAAACGAGGTTCTTGTAAACAGAGCCGTCCCAAACTTTGGGGTGGCTGTGTCTTTTTGATTTTAATTTCCCTAATCTATAGGACCATAATTGGAAGTGCCCTAGGCTCTGTTGCTTTGTTTTTTAGATGTTTCAGGAAACACCATACACTTCTCCAGAGTGGCTGTTGGCAATTTACATCCCGCCCATCAGCATTAGAAGGCTCCCATTTCTGCATGGCCTGTCCTGCCTTTCTGGATTTTACACTTTTTTCAGATGGCCCTTTTGACAGGGGGGCACTGAGACTTCATTGTAGTGCAGATTTCCTTTGCAAGCTTGCTTGGTTGGCCAAAAAGGGCGTATGCATTTTTTCCTGAATATATTCAGGAAAAAACGCATACGCCCTTTTTGGTCAAGTGCATCATTGTAGATGTTCTCCCTCTTTTCCTATGCTTTACATGCAATTCCACTCTACCTCCTGAAATCGGTTTCCTGCAATTCTGCCCCACTTTCAATTCTTCTTGGCAGCCTTACTTCAATATATTTTTGGACGATAGCTGTCATTTATAACTCTGCAGGTTTGTGAATTACAGTGCCCCTGAGCTCCTTTTTTCAATTCGCTTTCTTGTGAGCTGGCCGCAACACCGCAGGATTGCTTCAGGCCTTAGTGTGGTTCCGGCATGGCACGCTTAGCCTTTGGTTAATTCCACTTCCTACTGGGAAATGAGAGTTAAATTTGACCATCCAGACTCCTCCAGCTAGTCTCTCATTGGTTCTCCCGATTCCTGTTCATTTTCCTCAGAAATTGCAAACTGGGCCAAACAGGAGGTTAAAGGCACTGACTCTCCAAGTGGGGAGAGTGTTAGTAAAGCGTCTGGAATGTTGCACCCGAGTACCAGGTGTCGAAAACTGAGACACATTTGAACACGTTTCCCGATCACACGGTGGATCATACTCTGGGTTCCACATGCATGTTTTAGCTGAAGGAAGAATCCCTTAAACCTGGAGAGTTGAGACGCATGGAATGTGTACAATGCAATATGACTTCAAAGGGTCTGCATGTGCTCACCGAACCTCACCAATCCTATCACTGCTGCGTTTATTCCGCTGTACACACGCTTGATTCTATTTCGGAGACATATAAATGCATAGGTTTTAAGATTCTTACTAGTCAGGTATATTCTTAGGCGTTTAATATGGGGTGTTGGGTCCACTTTGTTGAGCCAGGAGTAGCTCTTGTCTATTACATATTTGGCTTATGGAAAGGTATCTGTGTTAATTTCAATCTCTGGTTTTATGCAGCACCCCACCTCACCTTTCCCCTTAAGCAAGCATAAGTTGGTTTTCTACATTTGAGACCCTATTCTGTTTTGTAATTCAGTTCCTGTGTAGCCAAGTTTACATTCCGTGTATTAGTGATATCTTATGATGTTTCTTTTTCTGAGTGACTTATTTCACTTAGAATCATCGTAGCTGAATCCACTCATTATGCTGCTACGGGCCTGATGACATAGATTTCATTGCTGAGTGATATTGCATTGTACATAAGTACCACAATTTCTTTATCCATTTTTCGCTTTCTGCGATATTGAACTAGTACCGTAAACGAGGTTCTTGTAAACAGAGCTGTCCCAAACTTTGGGGTGGCTGTGTCTTTTTGATTTTAATTTCCCTAATCTATAGGACCAAAAATGGAAGTGCCCTAGGCTGTGTTGCTTTGTTTTTCAGATGTTTCAGGAAACACCATACACTTCTCCAGAGTGGCTGTTGGCAATTTACATCCCGCCCATCAGCCTAAGTAGGCTCCCAGTTCTCCATAGTCTGTCCTGCCTTTCTGGATTTTACACTTTTTTCAGATGGCCCTTTTGACCGGGGGGCAGTGAGACTTCATTGTAGTGCAGATTTCCTTTGCAAGCTTGCTTGGTTGGCCAAAAAGGGCGTATGCGTTTTTTCCTGAATATATTCAGGAAAAAACGCATACGTCCTTTTTGGCCAACTGCATCATTGTGGACGTTCTGCCTCTTTTCCTATGCTTTACATGCAATTCCAGTCTACCTCCTGAAAACGGTTTCCTGCAATTCTGCCCCACTTTCAAGTCCTTTTGGCAGCCTTACTTCAGTATATTTTTGGACGATAGCTGTCATTTAGAACTCTGCAGGTTTGTGAATTACCGTGCCCCTGAGCTACTTTCTTCAACTCGCTTTCTTGTGAGCTGGCCGCAACACCGCAGGATTGCTTCAGGCCCTAGTGTGGTTCCGGCACGGCTCGCTGAGCCTTTGGTTAATTCCTCTTCCTGGTGGGAAATGAGAGTTAAATTTGTCCGTCCAGACACCTCCAGCTAGTCTCTCATTGGTTCTCCCTATTCCTGTTCATTTTCCGCAGAAATTGCAAACTGGGCCAAACAGGAGTTTAAAGGCACTGACTCTCCAAGTGGGGAGAGTGTTAGTAAAGCATCTGGAATGTTGCACCCGAGTACCAGGGGACGAAAACTGAGACACATTTGAACACGTTTCCCGATCACACGGTGGATCATCCTCTGGGTTCCACATGCATGTTTTAGCTGAAGGAAGAATCCCTTAAACCTGGAGAGTTGAGAACCATGGAATGGGTACCATGCAATATGACTTCAAAGGGTCTGCATTTGCTCACCGAACCTCACCAATCCTATCACTGCTGCGTTTATGCCGCTGTACACATGCTTGATTCTCTTTCGAAGACATATAAATCCATAGGTTTTAAGATTCTTACTAGTCAGGTATATTCTTAGGCGTTTAATATGGGGTGTTGAGTCCACTTCGTTGAGCAAGCAGTAGCTCTTGTCTATTACATATTTGGCTTATGGAAAGGTATCTGTGCTAATTTCAATCTGTGGTTTTATGCAGCACCCCAACTCACCTTTCCCCTTAAGCAAGCATAAGTTGGTTTTCTACATTTGAGACCCTATTCTGTTTTGTAATTCAGTTCCTGTGTAGCCAAGTTTACATTCCGTGTATTAGTGATATCTTATGATGTTTCTTTTTCTGTGTGACTTATTTCACTTAGAATCATCGTACCTGAATCCACTCATTATGCTGCTACTGGCCTGATGACATAGATTTCATTGCTGAGTGGTATTGCATTGTACGTAAGTACCACAACTTCTTTATCCATTTTTCGCTTTCTGCAATATTGAACTTGTACCGTAAATGAGGTTCTTGTAAACAGAGCCGTCCCAAACTTTGGGGTGGCTGTGTCTTTTTGATTTTAATTTCCCTAAGCTATAGGACCATAAGTGGAAATTCCCTAGGCTCTGTTGCTTTGTTTTTTAGATGTTTCAGGAAACACCATACACTTCTCCAGAGTGGCTGTGGGCAATTTACATCCCGCCCATCAGTCTAACTAGGCTCTCAGTTCTCCATGGCCTGTCCTGCCTTTCTGGATTTTACACTTTTTTCAGATGGCCCTTTTGACCGGGGGGCAGTGAGACTTCATTGTAGTGCAGATTTCCTTTGCAAGCTTGCTTGGTTGGCCAAAAAGGGCGTATGCGTTTTTTCCTGAATATATTCAGGAAAAAACGCATACGTCCTTTTTGGCCAAGTGCATCATTGTGGACGTTCTGCCTCTTTTCCTATGCTTTTCATGCAATTCCAGTCTACCTCCTGAAATCGGTTTCCTGCAATTCTGCCCCGCTTTCAAGTCCTCTTGGCAGCCTTACTTCAATATATTTTTGGATGAGAGCTGTCATTTATAACTCTGCAGGTTTGTGAATTACAGTGCCCCTGAGCTTCTTTCTTCAACTCGCTTTCTTGTGAGCTGGTCGCAACACCGCAGGATTGCTTCAGGCCCTAGTGTGGTTTCGGCATGGCTCGCTGAGCCTTTGGTTAATTCCTCTTCCTGGTGGGAAATGAGAGTTCAATTCGCCCGTCCAGACACCTCCAGCTAGTCTGTCATTGGTTCTCCCTATTCCTGTTAATTTTCCACAGAAATTGCAAACTGGGCCAAACAGGAGTTTAAAGGCACTGACTCTCCAAGTGGGGAGCGTGTTAGTAAAGCGTCTGGAATGTTGCACCCGAGTACCAGGGGACGAAAACTGAGACACATATGAACACGTTTCCCGATCACACGGTGGATCATACTCTGGGTTCCACATGCATGTTTTAGCTGAAGGAAGAATCCCTTACCTGGAGAGTTGAGACGCATGGAATGGATACCATGCAATACGACTTCAAAGGGTCTGCATTTGCTCACTGAACCTCACCAATCTAATCACTGCTGCGTTTATGCCGCTGTACACACGCTTGATTCTCTTTCGGAGACATATAAATCCATAGGCTTTAAGATTCTTACTAGTCAGGTATATTCTTAGGCGTTTAATATGGGGTGTTGAGTCCACTTCGTTGAGCAAGCAGTAGCTCTTGTCTATTACATATTTGACTTATGTAAATGTATCTGTGCTAATTTCAATCTCTGGTTTTATGCAGCACCCCAACTCACCTTTCCCCTTAAGCAAGCATAAGTTGGTTTTCTACATTTGAGACCCTATTCTGTTTTGTAATTCAGTTCCTGTATAGCCAAGTTTACATTCCGTGTATTAGTGATACCTCATGATGTTTCTTTTTCTGTGTGACTTATTTTACTTAGAATCATCGTACCTGAATTCACTCATTATGCTGCTACCGGCCTGATGACATAGATTTCATTGCTGAGTGATATTGCATTGTACGTAAGTACCACAACTTCTTTATCCATTTTTTGCTTTCTGCGATATTGAACTTGTACCGTAAATGAGGTTCTTGTAAACAGAGCCGTCCCAAACTTTGGGGTGGCTGTGTCTTTTTTATTTTAATTTCCCTAATCTATAGGACCATAAGTGTAAGTGCCCTAGGCTCTGTTGCTTTGTTTTTTAGATGTTTCAGGAAACACCATACACTTCTCCAGAGTGGCTGTTGGCAATTTACATCCCGCCCATCAGCATAACAAGGCTCCCAGTTCTCCATGGCCTGTCCTGCCTTTCTGGATTTTACACTTTTTTCAGATGGCCCTTTTGACCGGGGGGCAGTGAGACTTCATTGTAGTGCAGATTTCCTTTGCAAGCTTGCTTGGTTGGCCAAAAAGGGCGTATGCGTTTTTTCCTGAATATATTCAGGAAAAAACTCATACGTCCTTTTTGGCCAAGTGCATCATTGTGGACGTTCTGCCTCTTTTCCTATGCTTTTCATGCAATTCCAGTCTACCTCCTGAAATCGGTTTCCTGCAGTTCTGCCCCGCTTTCAAGTCCTCTTGGCAGCCTTACTTCAATATATTTTTGGATGATAGCTGTCATTTATAACTGTGCAGGTTTGTGAATTACAGTGCCCCTGAGCTTCTTTCTTCAACTCGCTTTCTTGTGAGCTGGCCGCAACACCACAGGATTGCTTCAGGCCCTAGTGTGGTTTCGGCATGGCTCGCTGAGCCTTTGGTTAATTCCTCTTCCTGGTGGGAAATGAGAGTTAAATTTACCCGTCCAGACACCTCCAGCTAGTCTCTCATTGGTTCTTCCTATTCCTGTTCATTTTCCGCAGAAATTGCAAACTGGGCCAAACAGGAGGTTAAAGGCACTGACTCTCCAAGTGGGGAGAGTGTTAGTAAAGCGTCTGGAATGTTGCACCCGAGTACCAGGGGACAAAAACTGAGACACATTTGAACACGTTTCCCGATCACACGGTGGATCATCCTCTGGGTTCCACATGCATGTTTTAGCTGAAGGAAGAATCCCTTAAACCTGGAGAGTTGAGACCCATGGAATGGGTACCATGCAATACGACTTCAAAGGGTCTGCATTTGCTCACCGAACCTCACCAATCCTATCACTGCTGCGTTTATGCCGCTGTACACATGCTTGATTCTCTTTCGGAGACATATAAATCCATAGGTTTTAAGATTCTTACTAGTCAGGTATATTCTTAGGCATTTAATATGGGGTGTTGAGTCCACTTCGTTGAGCAAGCAGTAGCTCTTGTCTATTACATATTTGGCTTATGGAAAGGTATCTGTGCTAATTTCAATCTCTGGTTTTATGCAGCACCACAACTCACCTTTCCCCTTAAGCAAGCATAAGTTGGTTTTCTACATTTGAGACCCTATTCTGTTTTGTAATTCAGTTCCTGTGTAGCCAAGTTTACATTCCGTGTATTAGTGATATCTTATGATGTTTCTTTTTCTGTGTGACTTATTTCACTTAGAATCATCGTACCTGAATCCACTCATTATGCTGCTACTGGCCTGATGACATAGATTTCATTGCTGAGTGATATTGCATTGTACGTAAGTACCACAACTTCTTTATCCATTTTTTGCTTTCTGCGATATTGAACTTGTACCGTAAACGAGGTTCTTGTAAACAGAGCTGTCCCAAACTTTGGGGTGGCTGTGTCTTTATTTTAATTTCCCTAAGCTATAGGACCATAAGTGGAAGCCCTAGGCTCTGTTGCTTTGTTTTTTAGATGTTTCAGGAAACACCATACACTTCTCCAGAGTGGCTGTTGGCAATTTACATCCCGCCCATCAGCATAACAAGGCTCCCAGTTCTCCATGGCCTGTCCTGCCTTTCTGGATTTTACACTTTTTTCAGATGGCCCTTTTGACCGGGGGGCAGTGAGACTTCATTGTAGTGCAGATTTCCTTTGCAAGCTTGCTTGGTTGGCCAAAAAGGGCGTATGCGTTTTTTCCTGAATATATTCAGGAAAAAACGCATACGCCCTTTTTGGCCAAGTGCATCATTGTGGACGTTCTGCCTCTTTTCCTATGCTTTACATGCAATTCCAGTCTACCTCCTGAAATCGGTTTCCTGCAATTCTGCCCCGCTTTCAAGTCCTCTTGGCAGCCTTACTTCAATATATTTTTGGACGATAGCTGTCATTTATAACTCTGCAGGTGTGTGAATTACAGGGCCCCTGAGCTCCTTTCTTCAACTCGCTTTCTTGTGAGCTGGCCGCAACACCGCAGGATTGCTTCAGGCCCTAGTGTGGTTCCGGCACGGCTCGCTGAGCCTTTGGTTAATTCCTCTTCCTGGTGGGAAATGAGAGTTAAATTTGCCCGTCCAGACACCTCCAGCTAGTCTCTCATTGGTTCTCCCTATTCCTGTTCATTTTCCGCAGAAATTGCAAACTGGGCCAAACAGGAGGTTAAAGGCACTGACTCTCCAAGTGGGGAGAGTGTTAGTAAAGCGTCTGGAATGTTGCACCCGAGTACCAGGGGACGAAAACTGAGACACATTTGAACACGTTTCCCGATCACACGGTGGATCATCCTCTGGGTTCCACATGCATGTTTTAGCTGAAGGAAGAATCCCTTAAACCTGGAGAGTTGAGACCCATGGAATGGGTACCATGCAATACGACTTCAAAGGGTCTGCATTTGCTCACCGAACCTCACCAATCCTATCACTGCTGCGTTTATGCCGCTGTACACATGCTTGATTCTCTTTCGGAGACATATAAATCCATAGGTTTTAAGATTCTTACTAGTCAGGTATATTCTTAGGCGTTTAATATGGGGTGTTGAGTCCACTTCGTTGAGCAAGCAGTAGCTCTTGTCTATTACATATTTGGCTTATGGAAAGGTATCTGTGCTAACTTCAATCTCTGGCTTTATGCAGCACCACAACTCACCTTTCCCCTTAAGCAAGCATAAGTTGGTTTTCTACATTTGAGACCCTATTCTGTTTTGTAATTCAGTTCCTGTGTAGCCAAGTTTACATTCCGTGTATTAGTGATATCTTATGATGTTTCTTTTTCTGTGTGACTTATTTCACTTAGAATCATCGTACCTGAATCCACTCATTATGCTGCTACTGGCCTGATGACATAGATTTCATTGCTGAGTGATATTGCATTGTACGTAAGTACCACAACTTCTTTATCCATTTTTCGCTTTCTGCGATATTGAACTTGTACCGTAAACGAGGTTCTTGTAAACAGAACTGTCCCAAACTTTGGGGTGGCTGTGTCTTTATTTTAATTTCCCTAAGCTATAGGACCATAATTGGAAGCCCTAGGCTCTGTTGCTTTGTTTTTTAGATGTTTCAGGAAACACCATACACTTCTCCAGAGTGGCTGTTTGCAATTTACATCACGCCCATCAGCATAACAAGGCTCCCAGTTCTCCATGGCCTGTCCTGCCTTTCTGGATTTTACACTTTTTTCAGATGGCCCTTTTGACCGGGGGGCAGTGAGACTTCATTGTAGTGCAGATTTCCTTTGCAAGCTTGCTTGGTTGGCCAAAAAGGGCGTATGCGTTTTTTCCTGAATATATTCAGGAAAAAACGCATACGCCCTTTTTGGCCAAGTGCATCATTGTGGACGTTCTGCCTCTTTTCCTATGCTTTACATGCAATTCCAGTCTACCTCCTGAAATCGGTTTCCTGCAATTCTGCCCCGCTTTCAAGTCCTCTTGGCAGCCTTACTTCAACATATTTTTGGACGATAGCTGTCATTTACAACTCTGCAGGTGTGTGAATTACAGGGCCCCTGAGCTCCTTTCTTCAACTCGCTTTCTTGTGAGCTGGCCGCAACACCGCAGGATTGCTTCAGGCCCTAGTGTGGTTCCGGCATGGCTCGCTGAGCCTTTGGTTAATTCCTCTTCTTGGTGGGAAATGAGAGTTAAATTTACCCGTCCAGACACCTCCAGCTAGTCTCTCATTGGTTCTCCCTATTCCTGTTCATTTTCCGCAGAAATTGCAAACTGGGACAAACAGGAGGTTAAAGGCACTGACTCTCCAAGTGGGGAGAGTGTTAGTAAAGCGTCTGGAATGTTGCACCCGAGTACCAGGGGATGAAAACTGAGACACATTTGAACACGTTTCCCGATCACACGGTGGATCATCCTCTGGGTTCCACATGCATGTTTTAGCTGAAGGAAGAATCCCTTAAACCTGGAGAGTTGAGAACCATGGAATGGGTACCATGCAATATGACTTCAAAGGGTCTGCATTTGCTCACCGAACCTCACCAATCCTATCATTGCTGCGTTTATGCCACTGTAAACATGCTTGATTCTCTTTCGGAGACATATAAATCCATAGGTTTTAAGATTCTTACTAGTCAGGTATATTTTTAGGCGTTTAATATGGGGTGTTGAGTCCACTTCGTTGAGCAAGCAGTAGCTCTTGTCTATTACATATTTGGCTTATGGAAAGGTATCTGTGCTAATTTCAATCTCTGGTTTTATGCAGCACCCCAACTCACCTTTCCCCTTAAGCAAGCATAAGTTGCTTTTTTGCATTTGAGACCCTGTTCTGTTTTGTAATTCAGTTCCTGTGTAGCCAAGCTTACATTCCGTGTATTAGTGATATCTTATGATGTTTCTTTTTCTGTGTGACTTATTTCACTTAGAATCATCGTACCTGAATCCACTCATTATCCTGCTATGGGCCTGATGACATAGATTTCATTGCTGAGTGATATTGCATTGTACGTAAGTACCACAATTTCTTTATCCATTTTTCGCTTTCTGCGATATTGAACTTGTACCGTAAACGAGGTTCTTGTAAACAGAGTCGTCCCAAACTTTGGGGTGGCTGTGTCTTTTTGATTTTAATTTCCCTAAGCTATAGGACCATAAGTGGAAGTGCCCTAGGCTCTGTTGCTTTGTTTTTTAGATGTTTCAGGAAACACCATACACTTCTCCAGAGTGGCTGTTGGCAAATTACATCACGCCCATCAGCATAACAAGGCTCCCAGTTCTCCATGGCCTGTCCTGCCTTTCTGGATTTTACACTTTTTTCAGATGGCCCTTTTGACCGGGGGGCAGTGAGACTTCATTGTAGTGCAGATTTCCTTTTCAAGCTTGCTTGGTTGGCCAAAAAGGGCGTATGCGTTTTTTCCTGAATATATTCAGGAAAAAACGCATACGCCCTTCTTGGCCAAGTGCATCATTGTGGACGTTCTGCCTCTTTTCCTATGCTTTACATGCAATTCCAGTCTACCTCCTGAAATTGGTTTCCTGCAATTCTGCCCCACTTTCAAGTCCTCTTGGCAGCCTAACTTCAATATATTTTTGGACGATAGCTGTCATTTATAATTCTGCAGGTGTGTGAATTACAGTGCCCCTGAGCTCCTTTCTTCAACTCGCTTTCTTGTGAGCTGGCCGCAACACCGCAGGATTGCTTCAGGCCCTAGTGTGGTTCCTGCATGGCTCGCTGAGTCTTTGGTTAATTCCTCTTCCTGGTGTGAAATGAGAGTTAAATTTGCCCGTCCAGAATCCTCCAGCTAGTCTCTCATTGGTTCTCACTATTCCTGTTCATTTTCCGCAGAAATTGCAAACTGGGCCAAACAGGAGGTTAAAGGCACTGACTCTCAAGTGGGGAGAGTGTTAGTAAAGCGTCTGGAATGTTGCACCCGAGTACCAGGGGACGAAAACTGAGACACATTTGAACACGTTTCCCGATCACACGGTGGATCATACTCTGGGTTCCACATGCATGTTTTAGCTGAAGGAAGAATCCCTTAAACCTGGAGAGTTGAGAACCATGGAATGGGTACCATGCAATATGACTTCAAAGGGTCTGCATTTGCTCACCGAACCTCACCAATCCTATCACTGCTGCGTTTATGCCGCTGTACACACGCTTGATTCTCTTTCGGAGACATATAAATCCATAGGTTTTATGATTCTTACTAGTCAGGTATATTCTTAGGCGGTTAATATGGGGTGTTGAGTCCACTTCGTTGAGGAAGCAGTAGCTCTTGTCTATTACATATTTGGCTTATGGAAAGTTATCTGTGCTAATTTCAATCTCTGGTTTTATGCAGCACCCCAACTCACCTTTCCCCTTAAGCAAGCATAAGTTGGTTTTCTACATTTGAGACCCTATTCTGTTTTGTAATTCAGTTCCTGTGTAGCCAAGTTTACATTCCGTGTATTAGTGATATCTTATGATGTTTCTTTTTCTGTGTGACTTATTTCACTTAGAATCATCGTACATGAATCCACTCATTATGCTGCTATGGGCCTGATGACAGAGATTTCATTGCTGAGTGATATTGCATTGTACGTTAGTACCACAACTTCTTTATACATTTTTCGCTTTCTGCAATATTGAACTTGTACCGGAAACGAGGTTCTTGTAAACAGAGCCGTCCCAAACTTTGGGGTGGCTGTGTCTTTTTGATTTTAATTTCCCTAAGCTATAGGACCATAAGTGGAAGTGCCCTAGGCTCTGTTGCTTTGTTTCTTAGATGTTTCAGGAAACACCATACACTTCTCCAGAGTGGCTGTTGGCAATTTACATCACGCCCATCAGCATAACAAGGCTCCCAGTTCTCCATGGCCTGTCCTGCCTTTCTGGATTTTACACTTTTTTCAGATGGCCCTTTTGACCGGGGGGCAGTGAGACTTCATTGTAGTGCAGATTTCCTTTGCAAGCTTGCTTGGTTGGCCAAAAAGGGCGTATGCGTTTTTTCCTGAATATATTCAGGAAAAAACGCATACGCCCTTTTTGGCCAAGTGCATCATTGTGGACGTTCTGCCTCTTTTCCTATGCTTTACATGCAATTCCAGTCTACCTCCTGAAATCGGTTTCCTGCAATTCTGCCCCGCTTTCAAGTCCTCTTGGCAGCCTTACTTCAATATATTTTTGGACGATAGCTGTCATTTAGAACTCTGCAGGTGTGTGAATTACAGGGCCCTTGAGCTCCTTTCTTCAACTCGCTTTCTTGTGAGCTGGCCGCAACACCGCAGGATTGCTTCAGGCCCTAGTGTGGTTCCGGCATGGCTCGCTGAGCCTTTGGTTAATTCCTCTTCCTGTTGGGAAATGAGAGTTAAATTTGCCCGTCCAGACTCCTCCAGCTAGTCTCTCATTGGTTCTCCCTATTCCTGTTCATTTTCCGCAGAAATTGCAAACTGGACCAAACAGGAGGTTAAAGGCACTGACTCTCCAAGTGGGGAGAGTGTTAGTAAAGCGTCTGGAATGTTGCACCCGAGTACCAGGGGACGAAAACTGAGACACATTTGAACACGTTTCCCGATCACACGGTGGATTATCCTCTGGGTTCCACATGCATGTTTTAGCTGAAGGAAGAATCCCTTAAACCTGGAGAGTTGAGAACCATGGAATGGGTACCATGCAATATGACTTCAAAGGGTCTGCATTTGCTCACCAAACCTCACCAATCCTATCACTGCTGCATTTATGCCTCTGTACACATGCTTGATTCTCTTTCGAAGACATATAAATCCATAGGTTTTAAGATTCTTACTAGTCAGGTATATTCTTAGGCGTTTAATATGGGGTGTTGAGTCCACTTCGTTGAGCAAGCAGTAGCTCTTGTCTATTACATATTTGGCTTATGGAAAGGTATCTGTGTTAATTTCAACCTCTGGTTTTATGCAGCACCCCAACTCACCTTTCCCCTTAAGCAAGCATAAGTTGGTTTTCTACATTTGAGACCCTATTCTGTTTTGTAATTCAGTTCCTGTGTAGCCAAGTTTACATTCCGTGTATTAGTGATATCTTATGATGTTTCTTTTTCTGTGTGACTTATTTCACTTAGAATCATCGTACCTGAATCCACTCATTATGCTGCTACTGGCCTGATGACATAGATTTCATTGCTGAGTGATATTGCATTGTACGTAAGTACCACAACTTCTTTATCCATTTTTCGCTTTCTGCGATATTGAACTTGTACCGTAAACGAGGTTCTTGTAAACAGAGCCGTCCCAAACTTACTGGTGGCTGTGTCTTTTTTATTTTAATTTCCGTAATCTATAGGACCAAAAATGGAAGTGCCCTAGGCTCTGTTGCTTTGTGTTTCAGATGTTTCAGGAAACACCATACACTTCTCCAGAGTGGCTGTTGGCAATTTACATCCCGCCCATCAGCATAAGAAGGCTCCCAGTTCTCCATGGCCTGTCCTGCCTTTCTGGATTTTACACTTTTTTCAGATGGCCCTTTTGACCGGGGGCAGTGAGACTTCATTGTAGTGCAGATTTCCTTTGCAAGCTTGCTTGGTTGGCCAAAAAGGGCGTATGCGTTTTTTCCTGAATATATTCAGGAAAAAACGCATACGCCCTTTTTGGCCAAGTGCATCATTGTGGACGTTCTGCCTCTTTTCCTATGCTTTACATGCAATTCCAGTCTACCTCCTGAAATCGGTTTCCTGCAATTCTGCCCCGCTTTCAAGTCCTCTTGGCAGCCTTACTTCAATATATTTTTGGACGATAGCTGTCATTTAGAACTCTGCAGGTGTGTGAATTACAGGGCCCTTGAGCTCCTTTCTTCAACTCGCTTTCTTGTGAGCTGGCCGCAACACCGCAGGATTGCTTCAGGCCCTAGTGTGGTTCCGGCATGGCTCGCTGAGCCTTTGGTTAATTCCTCTTCCTGTTGGGAAATGAGAGTTAAATTTGCCCGTCCAGACTCCTCCAGCTAGTCTCTCATTGGTTCTCCCTATTCCTGTTCATTTTCCGCAGAAATTGCAAACTGGACCAAACAGGAGGTTAAAGGCACTGACTCTCCAAGTGGGGAGAGTGTTAGTAAAGCGTCTGGAATGTTGCACCCGAGTACCAGGGGACGAAAACTGAGACACATTTGAACACGTTTCCCGATCACACGGTGGATTATCCTCTGGGTTCCACATGCATGTTTTAGCTGAAGGAAGAATCCCTTAAACCTGGAGAGTTGAGAACCATGGAATGGGTACCATGCAATATGACTTCAAAGGGTCTGCATTTGCTCACCAAACCTCACCAATCCTATCACTGCTGCATTTATGCCTCTGTACACATGCTTGATTCTCTTTCGAAGACATATAAATCCATAGGTTTTAAGATTCTTACTAGTCAGGTATATTCTTAGGCGTTTAATATGGGGTGTTGAGTCCACTTCGTTGAGCAAGCAGTAGCTCTTGTCTATTACATATTTGGCTTATGGAAAGGTATCTGTGTTAATTTCAACCTCTGGTTTTATGCAGCACCCCAACTCACCTTTCCCCTTAAGCAAGCATAAGTTGGTTTTCTACATTTGAGACCCTATTCTGTTTTGTAATTCAGTTCCTGTGTAGCCAAGTTTACATTCCGTGTATTAGTGATATCTTATGATGTTTCTTTTTCTGTGTGACTTATTTCACTTAGAATCATCGTACCTGAATCCACTCATTATGCTGCTACTGGCCTGATGACATAGATTTCATTGCTGAGTGATATTGCATTGTACGTAAGTACCACAACTTCTTTATCCATTTTTCGCTTTCTGCGATATTGAACTTGTACCGTAAACGAGGTTCTTGTAAACAGAGCCGTCCCAAACTTACTGGTGGCTGTGTCTTTTTGATTTTAATTTCCGTAATCTATAGGACCAAAAATGGAAGTGCCCTAGGCTCTGTTGCTTTGTGTTTCAGATGTTTCAGGAAACACCATACACTTCTCCAGAGTGGCTGTTGGCAATTTACATCCCGCCCATCAGCATAAGAAGGCTCCCAGTTCTCCATGGCCTGTCCTGCCTTTCTGGATTTTACACTTTTTTCAGATGGCCCTTTTGACCGGGGGCAGTGAGACTTCATTGTAGTGCAGATTTCCTTTGCAAGCTTGCTTGGTTGGCCAAAAAGGGCGTATGCGTTTTTTCCTGAATATATTCAGGAAAAAACGCATACGCCCTTTTTCGCCAAGTGCATCATTGTGGACATTCTGCCTCTTTTCCTATGCTTTACATGCAATTCCAGTCTACCTCCGGAAATCGGTTTCCTGCAATTCTGCCCCGCTTTCAAGTCCTCTTGGCAGCCTTACTTCAATATATTTTTGGACGATAGCTGTCATTTATAACTCTGCAGGTTTGTGAATTACAGTGCCCCTGAGCTCCTTTCTTCACCTCGCTTTCTTTTGAGCTGGCCGCAACAATGCAGGATTGCTTCAGGCCCTAGTGTGGTTCTGGCACGGCAAGCTGAGCCTTTGGTTAATTCCTCTTCCTGGTGGGAAATGAGAGTAAAATTTGCCCGTCCAGACACCTCCAGCTAGTCTCTCATTGGTTCTCCCTATTCCTGTTCATTTTCCGAAGAAATTGCAAACTGGGCCAAACAGGAGGTTAAAGGCACTGACTCTCCAAGTGGGGAGAGTGTTAGTAAAGCGTCTGGAATGTTGCACCCGAGTACCAGGGGACGAAAACTGAGACACATTTGAACACGTTTCCCGATCACACGGTGGATCATACTCTGGGTTCCACATGCATGTTTTAGCTGAAGGAAGAATCCCTTAAACCTGGAGAGTTGAGAACCATGGAATGGGTACCATGCAATATGACATCAAAGGGTCTGCATTTGGTCACCAATCCTCACCAATCCTATCACTGTTGCGTTTATGCCGCTGTACACACGCTTGATTCTCTTTTGGAGACATATAAATCCATAGGTTTTAAGATTCTTACTAGTCAGGTATATTCTTAGGTGTTTAATATGGGGTGTTGTGTCCACTTCGTTGAGCAAGCAGTAGCTCTTGCCTATTACATATTTGGCTTATGGAAAGGTATCTGAGCTAATTTCAATCTCTGGTTTTATGCAGCACCCCAACTCACCTTTCCGCTTAAGCAAGCATAAATTGGTTTTCTACATTTGAGACCCTATTCTGTTTTGTAATTCAGTTCCTGTGTAGCCAAGTTTACATTCCGTGTATTAGTGATATCTTATGATGTTTCTTTTTCTGTGTGACTTATTTCAATTAGAATCATCGTACCTGAATCCACTCATTATGCTGCTACGGGCCTGATGACATAGATTTCATTGCTGAGTGATATTGCATTGTACGTAAGTACCACAACTTTTTTATCCATTTTTCGCATTCTGCGATATTGAACTTGTACCGTAAACGAGGTTCTTGTAAACAGAGCTGTCCCAAACTTTGGGGTGGCTGTGTCTTTTTCATTTTAATTTCCCTAATCTACAGGACCATAAGTGGAAGTGCCCTAGGCTCTGTTGCTTGTTTTTTAGATGTTTCAGGAAACACCATACACTTCTCCAGAGTGGCTGTTGGCAATTTACATCCCGCCCATCAGCATAAGAAGGCTCCCAGTTCTCCATGGCCTGTCCTGCCTTTCTGGATTTTACACTTTTTTCAGATGGCCCTTTTGAACGGGGGGCAGTGAGACTTCATTGTAGTGCAGATTTCCTTTGCAAGCTTGCTTGGTGGGCCAAAAAGTGTGTCTGCGTTTTTTCCTGAGTATATTCAGGAAAAAACGCATACACCCTTTTTGGCCAAGTGCATCATTGTGGACGTTCTGCCTCTTTTCCTATGCTTTACATGCAATTCCAGTCTACCTCCTGAAATCGGTTTCCTGCAATTCTGCCCCGCTTTCAAGTCCTCTTGGTAGCCTTACTTCAATATATTTTTGGACGATAGCTGTCATTTATAACTCTGCCGGTTTGTGAATTACAGGGCCCCTGAGCTCCTTTCTTCAACTCGCTTTCTTGTGAGCTGGCCGCAACACCGCAGGATTGCTTCAGGCCCTAGTGTGGTTCCGGCATGGCAAGCTGAGCCTTTGGTTAATTCCTCTTCCTGGTGGGAAATGAGAGTTAAATTTGCCCGTCCAGACACCCCCAGCTAGTCTCTCATTGGTTCTCCCTATTCCTGTTCATTTTCCGCAGAATTTGCAAACTGGGCCAAACAGGAGGTTAAAGGCACTGACTCTCCAAGTGGGGGAGAGTGTTAGTAAAGCGTCTGGAATGTTGCACCCGATTACCAGGGGATGAAAACTGAGACACATTTGAACACGTTTCCCGATCACACGGTGGATCATACTCTGGGTTCCACATGCATGTTTTAGCTGAAGGAAGAATCCCTTAAACCTGGAGAGTTGAGAACCATGGAATGGGTACCATGCAATATGACTTCAAAGGGTCTGCATTTGCTCACCGAACCTCACCAATCCTATCACTGCTGCGTTTATGCCGCTGTACACACGCTTGATTCTCTTTCGGAGACATATAAATCCATAGGTTTTAAGATTCTTACTAGTCAGGTATATTCTTAGGCGTTTAATATGTGGTGTTGAGTCCACTTCATTGAGCAAGGAGTAGCTCTAGTCTATTACATATTTGGCTTATTGAACGGTATCTGTGTTAATTTCAATCTCTTGTTTTATGCAGCACACCAACTCACCTTTCCCCTTTAGCAAGCATAAGTTGGTTCTACATTTGAGACCCTGTTCTGTTTTGTAATTCATTTCCTGGGTAGCCAAGTTTACATTCCGTGTATTAGGGATATCTTATGATGTTTCTTTTTCTGTGTGACTTATTTCACTTAGAATCATCGTACCTGAATCCACTCATTATGCTGCTACGGGCCTGATAACATAGATTTCATTGCTGAATGATATTGCATTCTACGTATGTACCACAACTTCTTTATCCATTTTTTGCTTTCTACGATATTGAACTTGTACCGTAAACGAGGTTCTTGTAAACAGAGCCGTCCCAAACTTTGGGGTGGCTGTGTCTTTTTGATTTTAATTTCACTAAGCTATAGGACCATAAGTGGAAGTGCCCTAGGCTCTGTTGCTTTGTTTTTTAGATGTTTCAGGAAACACCATACACTTCTCCAGAGTGGCTGTTGGCAATTTACATCCTGCCCATAAGCACAAAAAGGCTCCCAGTTCTCCATGGCCTGTCCTGCCTTTCTGGATTTTACACTTTTTTCAGATGGCCCTTTTGACCGGGGGGCAGTGAGACTTCATTGTAGTGCAGATTTCCTTTGCAAGCTTGCTTGGTTGGCCAGAAAGAGCGTATGCGTTTCTTCCTGAATATATTCAGGAAGAAACGCATACGCCCTTTTTGGCCAAGTGCATCATTGTCGACGTTCTGAGTCTTTTCATATGTTTTCAATGCAGTTCCTGTCTACCTCTTGAAATCGGTTTCCTGCAATTCTGCCTTGCTGTCAGTGCCTCTTCATAGCCTTACCTCAATATACTTTTGGAAAATAGTTGGCCTTTATAACTCTGCAGGTTTTTGAATTGCAGTGGCCCTTAGCTCCATTTTTCAGCTCTTATTTTTGTGATCTTGCCTCATATCCACAGGATTTCTTCAGGCCCTATCCTTCTTCTGGGGCGCCTTGCTCTGCCTTTGGTTAATTCTTCTTCCTGATGTGAAATTAGAGTGACATGTGCCCATTGAAACCGCTACAGCTATTTTCTCACTGGTTCCCCCTATTCCCATTCATCCTCCGCACTAACTGCAGACTGTGCGATACCGGAACTTAAAGGCATTGACTCTCCATGTGGAGATGTTGTTAGTAAAGTGGCTGGAATGTTGATCCGGAGCCCCAGGAGAGGAAAATGAGGTGCGTTTTAGAAACCTTTCCCGATCATATGGTATACCATCTGCTGGATTCCCCATGCATGGTTTAGCTGTAGGAAGATTCCCTTCAACCTGGAGTGTTGGGACCCTTGGAATGAGTAGTATGAAGTATTGCATTAAACTTTTGGCAGTTGCTCACCAAAGCTCACCAATGCTCTCAGCCCCAAGTGTCCAGCCTTATGTCTTATCCAGCTGTGGGTTTATATGTGGTCATTACAGGTTGCATCACAGCCCCTGAGCGAATTTTGTAAGAATTTTTCTCTCTTTCATTGTTTCTGCGTTTTGGTTTTAAAATTTATTTCTATAATGGGGTTTAGCTCATTTTCACTGCTGTGTTTGTGCCGCTCTGCACACACTTGATTCCCTTATGGAGATATATCAATACATGGGTTTTAAGATTCTTATTACTCAGATATATTTCTCTGCGGTGTATAGGGTGTGTTGAGGCCAGTTCATTGAGCAAGGTGTAGATCTTGTCTAATACCTATTTGGTTTATTGAACGGTATCTGTGCTAATTTCAAACTCTGGTTTTATGCATCACCCCACCTCTCCTTTCCCCTTAAGCTGACATAAGTGTGTTTTCTAAATGTGAGACACTGTTCTGTTTTGTAATTCATTTTTTGTGCAGCCATATTTATCCTCCCTCTATAAGTGATATCTTATGATATGTTTCTTTTTCTGTTTGACTTATTTCAAGTAGTATTATCGGACCTAAATCCACTCTTTATCCTTCTACTAGCCTTATTACATTGATTTCATGGTGAAGAGATATTCCATTGTACATAAGTACCACATTTTCTTTATCCATTGTTCTCTTTCCTGGGATATTTAAGGTGTACTGAAGTTGAGGTTCTTGTAAACAGAGTAGCCCTAAACTGTGGTGTGCTTGTGTCTTGTTGATTTTTAGACTTCCCTAGATATACTTCCATGATTGGAAGTGCCCTATGCTCTGTAGCTCTGTTTTTTAGATGATTTAGGAACCACCATACACTTCTCCAGAGTGGCTCTCGGCAGTTCACACACTGTCCATCAGCGTATAAAGGCTCCCTGTTCTCCATGGCCTGTCCTGCATTTCTGGTTTTTACAATTTTTTCGGATGGCCCTTTTGACCGGTGGGAAATGAGACTTCTTTGTTGTGCACATTTGCATTGCTTGCTTGCTTGGTTGCCCATAAAGTGCGTATGCGTTTTTTCCTGGATATATTCAGGAAAAAACGCATACTCCCTTTTGGGCCAACTACATCATTGTCGAAATTCTGCCGCTTTTCATGTACTTTAAGGACGAGTCCAATCTATCTCTTGAAATCTGTTTCTTGCAATTCTGTCTTGCATTCAGATCCTCTTCTTTGCCTTACCTCAACATATTTTTGGACGTTAGTTTTCATTTATAACTCTGCAGGTTTGTGAATTGCAGTGACCCTGAGCTCCATTTTTTAAGTTGCTCTTTTGTGAGCTGGCCTCAAAGCCGCAGGATTGCTTCAGGCCCTATTTTGGCTCCGGCGAGGCGGGCTGAGCCTTTTTTTAATTCTTACTCTTAATGGGAAATTAGAGTGACATGTGCCCGTCCAAACCCCTACAACTATTCTCTCATTGGTTCCCCCTCTTCCCGTTCATCCTCCTCACAATTTGCAAAATGTGTGAAACAGAAGTTTAAATGTGCTGATTCTCTAAGTGGGGAGATTCTAAGTAACGTGGCTGGAATGATGAACAGGAGCACCAGGAGAGGATAAATGAGGTGCATTTTAGACACATCTCCCGATCACATGGTGTTTTCCATGCATGTTTTCCATGCATGTTTTAGCTGTAGGAAGATTCCTTGAACCTGCAGATTTGGGACCCATTGAATGGGTACCAGGTAGTATTACTTTAAAGGGTGTGCATTTCCTCACCCAACCTCACATTTCTCTTAGCGCGAACAGTTTCCAGCCTTATGTCTCATCCTGCTGTGGGTCTAGATGTGTTCAATCCATGTTGCATCACCGTCCCTGAGGAAAAGTTGTAAGAGGTTTTCTCTGTCTCTCTGTCGTTTATTTTTTTCAATTTATTACTATATTGGTTACAACTGATTTTCAAAGCTCTGTTTCTTGCTGCTGTACATCCACTTGATTCACGTACAGAGAGACATCAATAAATTCTTTTTCAGATTCTTACCAGTCATAGATATTCTTTTCCGGTGACTTGAGTGTGCTGAGTGCAGTTCTTTTAGCTACCGTGTAGGCCTTGTTGA
The DNA here is from genome assembly GCF_039906515.1 of Pseudorca crassidens. Lineage (NCBI taxonomy): Eukaryota > Metazoa > Chordata > Mammalia > Artiodactyla > Delphinidae > Pseudorca > Pseudorca crassidens. Next base: position 3,428,600 of record NW_027135940.1, read on the forward strand.
TTATCAGTTTGGTATTTGGAATGGTATCTTTGCTAATTTCAACCTCCTGGATGATGCCTCACCCCTCCCCACCTTTCCCGTTTAGCAGCCTTACGCGTGTTTTCTACATATTTGACTATGTTTTTGTTTTGTAATTTATTTCATGTGTAGCCATTTTGGATTCCACCTTTAAGTGATATCTTATGATATGTGTCTTTTTCTTTTTGAATTATGTCACTTAGAATGATCATACGTAACTCCTCCGGAGTTGTTACAACTGGCCATATTTCATTGATTTCCAGGCTGAGTAATATTCCACTCTACATAAGTACCACATCTCTATCCATTTTTTCCCTCCAGAGACATTTAAGTTATATCCTAGTCGAGGATCTTTTAAACAGAGAGGCAGTAAACATTGGGGTGCCTGTGTCCTCTCGATTTTTGTTTTTCCCAAGATATACGCCCATGAGTGCAAGTGCCCTATGCTCTGTAGCTCATTTTTTAGATGCTTTAGTAAACACAATACACTTCTCCAGAATGGCCGTTGGCAATATACATTTCCACTATAAGCCTCACAGGGCTCCCTCTTCTCCTTGCCCTGTCCTGCATTTCTGGTGTTTACACTTTATGAGGATGGCTTTTCTGACTGATGCGAAGTGATATCTTTTGTAGTATTGATTTCCAGTGCCCACCTGTTTGGTTGGCTAAAAAAGTGTATGCCCTTTTCTTGAATATATACAGAAAAAAACGCATACAGCCTTTTTGGCCAACTGCAATGTTGGCAATGTTCAGCCCCTTTTCTTGTGCTTAATGGCGAGTCCTTTCTACCTCCTCAAATCCCTTTCCTGCCATTCTCCCTTGCTTACCAATCCTTTTCTTTGACTTTCCTCAAGACATTTTTCAGTGATAGATATTTTCAACTCTGCAGTTTCGTGAATTTTACTGCCCCTGAGTTCCATTGTTCAACTTGTGTTTATGGGAACTGGCCACAAAGCAGTGGGATTTCCTCAAGCCCTATACTGTTTCCATGGGCAACCCTAGCCTTTGGTCAATTCGTCTTCCTGATTGGAAATTAGAGTGACATGTGCCTGTCTGAACACCTAGGACTTGTCTCTCATTGTTCCTCATCCTTCCGCTTCATCCTCTGGGCAAATTCCAAACTGTACGCAACAGGATGTTGACAGTGCTGACATCTCCAAGTGGGGAGACTGTTAGTAAAGACGCTGGAGGGGTGAACCCGAGCACCAGGAGATGAGGAGATGAGATGCCTTTTCCAAATTCTTCCCGATCAGACGGTATACCATCCTCTGGGTGTGACAGACATGTTTTAGCAGTAGGAAGGGTCCCATTCATGTAAGGAGAACACCAGGGCTTTTTCAAAATCAGTGTCTCCCCGAAACCCAAACTGGGGAAATTTTTAAGCTACGGCTACACATATGTTCATTAAGGGCCTTGGGAAGTAGGCAGAGTCCAAACTTTAGATGATTGAAGTCTTCAGGGTCAGAAGCACTCACCACCGGCTTCCCTTAGGTTACACTTTAACTGTCATTGATAGATGATGTCAATAAAAATATCTATTCTTTTTCCGATTATTTCCCCTTATAGGTTATTGCAAAATATTGAGTGTAGTTCCCTGTGCTATACAGTAGTTCCTTGTTGATGATCTATTTTATACATAGCAGTGTGTATGTTTTAATTCCAAACTGTTAATTTATCCCTCCTCCCACCTTTCCCCTTTGATAATAATAAATTATAAGATTTTATACTTCTCAGAAATGGGGGAGCTGAAAGAGAGGTATCATTTTCAATGGAAAAGCATTTAAAACAAGATTGAAGCTTTAACCAAGATTATTAGATGTACATCCTTGGAAAGAAATCACTTCATTTCTCTAATATTGACCTGACAAATAAGACAAACCTTTTCACTGAACTTGCTTATAATAAAGTGATGGAAATATCAAATGGAAGTGTTAGAAACATCTTATTTTACCCGAGCCTTATAAACTGTTCTATGTTAACTACAGTTTGGCTCACACATCTGTTCATTGAAGTTACAGTAGTCTCAATTTCTGTTACTGATCCTCCAGAGTGGACCCCAACAAGTGTCCCCCTGCCCAGTGTCATTGGGGCCAAAAGATCGAGACTGAGTTTGGTTCACAAGCAAAGGAAACTTTATATTTTGATCAGAGAATGGAGAGGTGAGAGCATGCACTACCCCGTGGGCTGTGGGCTGGGCTGCTGTGTAGAGATCCTGTCAGAGTCAGTGGGAGGGAGGGGGCGGAGCTCTCGAGGGCCGGGTTGGCTGCAGCTCAGGCTCTATATCTCGGAGTCTGCACTGGGCCCCAGGAGCTGAGGTGTCGACCCAGCCATTCTGCACTAGGAAATCTGGTCTGAAGTGCCGGGTGTGGAACCTCTGTATGCGGGACCCTAGGAGCACGTGAAATTAGACAAAGCACAAAGGATAAAAAAGGTCAGACTTGACTTTATTGCCCAGATTCTATTTTTATCTCCCAGGGATTTTTAATGGGCTTTGCTGGGGACAAACCCCTCCTCTGCCTTTTGTCCCATTCCTCATTCTTGGAGTGCTGAGGGTGCAGACCCTTCTTCTGTAACTGCTGAGTGCTGAGTTGGGAGCCCTCATACCAGGGGACGAGGGTCAGAACTTCTCCCCAGCAGCCTCCAGGTGACGTTGATTGGCCCCAGGACCCCTGCCTCCCTGCTCGTCCGCCTGAGCACCAGCATTGGAAGTGTTATAGATTCTAATGACCTTTAAGGGTCCAGGAAAGAGATGTGCAGAGACGCTGTGGGGGCCGGTTTCACCCCGCCCCACATTTGTTCGGCCACCTTAGGCTGACCGTTTCTGCCAGCCTAGATGCTCTGACCAGTAGTCTGCTCTTTCTTCAATTAGGTCCCTGAATTAACGTAAAAACAGCACCAGGTGTCAGAGCCCTGCCCGCTCAACTCCCAGACAGTCCAGGGTCAGTGGTGATCAAGGACCATGATGGCCACTGAGTCAACAGCCTTTTGAAGTAAACAGGAGTCCAGCCGGTCTTATTGGCCACCATCATCACGGTGTCTGTAGGCTTTTCTATGGTGACAGTGTGATATACGGTTCCCCCGCCAAGATTATTAGCTCCCCTCCGGGTGCAGTAAGTCCTGCAAGCAGTAGTCTACTCCTTCGGGACACACTATTGTTGTTTTATGAGAGAAACTCCAGGTCAAGTGATGTTCACACGAGTCGTCATGGTGCCCTGCTGCCCCCGGTTATCTCTCTGGATGTTGGAGTTGGAGGGCCTCCTCACTCGAGGTCGGTGTGCCCACGGAGCGAACCCTGCAACTTCAGGGCATGGTTGGTGATTAGGATCACCACGTGGGGTCCTTTTCCCTTAGGAGGGAGGTGGCCTTTTGGGCTGCTGATTTCCAGGTTTTTAGATACCGCCAGTATCTTGGCCAGATGTGGCAGTGGGCCAAGCCCCTTGGTGACTGTAGTTTATCCTACCTGGATGGCATTCTTGCGTTGTTCCATTTCAAGTGGTCCCAGTTTTTGCACTAATTCTCCAATGGCGATTCACCTTTCACCGGGAATGGAAAGGTCAAAGGGTTTAGCTCAATTAGGGAGTTCCAGGGCAAGGGTCTGAATTGACTGCTCTTTCCATTCTTGAAAGGCCACTTCTGGATTCTGTTCAAAAGGATCATCATCTTTTCCTTTCAGTGTTTCATATAGAGGCCCAGCTAGTAGACTGTAGTTAGGGATCCAGAAGCAGCAAACCCTGGCCTCCCCAGGAACCCCTAAGCTGTCTTCTCGTTTTAGAAAGGGGTAAGGCTGCAAATGGTTTCTTCCCTTTCCTGGGATGGGCTTCTCCGACCTTGTGTGAGAATGAAGCCCAGGCAGGTCACCGCAGTCTGTGATATTTGAGCTTTTTCTTGGACAACTTCTATCCTTTATTGGCTTGGTAGTTCAGAGGCCTCCTTAGTAGGGCTGGCAATCAGAATGTCGTCTGCATATTGAAGGAGGGTTTCCTTTTCCAGAGGTAGAACTTTTCGGTCTTTAGCTAAGCTTTCCCCAAAGATGGTGTGGGAATTTTTGAACCCTTGGGGCAAGACGGCCCGGAAGTATTGTTTTAGTTGTATGTTGAGTCCTGCCACTCACAAGCCAAAATTTCTTGTGACTCTGGGACTAATGGAATACAAAAGAAGGCATCATTGAAGACTAATACAGAATACCATGTCCTGGTGGTTGGTAGAATGACCAGCAGGGTGTAGGAATTAGGAGCAACTGGAGGTATATCCTCGGTGGCTTCACTGACTGTCCTGACATCCTTTACCAGGTCCCCAGCAGCCCATGGAGCTCTCGTGGTCAGGCCAATCCCAGGATATGGAGCTCTCCTGGGCAGGTACCCCACCCCCAAGCCAGCCCACGGGGCTCTCGTGGTCAGGCCCCTCCCAGGATACAGAGCTACCCTTGCAGGTACCGTGGCAGGGCTGGGCACACAGGAACCGTGCACATAGCCCTCATTGAAGAGCACCCCCAGCTCACCTGTCGCTCAGAGCTGACACAGAGCACCTCAGAGCAGGACTTGAACTAACAAACAGCAGCTCCGACAGGTCTGTGACCCTGGGCATCACTCTGTGTGGCCTCCCTCCACCTGGTCTTCCAGAGACTTCCACTGCACCCGGGGCACCAGGCCTCTGTCTCCAACCACCACCCACCCCTCCTCTCCCTGACTCCTGGGTTCCTCTCATTAGGAGAGGGTTTTCTTGAAGTTGTCTCCCACTCATGGGCCAGATAAAATGATTAGAAAACAAGCCAAAGCTGCAGCCCCTTGTCTATCCTGACTCTCAGGAGCCCACACCTGTTCCTTGGACCTGGCCGGTTCAGCAAGTTCCATTTTCTGCAACTGTGAGCCCCTGAGGGGTGACGATTGGCTGACCTGGGCAGCCTTACGGTGCCGGCCAGCCCTCCCCAGGTGTGCCTGGGTTGAGATCAATATAAATACCACTCCAGGCAGCAAGAGCCCCTGCAGCTGTGTCTGACGCCATTTTCTCTGCCCTGTCAGCAGTCTCGGGGCTGGGCTGGTGGGAGGGAGTGAGAGGCCACGGCTTTGTGGGTGGCCCAGTGTGAGTGGGGCTCTGCTGGACTTTCTGCAGCAGTTGCCAGGCTGCCACCTGCTAAAGAAGAGGATGTGTCACCCATACCTGCTGCTGGAATTGCTCCCTGGGCAGAGGTGAGGAAGGAAAAAAGCAGTGGGGGCAGGGACAGGACGGGTATCTCAGGCAGGGAAATGGAAATCTTCCAGAAGAGCACCCAGGGCCAGGACCATCCTGGCTGGCCTGCAGGCACCAAGTCAGCTGGCATGCTGTCACTCGTGTGGCTCCATGGCCCTTCCTCTAGGCTTTCAAGTCCTTGTATATATTCAGGTGTTTTACCTGGGAAGGGTGGGAACAGTTCAGCAGCAACTGGCCTGGGGCTCAGCTCACGTTTACTCACAGATGCCTCGGCACGGTGCCCCAGCTTTGCAATGAGGACGCTTGTTGTGTGGGGGCTGCTGGCTGAATGGGAGACGATTCCCCACCACTGACCAACTTCAGAATTGTTTACAACTGGAGCAAGTGCCCTGATACGGTTTTCCTCTGAGTAACTGGTGGGTTCTGTTTTTTTTTTCTCTTTTTCGTTTTTGGTTCAAGGTAGATTTTATTCTTCTTTTTTGTATTTACAGATATAAGCATGGAAATAATTTATTCATATAAATACATGTATGTGAAGGGAATAATTGTTTTTTCTGTTTTATTTTTTAAATTTTATTTCTTTTTAATTTTGAATTTTATTTTATATTTTTATACAGCAGGTTCTTATTGGTTATCTATTTTATACATATAAATGTTTACATGCCAATCCCAATCTCTCAACTCCTCCCACCACCACCACCCCCAAGAGCTTTCCCCCCTTGTTGTCCATACGATTGTTGTCTACATCTGTTGCTCTATTTATGCCTTGCAAAACGGTTAATCTGTACAGTTTTTCTAGGTTCCACATATATGCATGAATATACAAGATTTGTTTTTCTCTTTCTGACTTACTTCACTCTGTATGACAGTCTCTAGATCCATCGACGTCTCTACAAATGACCCAGTTTCATTCCTTTCATGGCTTAGTAATATTCCATTTTATATATGTACCACATCTTTATGCATTCGTCTGTCTGTGGGCATTTAGGTTGCTTCCATTACCTCGATATTGTAAATAGTGATGCAATGAACATTACGGTGAATGTCTCTTTTTGATTTATGGTTTTGTCTGGGTATATGTCCAGTACTGGGATTGCTGTATCATATGGTAATTCTATTATTAGTTTCTTAAGAAACTCCATATTGTTCTCCATAGTGACTGTATCAATTTATATTCCCAACAATAGTGGAAGAGGCTTCCTTTTCTCCACACCCTTTCCAGCATTTGTTGTTTGTAGATTTTCAGATGATGCCCATTCTAACAGGTGTGAGGTGATACCTCATTGTTGAGTCCATTTCGATGAACAAGGGGTAGGTCTTGTCTATTACATATTTGGCTTATGGAACGGTATCTGTGCTAATTTCAAACTCTGGTTTTATGCAGCACCCCAACTCACCTTTCCCCTTAAGCAAGCATAAGTTGGTTTTCTAAACTTGAGACCCTGTTCTGTTTTGTAATTCAGTTCATGTGTAGCCAAGTTTACATTCCGTGCATTAGTGATACCTTATGATGTTTCTTTTTCTGTGTTACTTGTTTCACTTAGAATCACCGTGCCTCAATCCACTCATTATGCTGGTACAGGCCTGGTGACACAGATTTCATTGCTGAGTGATATTGCATTGTACATAAGTACCACAACTTCTTTATCCAGTTTTTGCTCTCTGTGATATTGAACTTGGACCGTAAACGAGGTTCTTGTAAACAGAGCCATCCCAAATTTTGGGGTGGCTGTGTCTGTTTGATTTTAATTTCCCTAAGCTATAGGACCATAAGTGGAAATGCCCTAGACTCTGTTGCTTTGTTTTTCAGATGTATCAGGAAACACCATACACTTCTCCAGAGTGGCTGTTGGCAATTTACATCCCGCCCATCAGCATAACAAGGCTCCTTTTTCCCCATGGCCTGTCTTGCCTTTCTGGATTTTACACTTTTTTCAGATGGCCCTTTAGACCGGGGGGAAGTGACACTTCATAGTAGTTCGGATTTCCATTGCAAGCTTGCTTGGTTTGCCAAAAAGGGCGTATGTGTTTTTTCCTGAATATATTCAGGAACAAACTCATACGCCCTTTTTTTGCCAAGTGCATCATTGTCGATGTTCTGCCTCTTTTCCTATGCTTTAAATGCAAATCCAGTCTACCTCCTGAAATCGGTTTCCTGAAATTCTGCCCCGCTTTCAAGTCCTCTTGGCAGCCTTACTTCAATATATTTTTGGACGATAGCTGTCATTTATAACTCTGCAGGTTTGTGAATTACAGGGCCCCTGAGCTCCTTTCTTCAACTCGCTTTCTTGTGAGCTGGCCGCAAACCCGCAAGACTGCTTCAGGCCCTAATCTGCTTCTGGCAGGGCACGCTGAGCCTTTGGTTAATTCCTCTTCCTGGTGGGAAATGAGTGTTAAATATGCCCGTCCAGACACCTACCTCACTCTCAACCCCTTGGTGATGTGGGTCCTCTGGTTTGTGGCCACCTTTGCTGGGTTCCTCACCTTTCGATGATGTGGCCCCACTAGTGTGAGGACACTCCTGCCTGGTTCTCATCTACGTGGTTATGTGGACCCCCTGGTGAGAGTCTGTTCCTGGCTGTGTTCCTCACCCTTCTGTGAGGGAGGTCACTGCTGATAGGTCACTCCTGCATGGCTGGCACACATTGCCTTGGTGAAGTCAGCCATGTGGTGGCAGTAGGAGCGTGCTGAGGATCTCCTCCCCTCGGTGATGAGGGCCCTCTTGCGTCAGGCCCTAACTGCTGGGCTCCCCAACTTTTCTTAGTGAGCCCAATGATGCTTGGGCACTCCTCTTAGGATCCCATCTCAATGGGGATGTGGGCCTTCTGCTCTGAAGTCCCAACGGCTGGGTTGTTCACATTTTCATGATGTGGGCTCTCTGGTGTTAGTTCACAGAGGCCTGGATCCCATAGCCTCTGTGCTCTTGGCCACCTGTTGGGAGGTTCCAACTGCTGGATTCCTCACTTTTTTAATTTTTTGGGTCTTCTGTTGTGAGGATCCTCCTGCCTGCCTCACTCCCAGCCCCTTCGTGATGTGTGTCGTCTGGTCTGAGGCCACATGTGCTGGGTTCCTCACCTTTCGATGATGTGGGACCAATGGTCTTAGGAGACTCCTGCCTGGTTCACATCCCCTTGGTGATGTGGGCCCTCTGTTGAGAGTCTGATCCTGGCTGGGTTCCTCACCCATCTGTGAGGTGGGCCGTCTGCTGTGAGGTCACTCCTGCCTGGCTTGCTCACCTCGCCTTGTGGACATGAGCCCTCTGGTGGCACTTGGAGCCTGCTGGGAGCCTCCTCCCCTCGGTGATGAGGGCCCTCTGGCGTCAGGCCCTAACTGCTGGTCTCCCCACATTTTGTGATGTGCGCCCAGTGGTGCGAGGACACTCCAGCCAGGTTCACCTCCCCATTGGGATGTGGGCCTTCTGCTCTGAGGTACCAACGCCTGGGTTGCTCACAGTTTCATGATGTGGGCTCTCTGCTATTAGTTCACTCCTGCCTGCATCCCATAGCTTCTGTGCTCTCGGCCACCTGCTGGGAGGTTCCAACTGCTGGATTCCTCACCTTTCTTATTCTTTGGGCCCTCTGTTTTTAGGCTACTCCTGCCTGCCTCACTCCCATTCCCTTTGTGATATGTGTCCTCTGATTTGAGGCCACATGTGCTGGGTTCCGCACCTTTCGATGATGTGGCCCCACTGGAGGGAAGACAGTCCTGACTGGTTCCCATCCCCTTGCTGATGTGGGCCCTCAGGTGAGAGTCTGATCCTGGCTGGGTTCCCCACCCGTCTGTGAGGTGGCCCCTCTGCTGTGAGGTCATTCATGCCTGTCTGGCACACGTCACCTTGGCGACGTGGGCCCTCTGGTGGCAGTTGGAGTGTGCTGGGATCCTCCTCCCCTCAGTGATGAGGGCCCTCTTGCCTTAGGCCATAACTGCTGGGCTCCCCACATTTTCTGATGTGTGCCAAGTGAGTGAGGACACTCTTGCCAGGTTCCCATCCCCATGGGGATATGGGCCTTCTGCTCTGAGGTCAAAACGGCTGGCTTGCTCACAGTACCATGATGTGGGCCCTCTGCTGTGAGTTCACTCCGGCAAGGATCCCTTATCATCGGTGCTCTGAGCCGCCTGCTGGGAGGTTCCAACTGCTGGATTCCTCAACTTTTTTATTCTATGTGCCCTCTGTTGTGAGGCTCCTCCTGCCTGCCTCACTGCCAGCCCCTTGGTGATGACTGTCCTATGGCTTGAGGCCACATGTGCTGCGTTCCTCACCTTTCGATGATGTGGCCCCACTCGTGTGAGGACACTCCTGCCTGGTTCCCATCCCCTTGGTGAGGTGGGCCCTCTGGCGAGAGTCTAATCCTGGCTGGGTTCCTCAACGTTCTGTGAGGTAGGCCCTCTGCTGTGAGGTCACTCCTGCCTGGCTGGCACACGTCACCTTGGAGACGTGAGCCCTCTGGTGGCAGTTGGAGCGTGCAGGGTGCCTCCTCCTCTCGGTGATGACGGCCCTCTGGCATCAGGCCCTAAATGGTGGGCTCCCCACATTTTCTGATGTGCGCCCAGTGGTGCGAGGACACTCCAGCCAGGTTCCCATTCCCATGGGGATGTGGGCCTTCTGCGCTGAGGTCCCAACGCCTGGGTTGCTCACAGTTTTATGATGTGGGCCCTCTGCTGTGAGTTCACTGCGGCCTGGATCCCATAGCCTCGGTGTTCTGAGCCGCCTGCTGGAAGGTCTAAATGCTGGAATCCTCACGTTTTTTATATTATGTGCCCTGTGTTGTGAGGCTACTCCTGCCTGCCTCACTCCAAGGCCCTTGGTGATGTGGGTCCTCTGGTTTGAGGACACATGTGCTGGGTTCCTCACCTTAAGATGATGAGGCCCCACTGGTGTGAGGATAATCCTGACTGGTTCCCATCCCCTTTGTGATGTGGGCCCTCTGGTGAGAGTCTGATCCTGGCTGGGTTCCTCACCCATCTGTGAGGTGGGCCCTCTACTATCAGGTAACTCTTGCCTGGCTTGCTCACCTCGCCTTGTTAACATGAGCCCTCTGGTGGCACTTGGACCCTGCTGGGAGCCTCCTCACCTCTGTGATGAGGGCCCTCTGACGTCAGGCCCTAACTGCTGGGCTCCCCAACTTTTCTTAGTGAGCCCAGTGATGCTCGGGCACTCCTCTTAGGTTCCCATCTCCATGGGGATGTGGGCCTTCTGCTCTGAGGTTCCAACGGCTGGGTTGATCACAATTTCATGATGTGGGCTCTCTGGTGTTAGTTCACTGTGGCCTGGATCCCATAGCCTCTGTGCTCTTGGCCGCCTGCTGGGAGGTTCCAACTGCTGGATTCCTCACTTTTTTAATTTTTTAGGCCCTCTGTTGTGAGGATCCTCCTGCCTGCCTCACTCCCAGCCCCTTCGTGATGTGTGTCGTCTGGTTTGAGGCCACATGTGCTGGGTTCCTCACCTTTCGATGATGTGGGACCAATGGTCTTAGGAGACTCCTGCCTGGTTCACATCCCCTTGGTGATGTGGGCCCTCTGTTGAGAGTCTGATCCTGGCTGGGTTCCTCACCCTTCTGTGAGGTGGGCCGTCTGCTGTGAGGTCATTCCTGCTTGGCTTGCTCACCTCGCCTTGTGGACATGAGCCTTCGGTGGCACTTGGAGCCTGCTGGGAGCCTCCTCCCCTTGGTGATGAGGGCCCTCTGGCGTCAGGCCCTAACTGCTGGGCTCCCCACATTTTGTGATGTGCGCCCAGTGGTTCGAAGACACTCTATCCAGGTTCACATCCCCATTGGGATGTGGGTCTTCTGCTCTGAAGTCCCAACGGCTGGGTTGTTCACAGTTTCATGATGTGGGCTCTCTGCTGTTAGTTCACTCTGGCCTGGATGCCATAGCCTCTGTGCTCTGGGCCGCCTGCTGGGAGGTTCCAACTGCTCGATTCCTCAACTTTTGTATTCTATGGGTCCTGTGTTGCGATGCTCCTCCTGCCTGCCTCACTCGCAACCCCTTCGTGATGTGGGTCCTCTGGTTTGAGGCCACATGTGCTGGGTTCCGCAACTTTCAATGATGTGGCCCCACTGGTGTGAGGACACTCCTGCCTGGTTCCCATCCCCTTGGTGATGTGGGCCTTCTGGTGACAGTCTTATCCTGGCTGGGTTCCTCACTCTTCTGTGAGGTAGGCCCTCTGCTGTGAGGTCAATCCTGCCTGACTTGCACACATCACCTTGGCGACGTGGGCCCTCTGTTGGCACATGGAACCTGCTGGGAGCCTCCTGCCCTCGGTGATGACGGCCCTCTAGCATCAGGCCATAACTGCTGGGCTCCCCACGTTTTCTGATGTGAGCCCAGTGATGCCAGGACACTCCTGTCAGGTTCCCATCCCCATGGGGATGTGGGCTTTCTGCTCTGAGGTCCCAACGCCTGGGTTGCTCACAGTTTCATGATGTGGGCTCTCTGGTGTTAGTTCACTCCTGCCTGCATCCCATAGCTTCTGTGCTCTCGGCCGCCTGCTGGGAGGTTCCAAATGCTGGATTCCTCACCTTTTTTATTCTTTGGGCCCTCTGTATTTAGGCTACTCCTACCTGCCTCACTCCCATCCCCTTTGTGATGTATGTCCTCTGATATGAGGCCGCATGTGCTGGGTTCCTCACCTTTCGATGATGTGGCCCCACTGGTGGGAGGACAGTCCTGACTGGTTTCCATCCCCTTGGTGTTGTGGGCCCTCTGGCGAGAGTCTCATCCTGCCTCGGTTCCTCACCCTTCTGTGAGATAGGCCCTCTGCTGTGAGGTCACTACTGCCTGGCTGACGCATGCCTCCTTGTAGACGTGGGCCCTCTGTTGGCAGTTGGAACCTGCTGGGAGTCTCCTCCCCTCAGTTATGAGGGCCCCCTGGCGTCAGGCCCTAACTGCTGGGCTCCTAACATTTTCTGATATGTGCTAAGTGGTGCGAGGCCACTCCTGCCAGGTTCCCATCCCAATGGGGATGTGGGCCTTCTGTTCTGAGGTCCCAACGGCTGGGCTGCTCACAGGTTCATGATGTGGGCCGTCTGTTGTGAGTTCACTGCGGCCTGGATCTCATAGCCTCGGTGCTCTGGGCCACTTGCTGGGAGGTTCCAACTGCTGGATTCCTCAACTTTTATATTCTATGGACCCTGTGTTGTGAGGCTGGTCCTGCCAGCCTCGTTCCGAACCCCTTAGTGATGTGGTTCCTCTGGTTTGAGGCTACATGTGCTGGGATCCTCACCTTTCGATGATGTTGTCCCACTGGTTTGGGGACACTCCTGCCTTGTTCCCATCCCCTTGGTGATGTGGACCCTCTGGTGAGAGTCTGATCCTGGCTGTGTTCCTCACCCTTCTGTGAGGTGGGCCCTCTGCTGTGAGGTCACTCCTCACCTTTCTTATTTTTGGGCCCTCTTTTGTGAGGCTCCTCCTGCCTGCCTCATTCCCAGCCCCTTGATGATGGGTGTCCTATGGTTTGAAGCCACATGTTCTGGGTTCCTCAGCTTTAGATGATGTGGCCCTACTCATGTGAGGACACTCCTGCCTGGTTCGAATCCATTTGGTGATGTGGGCCCTCTGGTGCGAGTGTGATCCTGACTGGGTTCATCACACTTCTCTGAGGTGGGCCCTCTGCTGTGAGGTCATTCGTGCCTGGTTGGCACACATCACCTTGGCGACGTCAGCCCTCTGGTGGCAGTTGGAGCCTGCTGGGAGCCTCCTTCCCTTGGTGATGAGGGTCCTCTGGCGTCAGGCCCTAACTGCTGGTCTCCCAAAATTTTCTGATACGTTCTCAGTGGTGCGAGGACACTCCTACCAGATTTATATCCCCATGGGGATGTGGGCCTCCTGCTCTGAGGTCCCAATGGCTGGGTTGCTCAGTTTCATGACATGGGCCCTCTTCTGTGAGTTCACTGTGGCCTGGATCCCATAGCCTCGGTGCTCTGGGCCGCCTGCTGGGAGGTTCCAACTGCTGGATTCCTCACTTTTTTGTTCTATGGGCCCAGTGTTGTGAGGCTACTCCTGCCTGCCTCACTCCGAGGCCCTTGGTGATGTGGGTCCTCTGGTTTGAGGACACATGTGCTGAGTACCTCACCTTTCGATGATGTGGCCCCACTGGTGTGAAGACACTCCTGCCTGGTTCCCATCCCCTTGGTGATGTGGACCCTCTGGTGAGAGTCTGATGTTGGCTGATTTTCTCACCCTTCTGTGAGCTGGGACCTCTGCTGTGAGGTAACTCCTGCCTGGCTTGCTCACGTTGCCTTGACAACGTGAGCCTTCAGGTGGCAGTTGGAGCCTGCTGGGAATCTCCTCCCCTCGGTTATGAGAGCTCTGGATAAAACACATATGCCCTCTTTTGCCAAGTGCATTATTTTCCAAGTTCTGTCTCTTTTCCTATGCTTTAAGAGCGACTCCCGTGTACCTTCTGAAATCGGTTTCCAGCAATTCTGCACCGTTTTCAAGTCCTCTTCGCAGCCTTACTTCAGTATAATTTTGGATGATACCTGTCATTTATAACTCTGCAGGTTTGTGAATTACAGTGCCCCTGAGCTCCTTTCTTCAACACGCTTTCTTGTGAGCTGGCCGCAACACCGCAGGATTGCTTCAGGCCCTAGTGTGGTTCCGGCATGGCTCGCTGAGCGTTTGGTTAATTCCTCTTCCTGGTGGGAAATGAGAGTTAAATTTGCCCGTCCAGACTCCTCCAGCTAGTCTCTCATTGGTTCTCCCTATTCCTGTTCATTTTCCGCAGAAATTGCAAACTGGGCCAAACAGGAGGTTAAAGGCACTGACTCTCCAAGTGGGGAGAGTGTTAGTAAAGTGTCTGGAATGTTGCACCCGAGTACCAGGGGACGAAATCTGAGACACATTTGAACACGTTTCCCAATCACACGGTGAATCATACTCTGGGTTCCACATGCATGTTTTAGCTGAAGGAAGAATCCCTTAAACCTGGAGAGTTGAGAACCATGGAATGGGTACCATGCAATATGACTTCCAAGGGTCTGCATTTGCTCACCGAACCTCACCAATCCTATCACTGCTGCGTTTATGCCGCTGTACACACGCTTGGTTCTCTTTCGGAGACATATAAATCCATAGGTTTTAAGATTCTTACTAGTCAGGTATATTCTTAGGCGTTTAATATGGGGTGTTGAGTCCACTTCGTTGAGCAAGGAGTAGCTCTTGTCTATTACATATTTGGCTTATGGAAAGGTATCTGTGCTAATTTCAATCTCTGGTTTTCTGCAGCACCCCACCTCACCTTTCCCCTTAAGCAAGCATAAGTTGGTTTTCTACATTTGAGACCCTATTCTGTTTTGTAATTCAGTTCCTGTGTAGCCAAGTTTACAATCCGTGTATTAGTGATATCTTACGATGTTTCTTTTTCTGTGTGACTTATTTCACTTAGAATCATCGTACCTGAATCCACTCATTATGCTGCTACTGGCCTGATGACATAGATTTCATTGCTGAGTGATATTGCATTGTACGTAAGTACCACAACTTCTTTATCCATTTTTCGCTTTCTGCGATATTGAACTTGAACCGTAAACGAGGTTCTTGTAAACAGAGCCGTTCCAAACTTTGGGGTGGCTGTGTCTTTTTGATTTTAATTTCCCTAATCTATAGGACCAAAAATGGAAGTGCCCTAGGCTCTGTTGCTTTGTTTTTTAGATGTTTCAGGAAACACCATACACTTCTCCAGAGTGGCTGTTGGCAATTTACATCCCGCCCATCAGGCTAAGTAGGCTCCCAGTTCTCCATGGTCTGTCCTGCCTTTCTGGATTTTACACTTTTTTCAGATGGCCCTTTTGACCGGGGGGCAGTGAGACTTCATTGTAGTGCAGATTTCCTTTGCAAGCTTGCTTGGTTGGCCAAAAAGGGCGTATGCGTTTTTTCCTGAATATATTCAGGAAAAAAAGAATACGCCATTTTTGGCCAAGTGCATCATTGTGGACGTTCTGCCTCTTTTCTTATGCTTTACATGCAATTCTACTCTACCTCCTGAAATCGGTTTCCTGCAATTCTGCCCCGCTTTCAAGTCCTCTTGGCAGCCTTACTTCAATATATTTTTGGATGTTAGCTGTCATTTAGAACTCTGCAGGTGTGTGAATTACAGGGCCCCTTAGCTCTTTCTTCAACTCGCTTTCTTGTGAGCTGGCCGCAACACTGCAGGATTGCTTCAGGCCCTAGTGTGGTTCCAGCATGGCTCGCTGAGCCTTTGGTTAATTCCTCTTCCTGGTGGGAAATGAGAGATAAATTTGCCCGTCCAGACACCTCCAGCTAGTCTCTCATTGGTTCTCCCTATTCCTGTTCATTTTCTGCAGAAATTGCAAACTAGGCCAACCAGGAGGTTAAAGGCACTGACTCTCCAAGTGGGGAGAGTGTTAGTAAAGCGTCTGGAATGTTGCACCCGAGTACCAGGGGACGAAAACTGAGACACATTTGAACACGTTTCCCGATCACACGGTGGATCATACTCTGGGTTCCACATGCATGTTTTAGGTGAAGGAAGAATCCCTTAAACCTGGAGAGTTGAGAACCATGGAATGGGTACCATGCAATATGACTTCAAACGGTCTTCATTTGCTCACCGAACCTCACCAATACTTTCACTGCTGCGTTTATGCCGCTGTACACACGCTTGATTCTCTTTCGGAGACATATAAATCCATAGGTTTTAAGATTCTTACTAGTCAGGTATATTCTTAGGCGTTTAATATGGGGTGTTGAGTCCACTTCGTTGAGCAAGGAGTAGCTCTTGTCTATTACATATTTGTCTTCTGGAAAGGTATCTGTGTTAATTTCCATCTCTGGTTTTATGCAGCACCCCAACTCACCTTTCCCCTTAAGCAAGCATAAGTTGGTTTTCTACATTTGAGACCCTGTTCTGTTTTGTAATTCAGTTCCTGTGTAGCCAAGCTTACATTCCGTGTATTAGTGATATCTTATGATGTTTCTTTTTCTGTGTGACTTATTTCACTTAGAATCATCGTACCTGAATCCACTCATTATGCTGCTACTGGCCTGATGACAAAGATTTCATTGCTGAGTGATATTGCATTGTACGTAAGTACCACAACTTCTTTATCCATTTTTCGCTTTCTGCGATATTGAACTTGTACCGTAAACGAGGTTCTTGTAAACAGAACTGTCCCAAACTTTGGGGTGGCTGTGTCTTTATTTTAATTTCCCTAAGCTATAGGACCATAAGTGGAAGCCCTAGGCTCTGTTGCTTTGTTTTTTAGATGTTTCAGGAAACACCATACACTTCTCCAGAGTGGCTGTTTGCAATTTACATCACGCCCATCAGCATAACAAGGCTCCCAGTTCTCCATGGCCTGTCCTGCCTTTCTGGATTTTACACTTTTTTCAGATGGCCCTTTTGACCGGGGGGCAGTGAGACTTCATTGTAGTGCAGATTTCCTTTGCAAGCTTGCTTGGTTGGCCAAAAAGGGCGTATGCGTTTTTTCCTGAATATATTCAGGAAAAAACGCATACGCCCTTTTTGGCCAAGTGCATCATTGTGGACGTTCTGCCTCTTTTCCTATGCTTTACATGCAATTCCAGTCTACCTCCTGAAATCGGTTTCCTGCAATTCTGCCCCGCTTTCAAGTCCTCTTGGCAGCCTTACTTCAACATATTTTTGGACGATAGCTGTCATTTACAACTCTGCAGGTGTGTGAATTACAGGGCCCCTGAGCTCCTTTCTTCAACTCGCTTTCTTGTGAGCTGGCCGCAACACCGCAGGATTGCTTCAGGCCCTAGTGTGGTTCCGGCATGGCTCGCTGAGCCTTTGGTTAATTCCTCTTCTTGGTGGGAAATGAGAGTTAAATTTACCCGTCCAGACACCTCCAGCTAGTCTCTCATTGGTTCTCCCTATTCCTGTTCATTTTCCGCAGAAATTGCAAACTGGGACAAACAGGAGGTTAAAGGCACTGACTCTCCAAGTGGGGAGAGTGTTAGTAAAGCGTCTGGAATGTTGCACCCGAGTACCAGGGGACGAAAACTGAGACACATTTGAACACGTTTCCCGATCACACGGTGGATCATACTCTGGGTTCCACATGCATGTTTTAGCTGAAGGAAGAATCCCTTAAACCTGGAGAGTTGAGAACCATGGAATGGGTACCATGCAATATGACTTCAAAGGGTCTGCATTTGCTCACCGAACCTCACCAATCCTATCATTGCTGCGTTTATGCCACTGTAAACATGCTTGATTCTCTTTCGGAGACATATAAATCCATAGGTTTTAAGATTCTTTCTAGTCAGGTATATTTTTAGGCGTTTAATATGGGGTGTTGAGTCCACTTCGTTGAGCAAGCAGTAGCTCTTGTCTATTACATATTTGGCTTATGGAAAGGTATCTGTGCTAATTTCAATCTCTGGTTTTATGCAGCACCCCAACTCACCTTTCCCCTTAAGCAAGCATAAGTTGCTTTTTTGCATTTGAGACCCTGTTCTGTTTTGTAATTCAGTTCCTGTGTAGCCAAGCTTACATTCCGTGTATTAGTGATATCTTATGATGTTTCTTTTTCTGTGTGACTTATTTCACTTAGAATCATCGTACCTGAATCCACTCATTATCCTGCTATGGGCCTGATGACATAGATTTCATTGCTGAGTGATATTGCATTGTACGTAAGTACCACAATTTCTTTATCCATTTTTCGCTTTCTGCGATATTGAACTTGTACCGTAAACGAGGTTCTTGTAAACAGAGCCGTCCCAAACTTTGGGGTGGCTGTGTCTTTTTGATTTTAATTTCCCTAAGCTATAGGACCATAAGTGGAAGTGCCCTAGGCTCTGTTGCTTTGTTTTTTAGATGTTTCAGGAAACACCATACACTTCTCCAGAGTGGCTGTTGGCAAATTACATCACGCCCATCAGCATAACAAGGCTCCCAGTTCTCCATGGCCTGTCCTGCCTTTCTGGATTTTACACTTTTTTCAGATGGCCCTTTTGACCGGGGGGCAGTGAGACTTCATTGTAGTGCAGATTTCCTTTTCAAGCTTGCTTGGTTGGCCAAAAAGGGCGTATGCGTTTTTTCCTGAATATATTCAGGAAAAAACGCATACGCCCTTTTTGGCCAAGTGCATCATTGTGGACGTTCTGCCTCTTTTCCTATGCTTTACATGCAATTCCAGTCTACCTCCTGAAATTGGTTTCCTGCAATTCTGCCCCACTTTCAAGTCCTCTTGGCAGCCTAACTTCAATATATTTTTGGACGATAGCTGTCATTTATAATTCTGCAGGTGTGTGAATTACAGTGCCCCTGAGCTCCTTTCTTCAACTCGCTTTCTTGTGAGCTGGCCGCAACACCGCAGGATTGCTTCAGGCCCTAGTGTGGTTCCTGCATGGCTCGCTGAGCCTTTGGTTAATTCCTCTTCTTGGTGGGAAATGAGAGTTAAAT
This sequence comes from Pseudorca crassidens, assembly GCF_039906515.1. NCBI lineage: Eukaryota > Metazoa > Chordata > Mammalia > Artiodactyla > Delphinidae > Pseudorca > Pseudorca crassidens. The sequence continues at coordinate 3,447,198 of NW_027135940.1, forward strand.
TTGCCCGTCCAGACACCTCCAGCTAGTCTCTCATTCGTTCTCCCTATTCCTGTTCATTTTCTGCAGAAATTGCAAACTGTGCCAAACAGGAGGTTAAAGGCACTGACTCTCCAAGTGGGGAGAGTGTTAGTAAAGCGTCTGGAATGTTGCACCCGAGTACCAGGGGACGAAAACTGAGACACATTTGAACACGTTTCCCGATCACACGGTGGATCATACTCTGGGTTCCACATGCATGTTTTAGCTGAAGGAAGAATCCCTTAAACCTGGAGAGTTGAGAACCATGGAATGGGTACCATGCAATATGACTTCAAAGGGTCTGCATTTGCTCACCGAACCTCACCAATCCTATCACTGCTGCGTTTATGCCGCTGTACACACGCTTGATTCTCTTTCGAAGACATATAAATCCATAGGTTTTAAGATTCTTACTAGTCAGGTATATTCTTAGGCGGTTAATATGGGGTGTTGAGTCCACTTCGTTGAGGAAGCAGTAGCTCTTGTCTATTACATATTTGGCTTATGGAAAGGTATCTGTGCTAATTTCAATCTCTGGTTTTATGCAGCACCCCAACTCACCTTTCCCCTTAAGCAAGCATAAGTTGGTTTTCTACATTTGAGACCCTATTCTGTTTTGTAATTCAGTTCCTGTGTAGCCAAGTTTACAATCCGTGTATTAGTGATATCTTACGATGTTTCTTTTTCTGTGTGACTTATTTCACTTAGAATCATCGTACCTGAATCCACTCATTATGCTGCTACTGGCCTGATGACATAGATTTCATTGCTGAGTGATATTGCATTGTACGTAAGTACCAGAACTTCTTTATCCATTTTTCGCTTTCTGCGATATTCAACTTGAACCGTAAACGAGGTTCTTGTCAACAGAGCCATTCCAAATTTTGGGGTGGCTGTGTCTTTTTGATTTTAATTTCCCTAATCTATAGGACCAAAAATGGAAGTGCCCTAGGCTCTGTTGCTTTGTTTTTCAGATGTTTCAGGAAACACCATACACTTCTCCAGAGTGGCTGTTGGCAATTTACATCCCGCCCATCAGGCTAAGTAGGCTCCCAGTTCTCCATGGTCTGTCCTGCCTTTCTGGATTTTACACTTTTTTCAGATGGCCCTTTTGACCAGGGGGCAGTGAGACTTCATTGTAGTGCAGATTTCCTTTGCAAGCTTCCTTGGTTGGCCAAAAAGGGCGTATACATTTTTTCCTGAATATATTCAGGAAAAAACGCATACGCCCTTTTTGGCCAAGTGCATCATTGTGGACGTTCTGCCTCTTTTCCTATGCTTTACATGCTATTCCAGTCTACCTCCTAAAATCGGTTTCCTGCAATTCTGCCCCACTTTCAAGTCCTCTTGGCAGCCTTACTTCAATATATTTTTGGACGATAGCTGTCATTTATAACTCTGCAGGTGTGTGAATTACAGGGCCCCTGAGCTCCTTTCTTCAACTCGTTTTCTTGTGAGCTGGCTGCAACACCGCAGGATTGCTTCAGGCCCTAGTGTGGTTCTGTCATGGCTCGCTGAGCCTTTGGTTAATTCCTCTTCTTGGTGGGGAATGAGAGTTAAATTTACCCGTCCAGACACCTCCAGCTAGTCTCTCATTGGTTCTCCCTATTCCTGTTCATTTTCCGCAGAAATTGCAAACTGGGCCAAACAGGAGGTTAAAGGCGCTGACTCTCCAAGTGGGGAGAGTGTTAGTAAAGCGTCTGGAATGTTGCACCCGAGTACCAGGGGACGAAAACTGAGACACATTTGAACACGTTTCCCGATCACACGGTGGATCATCCTCTGGGTTCCACATGCATGTTTTAGCTGAAGGAAGAATCCCTTAAACCTGGAGAGTTGAGAACCATGGAATGGGTACCATGCAATATGACTTCAAAGGGTCTGCATTTGCTCACCGAACCTCACCAATCCTATCACTGCTGTGTTTATGCCGCTGTACACATGCTTGATTCTCTTTCGGAGACATATAAATCCATAGGTTTTAAGATTCTTACTAGTCACGTGTATTCTCTGGCGTTTAATATGGGGTGTTGAGTCCACTTCGTTGAGCAAGCAGTAGCTCCTGTCTATTACATATTTGTCTTATGGAAAGGTATCTGTGTTAATTTCAATCTCTGGTTTTATGCAGCACCCCAACTCACCTTTCCCCTTAAGCAAGCATTAGTTGGTTTTCTGCATTTGAGACCGTGTTCTGTTTTCTAATTCAGTTCCTGTGTAGCCAAGCTTACATTCCGTGTATTAGTGATATCTTATGATATTTCTTTTTCTGTGTGACTTATTTCACTTAGAATCATCGTACCTGAATCCACTCATTATCCTGCTATGGGCCTGATGACATAGATTTCATTGCTGAGTGATATTGCATTGTACGTAAGTACCACAACTTCTTTATCCATTTTTCGCTTTCTGTGCTATTGAACTTGTACCGTAAACGAGGTTCTTGTAAACAGAGCCGTCCCAAACTTTGGGGTGGCTGTGTCTTTTTGATTTTAATTTCCCTAATCTATAGGACCATAAGTGGAAGTGCCCTAGGCTCTGTTGCTTTGTTTTTTAGATGTTTCAGGAAACACCATACACTTCTCCAGAGTGGCTGTTGGCAATTTACATCCCGCCCATCAGTCTAACTAGGCTCCCAGTTCTCCATGGCCTGTCCTGCCTTTATGGATTTTACACTTTTTTCAGATGGCCCTTTTGACCGGGGGGCAGTGAGACTTCATTGTAGTTCAGATTTCCTTTGCAAGCTTGCTTGGTTGGCCAAAAAGTGCATATGAGTTTTTTCCTGAGTATATTCAGGAAAAAACGCATACGCCCTTTTTGGCCAAGTGCATCATTGTGGACGTTCTGCCTCTTTTCCTATGCTTTACATGCAATTCCAGTCTACCTCCTGAAATCGGTTTCCTGCAATTCTGCCCCGCTTTCAAGTCCTCTTGGCAGCCTTACTTCAATATATTTTTGGATGATAGCTGTCATTTATAACTCTGCAGGTGTGTGAATTACTGGGCCCCTGAGCTCCTTTCTTCAACTCGCTTTCTTGTGAGCTGGCCGCAACACCGCAGGATTGCTTCAGGCCCTAGTGTGGTTCCGGCATGGCTCGCTGAGCCTTTGGTTAATTCCTCTTCCTGTTGGGAAATGAGCATTAAATTTGCCCGTCCAGACTCCTCCAGCTAGTCTCTCATTGGTTCTCCCTATTCCTGTTCATTTTCTGCAGAAATTGCAAACTGGGCCAAACAGGAGGTTAAAGGCACTGACTCTCCAAGTGGGGAGAGTGTTAGTAAAGCATCTGGAATGTTGCACCCGAGTACCAGGGGACAAAAACTGAGACACATTTCAATACGATTCCCTATCACACGGTGGATCATCCTCTGGGTTCCACATGCATGTTTTAGCTGAAGGAAGAATCCCTTAAACCTGGAGAGTTGAGAACCATGGAATGGGTACCATGCAATATGACTTCAAAGGGTCTGCATTTGCTCACCGAACCTCACCAATCCTATCACTGCTGCGTTTATGCCGCTGTACACACGCTTGATTCTCTTTCGGAGACTTATAAATCCATAGGTTTTAAGATTCTTACTAGTCAGGTATATTCTTAGGTGTTTAATATGGGATGTTGAGTCCACTTCGTTGAGCAAGCAGTAGCTCTTGTCTATTACATATTTGGCTTATGGAAAGGTATCTGTGCTAATTTCAATCTCTGGTTTTATGCAGCACCCCAACTCACCTTTCCCCTTAAGCAAGCAGAAGTTGGTTTTCTACATTTGAGACCCTATTCTGTTTTGTAATTCAGTTCCTGTGTAGCCAAGTTTACATTCCGTGTATTAGTGATATCTTATGATGTTTCTTTTTCTGTGTGACTTATTTCACTTAGAATCATCGTACCTGAATCCACTCATTATGCTGCTACTGGCCTGATGACATAGATTTCATTGCTGAGTGATATTGCATTGTACGTTAGTACCACAACTTCTTTATCCATTTTTCGCTTTCTGTGATATTGAACTCTTACCGTAAACGAGGTTCTTGTAAACAGAGCCGTCCCAAACTTTGGGGTGGCTGTGTCTTTTTGATTTTAATTTCCCTAAGCTATAGGACCATAAGTGGAAGTGCCCTAGACTCTGTTGCTTTGTTTTTTAGATGTTTCAGGAAACACCATACACTTCTCCAGAGTGGCTGTTGGCAATTTACATCCCGCCCATCAGCATAACAAGGCTCCCAGTTCTCCATGGCCTGTCCTGCCTTTCTGGATTTTACACTTTTTTCAGATGGCCCTTTTGACCGGGGGGCAGTGAGACTTCATTGTAGTGCAGATTTCCTTTGCAAGCTTGCTTGGTTGGCCAAAAAGGGCGTATGCGTTTTTTCCTGAATATATTCAGGAAAAAACGCATACGCCCTTTTTGGCCAAGTGCATCATTGTGGACGTTCTGCCTCTTTTCCTATGCTTTACATGCAATTCCAGTCTACCTCCTGAAATCGGTTTCCTGCAATTCTGCCCCGCTTTCAAGTCCTCTTGGCAGCCTTACTTCAATATATTTTTGGACGATAGCTGTCATTTAGAACTCTGCAGGTGTGTGAATTACAGGGCCCCTGAGCTCCTTTCTTCAACTCCTTTTCTTGTGAGCTGGCTGCAACACCGCAGGATTGCTTCAGGCCCTAGTGTGGTTCTGTCATGGCTCGCTGAGCCTTTGGTTAATTCCTCTTCTTGGTGGGGAATGAGAGTTAAATTTACCCGTCCAGACACCTCCAGCTAGTCTCTCATTGGTTCTCCCTATTCCTGTTCATTTTCCGCAGAAATTGCAAACTGGGCCAAACAGGAGGTTAAAGGCGCTGACTCTCCAAGTGGGGAGAGTGTTAGTAAAGCGTCTGGAATGTTGCACCCGAGTACCAGGGGACGAAAACTGAGACACATTTGAACACGTTTCCCGATCACACGGTGGATCATCCTCTGGGTTCCACATGCATGTTTTAGCTGAAGGAAGAATCCCTTAAACCTGGAGAGTTGAGAACCATGGAATGGGTACCATGCAATATGACTTCAAAGGGTCTGCATTTGCTCACCGAACCTCACCAATCCTATCACTGCTGTGTTTATGCCGCTGTACACATGCTTGATTCTCTTTCGGAGACATATAAATCCATAGGTTTTAAGATTCTTACTAGTCACGTGTATTCTCTGGCGTTTAATATGGGGTGTTGAGTCCACTTCGTTGAGCAAGCAGTAGCTCCTGTCTATTACATATTTGTCTTATGGAAAGGTATCTGTGTTAATTTCAATCTCTGGTTTTATGCAGCACCCCAACTCACCTTTCCCCTTAAGCAAGCATTAGTTGGTTTTCTGCATTTGAGACCGTGTTCTGTTTTCTAATTCAGTTCCTGTGTAGCCAAGCTTACATTCCGTGTATTAGTGATATCTTATGATGTTTCTTTTTCTGTGTGACTTATTTCACTTAGAATCATCGTACCTGAATCCACTCATTATCCTGCTATGGGCCTGATGACATAGATTTCATTGCTGAGTGATATTGCATTGTACGTAAGTACCACAACTTCTTTATCCATTTTTCGCTTTCTGCGATATTGAACTTGTACCATAAACGAGGTTCTTGTAAACAGAGCCGTCCCAAACTTTGGGGTGGCTGTGTCTTTTTGATTTTAATTTCCCTAATCTATAGGACCATAAGTGGAAGTGCCCTAGGCTCTGTTGCTTTGTTTTTTAGATGTTTCAGGAAACACCATACACTTCTCCAGAGTGGCTGTTGGCAATTTACATCCCGCCCATCAGTCTAACTAGGCTCCCAGTTCTCCATGGCCTGTCCTGCCTTTATGGATTTTACACTTTTTTCAGATGGCCCTTTTGACCGGGGGGCAGTGAGACTTCATTGTAGTTCAGATTTCCTTTGCAAGCTTGCTTGGTTGGCCAAAAAGTGCATATGAGTTTTTTCCTGAGTATATTCAGGAAAAAACGCATATGCCCTTTTTGGCCAAGTGCATCATTGTGGACGTTCTGCCTCTTTTCCTATGCTTTACATGCAATTCCAGTCTACCTCCTGAAATCGGTTTCCTGCAATTCTGCCCCGCTTTCAAGTCCTCTTGGCAGCCTTACTTCAATATATTTTTGGATGATAGCTGTCATTTATAACTCTGCAGGTGTGTGAATTACTGGGCCCCTGAGCTCCTTTCTTCAACTCGCTTTCTTGTGAGCTGGCCGCAACACCGCAGGATTGCTTCAGGCCCTAGTGTCGTTCCGGCATGGCTCGCTGAGCCTTTGGTTAATTCCTCTTCTTGGTGGGAAATGAGAGTTAAATTTGCCCGTCCAGACACCTCCAGCTAGTCTCTCATTGGTTCTCCCTATTCCTGTTCATTTTCTGCAGAAATTGCAAACTGTGCCAAACAGGAGGTTAAAGGCACTGACTCTCCAAGTGGGGAGAGTGTTAGTAAAGCGTCTGGAATGTTGCACCCGAGTACCAGGGGACGAAAACTGAGACACATTTGAACACGTTTCCCGATCACACGGTGGATCATACTCTGGGTTCCACATGCATGTTTTAGCTGAAGGAAGAATCCCTTAAACCTGGAGAGTTGAGAACCATGGAATGGGTACCATGCAATATGACTTCAAAGGGTCTGCATTTGCTCACCGAACCTCACCAATCCTATCACTGCTGCGTTTATGCCGCTGTACACACGCTTGATTCTCTTTCGAAGACATATAAATCCATAGGTTTTAAGATTCTTACTAGTCAGGTATATTCTTAGGCGGTTAATATGGGGTGTTGAGTCCACTTCGTTGAGGAAGCAGTAGCTCTTGTCTATTACATATTTGGCTTATGGAAAGGTATCTGTGCTAATTTCAATCTCTGGTTTTATGCAGCACCCCAACTCACCTTTCCCCTTAAGCAAGCATAAGTTGGTTTTCTACATTTGAGACCCTATTCTGTTTTGTAATTCAGTTCCTGTGTAGCCAAGTTTACAATCCGTGTATTAGTGATATCTTACGATGTTTCTTTTTCTGTGTGACTTATTTCACTTAGAATCATCGTACCTGAATCCACTCATTATGCTGCTACTGGCCTGATGACATAGATTTCATTGCTGAGTGATATTGCATTGTACGTAAGTACCAGAACTTCTTTATCCATTTTTCGCTTTCTGCGATATTCAACTTGAACCGTAAACGAGGTTCTTGTCAACAGAGCCATTCCAAATTTTGGGGTGGCTGTGTCTTTTTGATTTTAATTTCCCTAATCTATAGGACCAAAAATGGAAGTGCCCTAGGCTCTGTTGCTTTGTTTTTCAGATGTTTCAGGAAACACCATACACTTCTCCAGAGTGGCTGTTGGCAATTTACATCCCGCCCATCAGCCTAAGTAGGCTCCCAGTTCTCCATGGTCTGTCCTGCCTTTCTGGATTTTACACTTTTTTCAGATGGCCCTTTTGACCAGGGGGCAGTGAGACTTCATTGTAGTGCAGATTTCCTTTGCAAGCTTCCTTGGTTGGCCAAAAAGGGCGTATACATTTTTTCCTGAATATATTCAGGAAAAAACGCATACGCCCTTTTTGGCCAAGTGCATCATTGTGGACGTTCTGCCTCTTTTCCTATGCTTTACATGCTATTCCAGTCTACCTCCTAAAATCGGTTTCCTGCAATTCTGCCCCACTTTCAAGTCCTCTTGGCAGCCTTACTTCAATATATTTTTGGACGATAGCTGTCATTTATAACTCTGCAGGTGTGTGAATTACAGGGCCCCTGAGCTCCTTTCTTCAACTCGTTTTCTTGTGAGCTGGCTGCAACACCGCAGGATTGCTTCAGGCCCTAGTGTGGTTCTGTCATGGCTCGCTGAGCCTTTGGTTAATTCCTCTTCTTGGTGGGGAATGAGAGTTAAATTTACCCGTCCAGACACCTCCAGCTAGTCTCTCATTGGTTCTCCCTATTCCTGTTCATTTTCCGCAGAAATTGCAAACTGGGCCAAACAGGAGGTTAAAGGCGCTGACTCTCCAAGTGGGGAGAGTGTTAGTAAAGCGTCTGGAATGTTGCACCCGAGTACCAGGGGACGAAAACTGAGACACATTTGAACACGTTTCCCGATCACACGGTGGATCATCCTCTGGGTTCCACATGCATGTTTTAGCTGAAGGAAGAATCCCTTAAACCTGGAGAGTTGAGAACCATGGAATGGGTACCATGCAATATGACTTCAAAGGGTCTGCATTTGCTCACCGAACCTCACCAATCCTATCACTGCTGTGTTTATGCCGCTGTACACATGCTTGATTCTCTTTCGGAGACATATAAATCCATAGGTTTTAAGATTCTTACTAGTCACGTGTATTCTCTGGCGTTTAATATGGGGTGTTGAGTCCACTTCGTTGAGCAAGCAGTAGCTCCTGTCTATTACATATTTGTCTTATGGAAAGGTATCTGTGTTAATTTCAATCTCTGGTTTTATGCAGCACCCCAACTCACCTTTCCCCTTAAGCAAGCATTAGTTGGTTTTCTGCATTTGAGACCGTGTTCTGTTTTCTAATTCAGTTCCTGTGTAGCCAAGCTTACATTCCGTGTATTAGTGATATCTTATGATATTTCTTTTTCTGTGTGACTTATTTCACTTAGAATCATCGTACCTGAATCCACTCATTATCCTGCTATGGGCCTGATGACATAGATTTCATTGCTGAGTGATATTGCATTGTACGTAAGTACCACAACTTCTTTATCCATTTTTCGCTTTCTGCGCTATTGAACTTGTACCGTAAACGAGGTTCTTGTAAACAGAGCTGTCCCAAACTTTGGGGTGGCTGTGTCTTTTTGATTTTAATTTCCCTAATCTATAGGACCATAAGTGGAAGTGCCCTAGGCTCTGTTGCTTTGTTTTTTAGATGTTTCAGGAAACACCATACACTTCTCCAGAGTGGCTGTTGGCAATTTACATCCCGCCCATCAGTCTAACTAGGCTCCCAGTTCTCCATGGCCTGTCCTGCCTTTATGGATTTTACACTTTTTTCAGATGGCCCTTTTGACCGGGGGGCAGTGAGACTTCATTGTAGTTCAGATTTCCTTTGCAAGCTTGCTTGGTTGGCCAAAAAGTGCATATGAGTTTTTTCCTGAGTATATTCAGGAAAAAACGCATACGCCCTTTTTGGCCAAGTGCATCATTGTGGACGTTCTGCCTCTTTTCCTATGCTTTACATGCAATTCCAGTCTACCTCCTGAAATCGGTTTCCTGCAATTCTGCCCCGCTTTCAAGTCCTCTTGGCAGCCTTACTTCAATATATTTTTGGACGATAGCTGTCATTTATAACTCTGCAGGTGTGTGAATTACTGGGCCCCTGAGCTCCTTTCTTCAACTCGCTTTCTTGTGAGCTGGCCGCAACACCGCAGGATTGCTTCAGGCCCTAGTGTGGTTCCGGCATGGCTCGCTGAGCCTTTGGTTAATTCCTCTTCCTGTTGGGAAATGAGCATTAAATTTGCCCGTCCAGACTCCTCCAGCTAGTCTCTCATTGGTTCTCCCTATTCCTGTTCATTTTCTGCAGAAATTGCAAACTGGGCCAAACAGGAGGTTAAAGGCACTGACTCTCCAAGTGGGGAGAGTGTTAGTAAAGCATCTGGAATGTTGCACCCGAGTACCAGGGGACGAAAACTGAGACACATTTCAATACGATTCCCTATCACACGGTGGATCATCCTCTGGGTTCCACATGCATGTTTTAGCTGAAGGAAGAATCCCTTAAACCTGGAGAGTTGAGAACCATGGAATGGGTACCATGCAATATGACTTCAAAGGGTCTGCATTTGCTCACCGAACCTCACCAATCCTATCACTGCTGCGTTTATGCCGCTGTACACACGCTTGATTCTCTTTCGGAGACTTATAAATCCATAGGTTTTAAGATTCTTACTAGTCAGGTATATTCTTAGGTGTTTAATATGGGATGTTGAGTCCACTTCGTTGAGCAAGCAGTAGCTCTTGTCTATTACATATTTGGCTTATGGAAAGGTATCTGTGCTAATTTCAATCTCTGGTTTTATGCAGCACCCCAACTCACCTTTCCCCTTAAGCAAGCAGAAGTTGGTTTTCTACATTTGAGACCTTGTTCTGTTTTGTAATTCAGTTCCTGTGTAGCCAAGTTTACATTCCGTGTATTAGTGATATCTTATGATGTTTCTTTTTCTGTGTGACTTATTTCACTTAGAATCATCGTACCTGAATACACTCATTATGCTGCTACTGGCCTGATGACATAGATTTCATTGCTGAGTGATATTGCATTGTACGTTAGTACCACAACTTCTTTATCCATTTTTCGCTTTCTGTGATATTGAACTCTTACCGTAAACGAGGTTCTTGTAAACAGAGCCGTCCCAAACTTTGGGGTGGCTGTGTCTGTTTGATTTTAATTTCCCTAAGCTATAGGACCATAAGTGGAAGTGCCCTAGACTCTGTTGCTTTGTTTTTTAGATGTTTCAGGAAACACCATACACTTCTCCAGAGTGGCTGTTGGCAATTTACATCCCGCCCATCAGCATAACAAGGCTCCCAGTTCTCCATGGCCTGTCCTGCCTTTCTGGATTTTACACTTTTTTCAGATGGCCCTTTTGACCGGGGGGCAGTGAGACTTCATTGTAGTGCAGATTTCCTTTGCAAGCTTGCTTGGTTGGCCAAAAAGGGCGTATGCGTTTTTTCCTGAATATATTCAGGAAAAAACGCATACGCCCTTTTTGGCCAAGTGCATCATTGTGGACGTTCTGCCTCTTTTCCTATGCTTTACATGCAATTCCAGTCTACCTCCTGAAATCGGTTTCCTGCAATTCTGCCCCGCTTTCAAGTCCTCTTGGCAGCCTTACTTCAATATATTTTTGGACGATAGCTGTCATTTATAACTCTGCAGGTGTGTGAATTACTGGGCCCCTGAGCTCCTTTCTTCAACTCGCTTTCTTGTGAGCTGGCCGCAACACCGCAGGATTGCTTCAGGCCCTAGTGTGGTTCCGGCATGGCTCGCTGAGCCTTTGGTTAATTCCTCTTCCTGTTGGGAAATGAGCATTAAATTTGCCCGTCCAGACTCCTCCAGCTAGTCTCTCATTGGTTCTCCCTATTCCTGTTCATTTTCTGCAGAAATTGCAAACTGGGCCAAACAGGAGGTTAAAGGCACTGACTCTCCAAGTGGGGAGAGTGTTAGTAAAGCATCTGGAATGTTGCACCCGAGTACCAGGGGACGAAAACTGAGACACATTTCAATACGATTCCCTATCACACGGTGGATCATCCTCTGGGTTCCACATGCATGTTTTAGCTGAAGGAAGAATCCCTTAAACCTGGAGAGTTGAGAACCATGGAATGGGTACCATGCAATATGACTTCAAAGGGTCTGCATTTGCTCACCGAACCTCACCAATCCTATCACTGCTGCGTTTATGCCGCTGTACACACGCTTGATTCTCTTTCGGAGACTTATAAATCCATAGGTTTTAAGATTCTTACTAGTCAGGTATATTCTTAGGTGTTTAATATGGGATGTTGAGTCCACTTCGTTGAGCAAGCAGTAGCTCTTGTCTATTACATATTTGGCTTATGGAAAGGTATCTGTGCTAATTTCAATCTCTGGTTTTATGCAGCACCCCAACTCACCTTTCCCCTTAAGCAAGCAGAAGTTGGTTTTCTACATTTGAGACCTTGTTCTGTTTTGTAATTCAGTTCCTGTGTAGCCAAGTTTACATTCCGTGTATTAGTGATATCTTATGATGTTTCTTTTTCTGTGTGACTTATTTCACTTAGAATCATCGTACCTGAATACACTCATTATGCTGCTACTGGCCTGATGACATAGATTTCATTGCTGAGTGATATTGCATTGTACGTTAGTACCACAACTTCTTTATCCATTTTTCGCTTTCTGTGATATTGAACTCTTACCGTAAACGAGGTTCTTGTAAACAGAGCCGTCCCAAACTTTGGGGTGGCTGTGTCTGTTTGATTTTAATTTCCCTAAGCTATAGGACCATAAGTGGAAGTGCCCTAGACTCTGTTGCTTTGTTTTTTAGATGTTTCAGGAAACACCATACACTTCTCCAGAGTGGCTGTTGGCAATTTACATCCCGCCCATCAGCATAACAAGGCTCCCAGTTCTCCATGGCCTGTCCTGCCTTTCTGGATTTTACACTTTTTTCAGATGGCCCTTTTGACCGGGGGGCAGTGAGACTTCATTGTAGTGCAGATTTCCTTTGCAAGCTTGCTTGGTTGGCCAAAAAGGGCGTATGCGTTTTTTCCTGAATATATTCAGGAAAAAACGCATACGCCCTTTTTGGCCAAGTGCATCATTGTGGACGTTCTGCCTCTTTTCCTATGCTTTACATGCAATTCCAGTCTACCTCCTGAAATCGGTTTCCTGCAATTCTGCCCCGCTTTCAAGTCCTCTTGGCAGCCTTACTTCAATATATTTTTGGACGATAGCTGTCATTTACAACTCTGCAGGTGTGTGAATTACAGGGCCCCTGAGCTCCTTTCTTCAACTCCTTTTCTTGTGAGCTGGCTGCAACACCGCAGGATTGCTTCAGGCCCTAGTGTGGTTCTGTCATGGCTCGCTGAGCCTTTGGTTAATTCCTCTTCTTGGTGGGGAATGAGAGTTAAATTTACCCGTCCAGACACCTCCAGCTAGTCTCTCATTGGTTCTCCCTATTCCTGTTCATTTTCCGCAGAAATTGCAAACTGGGCCAAACAGGAGGTTAAAGGCGCTGACTCTCCAAGTGGGGAGAGTGTTAGTAAAGCGTCTGGAATGTTGCACCCGAGTACCAGGGGACGAAAACTGAGACACATTTGAACACGTTTCCCGATCACACGGTGGATCATCCTCTGGGTTCCACATGCATGTTTTAGCTGAAGGAAGAATCCCTTAAACCTGGAGAGTTGAGAACCATGGAATGGGTACCATGCAATATGACTTCAAAGGGTCTGCATTTGCTCACCGAACCTCACCAATCCTATCACTGCTGCGTTTATGCCGCTGTACACATGCTTGATTCTCTTTCGGAGACATATAAATCCATAGGTTTTAAGATTCTTACTAGTCACGTGTATTCTTAGGCGTTTAATATGGGGTGTTGAGTCCACTTCGTTGAGCAAGCAGTAGCTCCTGTCTATTACATATTTTTCTTATGGAAAGGTATCTGTGTTAATTTCAATCTCTGGTTTTATGCAGCACCCCAACTCACCTTTCCCCTTAAGCAAGCATTAGTTGGTTTTCTGCATTTGAGACCGTGTTCTGTTTTCTAATTCAGTTCCTGTGTAGCCAAGCTTACATTCCGTGTATTAGTGATATCTTATGATGTTTCTTTTTCTGTGTGACTTATTTCACTTAGAATCATCGTACCTGAATCCACTCATTATCCTGCTATGGGCCTGATGACATAGATTTCATTGCTGAGTGATATTGCATTGTACGTAAGTACCACAACTTCTTTATCCATTTTTCGCTTTCTGCGATATTGAACTTGTACCGTAAACGAGGTTCTTGTAAACAGAGCCGTCCCAAACTTTGGGGTGGCTGTGTCTTTTTGATTTTAATTTCCCTAATCTATAGGACCATAAGTGGAAGTGCCCTAGGCTCTGTTGCTTTGTTTTTTAGATGTTTCAGGAAACACCATACACTTCTCCAGAGTGGCTGTTGGCAATTTACATCCCGCCCATCAGTCTAACTAGGCTCCCAGTTCTCCATGGCCTGTCCTGCCTTTATGGATTTTACACTTTTTTCAGATGGCCCTTTTGACCGGGGGGCAGTGAGACTTCATTGTAGTTCAGATTTCCTTTGCAAGCTTGCTTGGTTGGCCAAAAAGTGCATATGAGTTTTTTCCTGAGTATATTCAGGAAAAAACGCATACACCCTTTTTGGCCAAGTGCATCATTGTGGATGTTCTGCCTCTTTTCCTATGCTTTACATGCAATTCCAGTCTACCTCCTGAAATCGGTTTCCTGCAATTCTGCCCCGCTTTCAAGTCCTCTTGGCAGCCTTACTTCAATATATTTTTGGATGATAGCTGTCATTTATAACTCTGCAGGTGTGTGAATTACTGGGCCCCTGAGCTCCTTTCTTCAACTCGCTTTCTTGTGAGCTGGCCGCAACACCGCAGGATTGCTTCAGGCCCTAGTGTGGTTCCGGCATGGCTCGCTGAGCCTTTGGTTAATTCCTCTTCCTGTTGGGAAATGAGCATTAAATTTGCCCGTCCAGACTCCTCCAGCTAGTCTCTCATTGGTTCTCCCTATTCCTGTTCATTTTCCGCAGAAATTGCAAACTGGGCCAAACAGGAGGTTAAAGGCACTGACTCTCCAAGTGGGGAGAGTGTTAGTAAAGCATCTGGAATGTTGCACCCGAGTACCAGGGGACGAAAACTGAGACACATTTCAATACGTTTCCCGATCACACGGTGGATCATCCTCTGGGTTCCACATGCATGTTTTAGCTGAAGGAAGAATCCCTTAAACCTGGAGAGTTGAGAACCATGGAATGGGTACCATGCAATATGACTTCAAAGGGTCTGCATTTGCTCACCGAACCTCACCAATCCTATCACTGCTGCGTTTATGCCGCTGTACACACGCTTGATTCTCTTTCGGAGACTTATAAATCCATAGGTTTTAAGATTCTTACTAGTCAGGTATATTCTTAGGTGTTTAATATGGGATGTTGAGTCCACTTCGTTGAGCAAGCAGTAGCTCTTGTCTATTACATATTTGGCTTATGGAAAGGTATCTGTGCTAATTTCAATCTCTGGTTTTATGCAGCACCCCAACTCACCTTTCCCCTTAAGCAAGCATTAGTTGGTTTTCTACATTTGAGACCCTATTCTGTTTTGTAATTCAGTTCCTGTGTAGCCAAGTTTACATTCCGTGTATTAGTGATATCTTATGATGTTTCTTTTTCGGTGTGACTTATTTCACTTAGAATCATCGTACCTGAATCCACTCATTATGCTGCTACTGGCCTGATGACATAGATTTCATTGCTGAGTGATATTGCATTGTACGTTAGTACCACAACTTCTTTATCCATTTTTCGCTTTCTGTGATATTGAACTCTTACCGTAAACGAGGTTCTTGTAAACAGAGCCGTCCCAAATTTTGGGGTGGCTGTGTCTTTTTGATTTTAATTTCCCTAAGCTATAGGACCATAAGTGGAAGTGCCCTAGGCTCTGTTGCTTTGTTTTTTAGATGTTTCAGGAAACACCATACACTTCTCCAGAGTGGCTGTTGGCAATTTACATCCCGCCCATCAGCATAAGAAGGCTCCAAGTTCTCCATGGCCTGTCCTGCCTTTCTGGATTTTACACTTTTTTCAGATGGCCCTTTTGACCGGGGGGCAGTGAGACTTCATTGTAGTGCAGATTTCCTTTGCAAGCTTGCTTGGTTGGCCAAAAAGGGCGTATGCGTTTTTTTCTGAATATATTCAGGAAAAAACGCATACGCCCTTTTTGGCCAAGTGCATCATTGTGGGCGTTCTGCCTCTTTTCCTATGCTTTACATGCAATTCCAGTCTACCTCCTGAAATCGGTTTCCTGCAATTCTGCCCCGCTTTCAAGTCCTCTTGGCAGCCTTACTTCAATATATTTTTGGACGATAGCTGTCATTTAGAACTCTGCAGGTGTGTGAATTACAGGGCCCCTGAGCTCCTTTCTTCAACTCGTTTTCTTGTGAGCTGGCTGCAACACCGCAGGATTGCTTCAGGCCCTAGTGTGGTTCTGTCATGGCTCGCTGAGCCTTTGGTTAATTCCTCTTCTTGGTGGGGAATGAGAGTTAAATTTACCCGTCCAGACACCTCCAGCTAGTCTCTCGTTGGTTCTCCCTATTCCTGTTCATTTTCCGCAGAAATTGCAAACTGGGCCAAACAGGAGGTTAAAGGCGCTGACTCTCCAAGTGGGGAGAGTGTTAGTAAAGCGTCTGGAATGTTGCACCCGAGTACCAGGGGACAAAAACTGAGACACATTTGAACACGTTTCCCGATCACACGGTGGATCATCCTCTGGGTTCCACATGCATGTTTTAGCTGAAGGAAGAATCCCTTAAACCTGGAGAGTTGAGAACCATGGAATGGGTACCATGCAATATGACTTCAAAGGGTCTGCATTTGCTCACCGAACCTCACCAATCCTATCACTGCTGCGTTTATGCCGCTGTACACATGCTTGATTCTCTTTCGGAGACATATAAATCCATAGGTTTTAAGATTCTTACTAGTCACGTGTATTCTCTGGCGTTTAATATGGGGTGTTGAGTCCACTTCGTTGAGCAAGCAGTAGCTCCTGTCTATTACATATTTGTCTTATGGAAAGGTATCTGTGTTAATTTCAATCTCTGGTTTTATGCAGCACCCCAACTCACCTTTCCCCTTAAGCAAGCATTAGTTGGTTTTCTGCATTTGAGACCGTGTTCTGTTTTCTAATTCAGTTCCTGTGTAGCCAAGCTTACATTCCGTGTATTAGTGATATCTTATGATGTTTCTTTTTCTGTGTGACTTATTTCACTTAGAATCATCGTACCTGAATCCACTCATTATCCTGCTATGGGCCTGATGACATAGATTTCATTGCTGAGTGATATTGCATTGTACGTAAGTACCACAACTTCTTTATCCATTTTTCGCTTTCTGCGATATTGAACTTGTACCGTAAACGAGGTTCTTGTAAACAGAGCCGTCCCAAACTTTGGGGTGGCTGTGTCTTTTTGATTTTAATTTCCCTAATCTATAGGACCATAAGTGGAAGTGCCCTAGGCTCTGTTGCTTTGTTTTTTAGATGTTTCAGGAAACACCATACACTTCTCCAGAGTGGCTGTTGGCAATTTACATCCCGCCCATCAGTCTAACTAGGCTCCCAGTTCTCCATGGCCTGTCCTGCCTTTATGGATTTTACACTTTTTTCAGATGGCCCTTTTGACCGGGGGGCAGTGAGACTTCATTGTAGTTCAGATTTCCTTTGCAAGCTTGCTTGGTTGGCCAAAAAGTGCATATGAGTTTTTTCCTGAGTATATTCAGGAAAAAACGCATATGCCCTTTTTGGCCAAGTGCATCATTGTGGACGTTCTGCCTCTTTTCCTATGCTTTACATGCAATTCCAGTCTACCTCCTGAAATCGGTTTCCTGCAATTCTGCCCCGCTTTCAAGTCCTCTTGGCAGCCTTACTTCAATATATTTTTGGATGATAGCTGTCATTTATAACTCTGCAGGTGTGTGAATTACTGGGCCCCTGAGCTCCTTTCTTCAACTCGCTTTCTTGTGAGCTGGCCGCAACACCGCAGGATTGCTTCAGGCCCTAGTGTGGTTCCGGCATGGCTCGCTGAGCCTTTGGTTAATTCCTCTTCTTGGTGGGAAATGAGAGTTAAATTTGGCCGTCCAGACACCTCCAGCTAGTCTCTCATTAGTTCTCCCTATTCCTGTTCATTTTCCGCAGAAATTGCAAACTGGGCCAAACAGGAGGTTAAAGGCGCTGACTCTCCAAGTGGGGAGAGTGTTAGTAAAGCATCTAGAATGTTGCACCCGAGTACCAGGGGACGAAAACTGAGACACATTTGAACACGTTTCCCGATCACATGGTGGATCATACTCTGGGTTCCACATGCATGTTTTAGCTGAAGGAAGAATCCCTTAAACCTGGAGAGTTGAGAACCATGGAATGGGTACCATGCAATATGACTTCAAAGGGTCTGCATTTGCTCACCGAACCTCACCAATCCTATCACTGCTGCGTTTATGCCGCTGTACACACGCTTGATTCTCTTTCGGAGACATATAAATCCATAGGTTTTAAGATTCTTACTAGTCAGGTATATTCTTAGGCGTTTAATATGGGGTGTTGAGTCCACTTCGTTGAGCAAGCAGTAGCTCTTGTCTATTACATATTTGGCTTATGGAAATGTATCTGTGCTAATTTCAATCTCTGGTTTTATGCAGCACCCCAACTCACCTTTCCCCTTAAGCAAGCATAAGTTGGTTTTCTACATTTGAGACCCTATTCTGTTTTGTAATTCAGTTCCTGAGTAGCCAAATTTACATTCCGTGTATTAGTGATATCTTATGATGTTTCTTTTTCTGTGTGACTTATTTCACTTAGAATCATCGTACTTGAATCCACTCATTATGCTGCTACTGGCCTGATGACATAGATTTCATTGCTGAGTGATATTGCATTGTACGTTAGTACCGCAACTTCTTTATCCATTTTTCGCTTTCTGTGATATTGAACTCTTACCGTAAACGAGGTTCTTGTAAACAGAGCTGTCCCAAACTTTGGGGTGGCTGTGTCTTTTTGATTTTAATTTCCCTAATCTATAGGACCATAAGTGGAAGTGCCCTAGGCTCTGTTGCTTTGTTTTTTAGATGTTTCAGGAAACACCATACACTTCTCCAGTGTGGCTGTTGGCAATTTACATCCCGCCCATCAGCATAACAAGGCTCCCAGTTCTCCATGGCCTGTCCTGCCTTTCTGGATTTTACACTTTTTTCAGATGTCCCTTTTGACCGGGGGGCAGTGAGACTTCATTGTAGTGCAGATTTCCTTTGCAAGCTTGCTTGGTTGGCCAAAAAGGGCGTATGCGTTTTTTCCTGAATATATTCAGGAAAAAACGCATACGCCCTTTTTGGCCAAGTGCATCACTGTGGACGTTCTGCCTCTTTTCCTATGCTTTACATGCAATTCCAGTCTACCTCCTGAAATCGGTTTCCTGCAATTCTGCCCCGCTTTCAAGTCCTCTTGGCAGCCTTACTTCAATATATTTTTGGACGATAGCTGTCATTTATAACTCTGCAGGTGTGTGAATTACAGGGCCCCTGAGCTCCTTTCTTCAACTCGCTTTCTTGTGAGCTGGCCGCAACACCGCAGGATTGCTTCAGGCCCTAGTGTGGTTCCGGCATGGCTCGCTGAGCCTTTGGTTAATTCCTCTTCTTGGTGGGAAATGAGAGTGAAATTTACCCATCCAGACACCTCCAGCTAGTCTCTCGTTGGTTCTCCCTATTCCTGTTCATTTTCCGCAGAAATTGCAAACTGGGTCAAACAGGAGGTTTAAGGCACTGACTCTCCAAGTGGGGAGAGTGTTAGTAAAGCGTCTGGAATGTTGCACCCGAGTACCAGGGGACGAAACCTGAGACACATTTGAACATGTTTCCCGATCACATGGTGGATCATCCTCTGGGTTCCACATGCATGTTTTAGCTGAAGGAAGAATCCCTTAAACCTGGAGAGTTGAGAACCATGGAATGGGTACCATGCAATATGACTTCAAAGGGTCTGCATTTGCTCACCGAACCTCACCAATCCTATCACTGCTGCGTTTATGCCGCTGTACACACGTTTGATTCTCTTTCGGAGACATATAAATCCATAGGTTTTAAGATTCTTACTAGTCAGGTATATTCTTAGGCGTTTAATATGGGGTGTTGAGTCCACTTCGTTGAGCAAGCAGTAGCTCTTGTCTATTACATATTTGGCTTATGGAAAGGTATCTGTGCTAATTTCAATCTCTGGTTTTATGCAGCACCCCAACTCACCTTTCCCCTTAAGCAAGCATAAGTTGGTTTTCTACATTTGAGACCCTATTCTGTTTTGTAATTCAGTTCCTGAGTAGCCAAATTTACATTCCGTGTATTAGTGATATCTTATGATGTTTCTTTTTCTGTGTGACTTATTTCACTTAGAATCATCGTACCTGAATCCACTCATTATGCTGCTACTGGCCTGATGACATAGATTTCATTGCTGAGTGATATTGCATTGTACGTTAGTACCGCAACTTCTTTATCCATTTTTCGCTTTCTGTGATATTGAACTCTTACCGTAAACGAGGTTCTTGTAAACAGAGCCGTCCCAAACTTTGGGGTGGCTGTGTCTTTTTGATTTTAATTTCCCTAATCTATAGGACCATAAGTGGAAGTGCCCTAGGCTCTGTTGCTTTGTTTTTTAGATGTTTCAGGAAACACCATACACTTCTCCAGTGTGGCTGTTGGCAATTTACATCCCGCCCATCAGCATAACAAGGCTCCCAGTTCTCCATGGCCTGTCCTGCCTTTCTGGATTTTACACTTTTTTCAGATGTCCCTTTTGACCGGGGGGCAGTGAGACTTCATTGTAGTGCAGATTTCCTTTGCAAGCTTGCTTGGTTGGCCAAAAAGGGCGTATGCGTTTTTTCCTGAATATATTCAGGAAAAAACGCATACGCCCTTTTTGGCCAAGTGCATCATTGTGGACCTTCTGCCTCTTTTCCTATGCTTTACATGCAATTCCAGTCTACCTCCTGAAATCGGTTTCCTGCAATTCTGCCCCGCTTTCAAGTCCTCTTGGCAGCCTTACTTCAATATATTTTTGGACGATAGCTGTCATTTATAACTCTGCAGGTGTGTGAATTACAGGGCCCCTGAGCTCCTTTCTTCAACTCGCTTTCTTGTGAGCTGGCCGCAACACCGCAGGATTGCTTCAGGCCCTAGTGTGGTTTCGGCATGGCTCGCTGAGCCTTTGGTTAATTCCTCTTCTTGGTGGGAAATGAGAGTGAAATTTACCCATCCAGACACCTCCAGCTAGTCTCTCGTTGGTTCTCCCTATTCCTGTTCATTTTCCGCAGAAATTGCAAACTGTGTCAAACAGGAGGTTTAAGGCACTGACTCTCCAAGTGGGGAGAGTGTTAGTAAAGCGTCTGGAATGTTGCACCCGAGTACCAGGGGACGAAAACTGAGACACATTTGAACATCTTTCCCGATCACACGGTGGATCATCCTCTGGGTTCCACATGCATGTTTTAGCTGAAGGAAGAATCCCTTAAACCTGGAGAGTTGAGAACCATGGAATGGGTACCATGCAATATGAATTCAAAGGGTCTGCATTTGCTCACCGAACCTCACCAATCCTATCACTGCTGCGTTTATGCCGCTGTACACATGCTTGATTCTCTTTCGGAGACATATAAATCCATAGGTTTTAAGATTCTTACTAGTCAGGTATATTCTTAGGCGTTTAATATGGGGTGTTGAGTCCACTTCGTTGAGCAAGCAGTAGCTCTTGTCTATTACATATTTGGCTTATGGAAAGGTATCTGTGCTAATTTCAATCTCCGGTTTTATGCAGCACCCCAACTCACCTTTCCCCTTAAGCAAGCATAAGTTGGTTTTCTACATTTGAGACCCTATTCTGTTTTGTAATTCAGTTCCTGTGTAGCCAAGTTTACATTCCGTGTATTAGTGATATCTTATGATGTTTCTTTTTCTGTGTGACTTATTTCACTTAGAATCATCGTACCTGAATCCACTCATTATCCTGCTATGGGCCTGATGACATAGATTTCATTGCTGAGTGATATTGCATTGTACGTTAGTACCACAACATCTTTATCCATTTTTCGCTTTCTGCGATATTGAACTTGTACCGTAAATGAGGTTCTTGTAAACAGAGCCGTCCCAAATTTTGTGGTGGCTGTGTCTGTTTGATTTCAATTTCCCTAAGCTATAGGACCATAAGTGGAAGTACCCTAGGCTCTGTTGCTTTGTTTTTTAGATGTTTCAGGAAACACCATACACTTCTGCAGAGTGGCTGTTGGCAATTTACATCCCGCCCATCAGCCTAACTAGGCTCCCAGTTCTCCATGGCCTGTCCTGCCTTTCTGGATTTTACACTTTTTTCAGATGGCCCTTTTGACCGGGGGGCAGTGAGACTTCATTGTAGTGCAGATTTCCTCTGCAAGCTTGCTTGGTTGGCCAAAAAGTGCGTATGTGTTTTTTCCTGAAAATATTCAGGAAAAAACGTATACGCCCTTTTTGGCCAAGTGCATCATTGTGGACTTTCTGACTCTTTTCCTATGCTTTACATGCAATTCCAGTCTACCTCCTGAAATCGGTTTCCTGCAATTCTGCCCCGCTTTCAAGTCCTCTTGGCAGCCTTACTTCAATATATTTTTGGACGATAGCTGTCATTTATAACTCTGCAGGTGTGTGAATTACAGGGCCCCTGAGCTCCTTTCTTCAACTCGCTTTCTTGTGAGCTGGCCGCAACACCGCAGGATTGCTTCAGGCCCTAGTGTGGTTCCGGCATGGCTCGCTGAGCCTTTGGTTAATTCCTCTTCTTGGTGGGAAATGAGAGTTAAATTTACCCATCCAGACACCTCCAGCTAGTCTCTCGTTGGTTCTCCCTATTCCTGTTCATTTTCCGCAGAAATTGCAAACTGGGTCAAACAGGAGGTTTAAGGCACTGACTCTCCAAGTGAGGAGAGTGTTAGTAAAGCGTCTGGAATGTTGCACCCGAGTGCCAGGGGACGAAAACTGAGACACATTTGAACATGTTTCCCGATCACATGGTGGATCATCCTCTGGGTTCCACATGCATGTTTTAGCTGAAGGAAGAATCCCTTAAACCTGGAGAGTTGAGAACCATGGAATGGGTACCATGCAATATGACTTCAAAGGGTCTGCATTTGCTCACCGAACCTCACCAATCCTATCACTGCTGCGTTTATGCCGCTGTACACATGCTTGATTCTCTTTCGGAGACATATAAATCCATATGTTTTAAGATTCTTACTAGTCAGGTATATTCTTAGGCGTTTAATATGGGGTGTTGAGTCCACTTCGTTGAGCAAGCAGTAGCTCTTGCCTATTACATATTTGGCTTATGGAAAGGTATCTGTGTTAATTTCAATCTCTGGTTTTATGCAGCACCCCAACTCACCTTTCCCCTTAAGCAAGCATTAGTTGGTTTTCTGCATTTGAGACCGTGTTCTGTTTTCTAATTCAGTTCCTGTGTAGCCAAGCTTACATTCCGTGTATTAGTGATATCTTATGATGTTTCTTTTTCTGTGTGACTTATTTCACTTAGAATCATCGTACCTGAATCCAGTCATTATCCTGCTATGGGCCTGATGACATAGATTTCATTGCTGAGTGATATTGCATTGTACGTTAGTACCACAACTTCTTTATACATTTTTCGCTTTCTGCAATATTGAACTTGTACCGTAAATGTGGTTCTTGTAAACAGAGCCGTCCCAAATTTTGTGGTGGCTGTGTCTGTTTGATTTTAATTTCCCTAAGCTATAGGACCATAAGTGGAAGTACCCTAGGCTCTGTTGCTTTGTTTTTTAGATGTTTCAGGAAACACCATACACTTCTGCAGAGTGGCTGTTGGCAATTTACATCCCGCCCATCAGCCTAACTAGGCTCCCAGTTCTCCATGGCCTGTCCTGCCTTTCTGGATTTTACACTTTTTTCAGATGGCCCTTTTGACCGGGGGGCAGTGAGACTTCATTGTAGTGCAGATTTCCTCTGCAAGCTTGCTTGGTTGGCCAAAAAGTGCGTATGTGTTTTTTCCTGAATATATTCAGGAAAAAAGGTATACGCCCTTTTTGGCCAAGTGCATCATTGTGGACGTTCTGACTCTTTTCCTATGCTTTACATGGAATTCCAGTCTACCTCCTGAAATCGGTTTCCTGCAATTCTGCCCCGCTTTCAAGTCCTCTTGGCAGCCTTACTTCAATATATTTTTGGACGATAGCTGTCATTTATAACTCTGCAGGTTTGTGAATTACAGGGCCCCTGAGCTCCTTTCTTCAACTCGCTTTCTTGTGAGCTGGCCGCAACACCGCAGGATTGCTTCAGGCCCTAGTGTGGTTCCGGCATATCTCAGTGAGCCTTTGGTTAATTCCTCTTCCTGGTGGGAAATGAGAGTTAAATTTGCCCGTCCAGACACCTCCAGCTAGTCTCTCATTGGTTCTCCCTATTCCTGTTCATTTTCTGCAGAAATTGCAAACTGTGCCAAACAGGAGGTTAAAGGCACTGACTCTCCAAGTGGGGAGAGTGTTAGTAAAGCGTCTGGAATGTTGCACCCGAGTACCAGGGGACGAAAACTGAGACACATTTGAACACGTTTCCCGATCACACGGTGGATCATACTCTGGGTTCCACATGCATGTTTTAGCTGAAGGAAGAATCCCTTAAACCTGGAGAGTTGAGAACCATGGAATGGGTACCATGCAATATGACTTCAAAGGGTCTGCATTTGCACACCGAACCTCAACAATCCTTTCTCTGCTGTGTTTATGCCGCTGTACACACGCTTGATTCTCTTTCGGAGACATATAAATCCATAGGTTTTAAGATTCTTACTAGTCAGGTATATTCTTAGGCGTTTAATATGGGGTGTTGAGTCCACTTCGTTGAGCAAGCAGTAGCTCTTTTCTATTACATATTTGGCTTATGGAAAGGTATCTGTGCTAATTTCAATCTCTGGTTTTATGCAGCACCCCAACTCACCTTTCCCCTTAAGCAAGCATAAGTTGGTGTTCTACATTTGAGACCCTATTCTGTTTTGTAATTCAGTTCCTGTGTAGCCAAGTTTACATTCCGTGTATTAGTGATATCTTATGATGTTTCTTTTTCTGTGTCACATATTTCACTTAGAATCATCGTACCTGAATCCACTCATTATGCTGCTATGGGCCTGATGACAGAGATTTCATTGCTGAGTGATATTGCATTGTACGTTAGTACCACAACTTCTTTATCCATTTTTCGCTTTCTGCGATATTGAACTTGTACCGTAAATGAGGTTCTTGTAAACAGAGCCGTCCCAAACCTTGGGGTGGCTGTGTCTTTTTGATTTTAATTTCCCTAAGCTATAGGACCATAAGTGGAAGTGCCCTAGGCTCTGTTGCTTTGTTTTTTAGATGTTTCAGGAAACACCATACACTTCTCCAGAGTGGCTGTTGGCAATTTACATCCCGCCCATCAGCATAAGAAGGCTCCCAGTTCTCCATGGCCTGTCCTGCCTTTCTGGATTTTACACTTTTTTCAGATGGCCCTTTTGACCGGGCGGCAGTGAGACTTCATTGTAGTGCAGATTTCCTTTGCAAGTTTGCTTGGGTGGCCAAAAAGGGCATATGCGTTTTTTCCTGAATATATTCAGGAAAAAACGCATACGCGCTTTTTGGCCAAGTGCATCATTGTGGACGTTATGCCTCTTTTCCTATGCTTTACATGCAATTCCAGTCTACCTCCTGAAATTGGTTTCCTGCAATTCTGCCCCGCTTTCAAGTCCTCTTGGCAGCCTTACTTCAATATATTTTTGGACGATAGCTGTCATTTATAACTCTGCAGGTTTGTGAATTACAGGGTCCCTGAGCTCCTTTCTTCAACTCGCTTTCTTGTGAGCTGGCCGCAACACCGCAGGATTGCTTCAGGCCCTAGTGTGGTTCCGGCATGGCTCGCTGAGCCTTTGGTTAATTCCTCTTCTTGGTGGGAAATGAGAGTTAAATTTGCCCGTCCAGACACCTCCAGCTAGTCTCTCATTGGTTCTCCCTATTCCTGTTCATCTTACGCAGAAATTGCAAACTGGGCCAAACAGGAGGTTAAAGGCACTGACTCTCCAAGTGGGGAGAGTGTTAGTAAAGCGTCTGGAATGTGGCACCCGAGTACCAGGGGACGAAAACTGAGACACATTTGAACACGTTTCCCGATCACACGTTGGATCATACTCGGGGTTCCACATACATGTTTTAGCTGAAGGAAGAATACCTTAAACCTGGAGAGTTGAGACCCATGGAATGGGTACCATGCAATATGACTTCAAAGGGTCTGCATTTGCTCACCGAACCTCACCAATCCTATCACTGCTGTGTTTATGCCACTGTGCACACGCTTGATTCTCTTTCGGAGACATATAAATCCATAGGTTTTAAGATTCTTACTAGTCAGGTATATTCTTAGGCGTTTAATATGGGGTGTTGAGTCCACT